>NW_026704997.1:0-600000 GCF_029867415.1 Vicia villosa
AAAGAAAGATGCTCGTCCAAATTAGGGAAAGTGTACAAGTCTGGGGATGTGCCAGAGCATGTCTTTCAGAGTCCTAAATGGGAGACTTTGATTGAAATTGAAATTGAAATGTTTGTTTGTTTGAATGTGGTAGAGTAGTAAAAATATCTCTCTATAGAGATAAGCTATGTCTATCTACTGTATAAAAGATTTGAATTTAACTGGCTTGTATGAGGCCCAAGCTTGAGGCTTTTTGATTGATTTATTAATGATTATTTGACTCTGGGAGATGACTCCATTGAGGATTAATTACAGGGTATTTTAGTGTTCTGTACAAAGCCCAGAATTGAGGCTGACTCTATTTGGAGAGTGTTTATTTGATGGATTTTATTTGGTGTTCTGTACAAAGCCCAGAATTGAGGCTGACTCTACTGAGGGAGATTCTATTTATGTGCCTTGTACAAAGCCCAAGGTTGAGGCTGACTCTAGCTATGAAAAACATTATTTTCTGCCTTGTACAAATCCCAAGGTTGTGGCGGACTCTTAAATAAATGAATTGAGTATGGATGACTATATGGGGAAAGATCCTAAGTGTTAGGAATCTTTGACACATGAAAGTATGGTTTATCTGCCTTGTACAAAGCCCAAGGTTGTGGCTACTGAATGATGAAGAACTCACTGGGGAGACTCTATTATCTGCCTTGTACAATGCCCAAGGTTGAGGCTGACTCTTGACAGGGGAGTTTTATTGTTTGGGTGCCTTGTATGAAGCCCAAGGTTGAGGCTAACTGTTTTTGTTGGTTTTGACTCTACTGGAGATTAAAAAGACTGTTTTTCTTTGGAAGCTAACCCTTTCCAGGGATTTTGACTCAGCTGGTGAATTTGTCTATTAAAAGACTGACTTTATCATGTTTTTTTGGAGGCTGGCCCTTTCCAGGGGTTTTGACTCTTTTGGGGAAATTATCTCCTAAGAGAAATGAATCTTTATTTATTGACATTTTTATTAATTGACTTTGGAGGCTAACCCTTTCCAGGGGTTTATATTGAAATGATGGATTGATTTTAATTGACTTTGGAGGCTAACCCTTTCCAGGGATTTTGTTGAAAATGAATGGCAGAAAGATTATCTAATGGAGACTTCTTGTTTAAAGCCCAAGATGAAGGCTGACTCAATGCTGAGGATGACCCAAAGCATGGATCCTAGACTCTGCTAAGGAAGATTGATGAAGATAAGGGTGACAGAGACTGTCCATGTCTCTCATTCCAAAAGGTGTACTCAATGCAAAATTGAGACAAACTTAGCTTATTTAAAGTCTGGTTTAAATTGGAAGAAACTCACCAGGGTAGGCTAAAAGGTGACTAAAGACCTGTTCCTATGTTTATAAGAAACCTGATGGGTCCTTGTATACAAGCTCAAGAGGAAGCTGGAAATGCTTTTAAGAAGCCTGTGGGTCCTTGTACAAAGCCCAAGAGGAGGCTAATCGAGGGTCCTTGTTATAGCACAAGAGAAAGCTATGTAGTTTTGAACTTATTTTGGCTCTAAGCAAATGGGTAAGAGGTTTCACCGGGAATAATTCCTCTTTGGGTGGATGCGTCCTATTATTTGGATTCTAAGGTTTTTGCCAAGATGTTTCACCGGGAATAATTCATCTTGGGGGTTTGAACTACAGATCTCTAATTAGGAAAGAGCCTTCACCGGGAAGACATTCTCAATCCTAGGTCATATTCCTATAATATATATATAGTTTAACTGTCCTAGGGTTTACACTCAAACGTAGTTCTAAACTAATATATATGCACAATTTATATTTGACAGTAATTTAAATAAAGACTGTAAATTGAAAGCTTGTAAAGCCTAACCTGGATGGAGTGGAGGCCTTTGAAGAAGTATGTACAAAGCCTCAACAGTATTTTTGTTGTTTTGTTGATAACAGTTGAATGTATATGATAAACAGTTAATGGTTTTTGAAAACAGAAGAAGTGAAGATGGACAAAGGTCACATAGGTATCTGAAGAGTTTCACCGGGAATAATGCCCTTCAAATACCAGAAGAATGTTTTGAAAACAGAAGGAAGATTTTGAAAATACAGTTTTGAAAACAAGCTAAGAAGAGAAGGTTTTTGGGACTTACACTCTATTAGAGGCCCAGTACTTTGCAGTACTGGTGATAAAAACAGTTGGAAATGATTTGAAATGATATAAGGTTTTGTTGTTTGAAAACCTTAATCATTTGATTTAATCAGAGATTGAAAACAGTTTTGAGAATTGACAAAAGTCAACTTAATTAAAGTAAAAATAAAGATTTTTACTTAATTAAGACCTAAACAATTAGGGTTTTATCATAAAATTATTTACAAAGTGATTAGGTTAAAATAAAGTGATAATATATATTTAAAGTATTTAAGAAAACACTTAAAAAACATACTATTTTAAACCTAATTAAAATTCAAGAAATAAATAATATTTTTATGATTTTTTTGACTATTCACAAAATAGATATATTAAATAATAGGTGTATGAAAAATGAAGTGAAAATGATTTATTTTGATAGGTGAATTAATTGTGTGAAGTTGTGAAGAAATTTAGTGTGAAAAGTGATAAAAAAAATGGTTTTGTCACCTAGAGGGGTTGAACTCACGCCCTCCAAGTCATTGGCCAAAACACCCACCATCTGGGCTATGCGCGCAGTTTGTTTAAGATGCACATCCAACTTATTATATTTTCAAACAAGTGGCAAAACATTGAAAAATAAATGAAGCAAAAAGTCTGGGGCGAGGGGGATTCGAACCCCAGACCTTGGGCATGAGGAGACTAAGAGCGCATGTGTGGCCACTAGGGCAAGTTGTTCAGTCGTTAATAAAACGCACACCATTCAAAATAAAATAAACTCTCCCCTGAGAATTCAAATTTTGCGCGCCACCACCATCTTCGTCTTCAACCTCAAGCTCTCCATTTTTGAATTTCTGAACTTACTCGTTTCTCAACCATTTGCAACGATGTAAACATGAAACTTGCTCTAAATTCACTCACGATTCTAAATATGTAACTAACATGAACTATCATTAACTACATCTAACTAATTTACCAGAAATCGTGAAGAACCCTAAAATTTCAAAATTAAATTAAATGACTATACTGAAAGATAAATGGATGATGATAGAGGGTTTTCAATCCTCTGATGATGCTGAACAAGATAGAATCGAGCTATTTCACAAAGAGTACTTAAATTAAAGAGAGGGAGTTCAGAAACTTACCTCTGAAAATGGAGATCGTGAGGATGATAGAGAGCAACTGGGCTTGTATGAATGATCCCAAAAGCTTCCTTGTGGCTCAGTGATGCTAACTGAATGCTTGTAATGACCTCAAACCTCCTGAATTGTTCTATGGACCTCCCTCGATTTCAGCTTCAAGTGAACATGGAGGGTGTTGATTCTCGAGTTACAGATGAGCTGCAGCCATCTGGTTAGCTTCACTATGACCTGAGGAGTGTGTCTGGATGATTGGCTTGCCTTGAAACCTTCTGAATCACTCCATGGACCTCCAACTGCAGATGCTCCAAAGTGAGAGCAACAATGGTGTTCCTCCACCTACAGAAGTGATCCAGGTGCTTGGATCACCTCAAATGACCTCCCTTGAGATGTTAGAATGCTCACTTCCCAAAGATAAGCTCTGGTTTGAAGAAATCGATTCTTCTTGCCAAAGAACTTTGAAAAACAATGAACAAGAGAAGAGAAAGAGAAAGCAAGTAATATGGTTGCTTTGGTGTGTTTTTTGAATGAGAATGAGGCCTCTATTTATAGGCAAATGTCTCAGTACTGATTGGGAGAGTGAGCTTGCTTAGTGAAGTAAGTTTGGTTTCTTAGCCATGAAGAAATTTCAAAGAATATCCAAATGTGATCATTGCATTTTCGAGCCACCTCCCCTATCCATTGATTCTATCTGATCTTAGGGGACAATTCAGATGCAAAGTGAGCTCTAATTGGTTGGTGAGAAGATTCCTTGGGTGATTCATCAATTTGCCATAAATTCTCAAATGTAATCATTACATAATCACATGTTCTTGTTTTAGGAATCTTCTTCAATTATCATGGCATGGTGAAAATGAATGCATGGCATGTTTTCAGATGTGTTATGGGTCGTGTAGCATCCATAATTGAGGTCATGTGCACAAAACTTCAAAGTTCCAAAATGATGCATGACCTATAATTTCACTTCATGAGGCCAACTTTGAACAAGCATAACTCTTAGCTCAAATTGAATTTTGAGAAGGTTGAACACAATTTGGAAAGCCCTAAACATCTACTTTAAATCATTAGTTTATGTCTTCTTCAGAATCCTTTGGGAAATTTGTGAAAAATGAGGCCAAAGTTGGAAGAAAACTAGGTTAAAACACTTAGAAAAATTTCTAAGTGTTTATGACCTAAACTTCAAAATTTCCAAAACTTCATAAATGGTTGATCTTTTGAAAAAAGTTCCCTTGTAAGATGTTGTTTTATTTGGCAAGATCTACAACTTTCATGTTGGAGGTTTTTTGAGTTGTGTAGGTGAAATTTTGAGATCTCACCATGCCTTCAAAAACCCTAATTCCCGACTTTTCGATCCTTGATGAATTTCTTTGAATTTCTTTGGCCAAATGACTTTGACATTCATATATTGATGATATTGATCTTTGAAAGTCATTTTTTGACCAAAAACCTTAAAAGTCAATGATGATCCTTCACAGTTGACTTTTTCCTAACAAAGTGAATTTTTGGGCTTTTGTGTAGAAATAAGATCTTCTCCCCAAATGGATGATATAAATGGATTATATGGAGGTAGTAGATATCCTTGAATCATGTCTTGAGTTTTGGATTCATGCCCTGATCATAAGTCAACTATCTTGGTGAATTAGGTCAAAACCCTAATTTGTCGACCATGTGAAAATAATGACTGTAGACTTTGAATTGAAGTGTGATGTCTAGTAGATCTTGTCATATGAGTTATTTGAAGATGATTGATGTCTTTGAATGACCCTCTGAGGTTTTTTAGGGTTTCCCAAATGTGATCCCTGATTTCAGTCCTTGATAGGCTCAAAACCCTAGTCTGGTGACCTGAGTAAACCTGTACTCAGATGACTGGATGTCTAATCAATCATAGGTGAGAAAAAATGAAGTTCTTGGGCCCTATGATTGTATTAGAGACTAATCTTTGTATTGATTGATCCTTTGCCTGAGCTTTCTTGTCTTTGAGCATCCTCGATTAGGTACCAGATGGAGAAATGACTGCTCTGGGTACTTGTCTTGCCCTGATGAAAATCCTGAAGATATGTCATCTCAGGGGGGTCAAAATTTAGGGTATGACAATAAGTGACGTTAGGTGAGAGAACGTGGTAAATGAAATGATTTAACACAGTTACCTAGGTCGGCGTCTTTTCAACTGCACGCTTTTTATTAACCGTACAGACACGCGTTCACCATCCGAAAATAGATGACAGCTGTATTTTTCTGAATAGACTTTACGCCTTCTGATTCTGATCACTGCTTCTGATTGTCATTCTTTAGAAATGATCTTGTTCTGATAGGATCATCTTTCTTCCCAAGAATCACATCTTCTGAGTGAGCTGAAGCAAGTCTAGGTGATCTTCTGACTGTTGGCTCTTCAGAAATCCTGAGATTCTCTAAAGATGCAGCAACTTGATCTTCTGATCCATTGCTTCTGAGACTTTCAGCTTCTGCAGCTTTGCTTCTTGGTTCTACAGCTTCTGATATATCAATATCTATATCTGCAAAATTCTCAAACTGCTTTGGTTTTTCAAGACCAAGCTTATCATCAAACCTGATATTGATTGATTCTTCTACAATCAATGTTTCAGTATTGTATACTCTGTAGCCTTTAGAGCGTTCAGAATATCCAAGAAGGAAACACTTTTGTGCTTTAGAATCAAACTTACCAAGACGATCTTTAGTATTCAGAATGAAACACACACATCCAAAAGGATGAAAATATGAAATGTTGGGCTTTCTGTTCTTCCACAATTCATAAGGAGTCTTATTTAGAATAGGTCTTATAGAGATTTTATTCTGAATATAACACGCAGTGTTTATTGCTTCTGCCCAGAAGTGCTTAGCCATATTGGTTTCATTCATCATGGTTCTGGCCATTTCTTGTAGAGTCCTATTCTTTCGCTATACAACTCCATTTTGTTGTGGAGTTCTAGGGCAAGAGAAATCACGGGCAATACCATTTTCTTTGAAGAATTCCTCAAAGAATCTGTTCTCAAATTCGCCACCATGATCACTTCTGACCTTTATGATCTTGCACTCCTTCTCAAATTGGATCTGAGTGCAGAATTCAAAGAACACTGAATGAGACTCATCCTTGTGTTTTAAGAACTTTACCCATGTCCAGCGGCTATAATCATCTACGATGACTAATCCATATTTCTTTCCTCTGACAGATGTTGTTTTGACTGGGCCAAACAGATCAATGTGCAAGAGTTCTAACGGCCTTGAGGAAGAGACAACATTCTTAGACTTGAATGCAGGTTTGGAGAACTTACCCTTCTGACATGCTTTACAAAGAGCATTTGATTTGTATTTCAGATTTGGGAGTCCTCTGACCAGATTTAGTTTGTTAATCTGAGAAATCTTTCTCAAACTAGCATGTCCTAATCTTCTGTGCCAGACCCATTGCTCTTCAGAAACAGACATAAGGCAAGTCACCTTCTACTTCTCAAGATCTGAAAGATCAATCTTATAAATGTTGTTCTTTCTCTTGCCTGTAAATAGGATTGAGCCATCCTTCTGACTTACAGCCTTGCAAGACTTTTGATTGAAGATTATATCATAACCATTATCACTTAATTGACTTATGGACAATAAGTTATGCGTCAATCCTTCTACAAGAAGTACATTAGTTATGGAAGGAGAGTTACCAAGACTTATGGTTCCAGAGCCAATGATTTTGCCCTTCTGATCTCCTCCAAACTTGACTTCTCCACCTGGTTTAAGCACCAGGTCTTGGAATGTAGACCTTCTTCCCGTCATGTGTCGCGAGCACCCAGAGTCCAGGTACCATGACATTTTGCTTTTTGTCCTCTTTGCCGCCAAGGATATCTGCAACAGAAATTATCTTCTCCTTAGGTACCCACAATTTCTTGGGTCCTTTCTCGTTAGTTCTCCTCAAGTTCTGATTGAACTTGGGTTTAGCAAAATATTTAACAGGAGGAACAACATGATATTCTTTAGGTTTGTCAGCATGATATTTCTTAGGATGTGTCACATGCTTCTTGGTGTGAACAGTATTAAAACTCTGTGCATGTGAAGTGAGCCTAATATCATGTGCATGGCCATATTTGAACTGATCATACAATGGCTTGTATGTGATCTTCAGATCATCAATAGGTTCAAATTTATGTGAGGTATCACCCTCATAGCCAAAGCCAAACCTTCTGTTTCCAGAAACACCATATATCATAGAAGCAAGATGACTTCTGCCAATACTTCTAGATAAGAACTTTCTGAAGCTCGAGTCATATTCTTTCAGAATATGATTCATGCTAGGAATGGATTTTTCTGTTTCAAAAGGAGATCCACTATCTTTGGATAGATTTAAAACTTTTTTCTTCAGTTCAGAATTTTCCAATTCCAGCTTCTTAGTTTCAAATTCAAACTGCTTCTTCAGCTTTTTGTATTTGATACTAAGATGAGCCTTGAGTTCCAGAAGTTCTGTTAAACTGGAAACTAACTCTTCTCTAGATAGTTCAGAAAATACCTCTTCAGAATCTGATTCTGATGTAGATTCTGATCCATCATCTTTTGTAGCCATCAGCGCGAAGTTGGCTTGCTCTCCTTCAGAGTCTGATTCTGATTCTGATTCAGAATCATCCCATGTTGCCATAAGACCTTTCTTCTTATGAAACTTCTTCTTGGGATTCTCCTTCTGAAGTTTTGGACACTCGTTCTTGTAATGTCCAGGCTCATTGCACTCATAGCAGACAGCCTTCTTCTTGTCAGATCTTCTGTCACCAGAAGATTCTCCTCGTTCAAATCTCTTTGAACTTCTGAAGCCTCTGAACTTCCTTTGCTTTCTCTTCCAGAGTTGGTTTACCCTTCTGGAGATCATGGACAGTTCATCTTCTTCTTCAGATTCTGATTCTTCAGGATCTTCTTCTCTAGCCTGAAAAGCGTTAGTACATTTTTTAACATTTGATTTTAACGTAATAGACTTACCTTTCTTCCGAGGCTCGTTTGCATCCAACTCTATTTCATGGCTTCTCAAGGCACTGATAAGCTCTTCCAACGAAACTTCATTCAGATTCTTGGCAATCTTGAATGCAGTCACCATTGGACCCCATCTTCTGGGTAAGCTTCTGATGATCTTCTTTACATGATCAGCCTTGGTGTAGCCTTTATCCAGAACTCTCAATCCAGCAGTTAGAGTTTGAAATCTTGAGAACATCTTCTCAATATCTTCATCATCCTCCATCTTGAAGGCTTCATATTTCTGGATTAGAGCAAGAGCTTTAGTCTCCTTGACTTGAGCATTTCCCTCATGGGTCATTTTCAATGACTTATATATATCATAGGCCGTTTCCCTGTTAGATATCTTCCCATACTTGTCATACCCTAAATTTTGACCCCCCTGAGATGACATATCTTCAGGATTTTCATCAGGGCAAGACAAGTACCCAGAGCAGTCATTTCTCCATCTGGTACCTAATCGAGGATGCTCAAAGACAAGAAAGCTCAGGCAAAGGATCAATCAATACAAAGATTAGTCTCTAATACAATCATAGGGCCCAAGAACTTCATTTTTTCTCACCTATGATTGATTAGACATCCAGTCATCTGAGTACAGGTTTACTCAGGTCACCAGACTAGGGTTTTGAGCCTATCAAGGACTGAAATCAGGGATCACATTTGGGAAACCCTAAAAAACCTCAGAGGGTCATTCAAAGACATCAATCATCTTCAAATAACTCATATGACAAGATCCACTGGACATTACACCTCAATTCAAAGTCTACACTCATCATTGTCCTCTGGTCGACAATTAGGGTTTTTGACCTAATTCACCAAGATAGTTGACTTCTAATCAGGGCATGGATCAAAAACTCAAGACATGATTCAAGGATCTCTACTACCTCCATATAATCCATTTATATCATCCATTTGGGGAGAAGATCTTATTTCTACACAAAAGCCCAAAAATTCACTTTGTCAGGAAAAAGTCAACTATGAAGGATCATCATTGACTTTTAAGGTTTTTGGTCAAAAAATGACTTTCAAAGATCAATATCATCAATATATGGATGTCAAAGTCATTTGGCCAAAGAAATTCAAAGAAATTCATCAAGGATCGAAAAGTCGGGAATTAGGGTTTTTGAAGGCATGGTGAGATCTCAAAATTTCACCTACACAACTCAAAAAACCTCCAACATGAAAGTTGTAGATCTTGCCAAATAAAACAACATCTTACAAGGGAACTTTTTTCAAAAGATCAACCATTTATGAAGTTTTGGAAATTTTGAAGTTTAGGTCATAAACACTTAGAAATTTTTCTAAGTGTTTTAACCTAGTTTTCTTCCAACTTTGGCCTCATTTTTCACAAATTTCCCAAAGGATTCTGAAGAAGACATAAACTAATGATTTAAAGTAGATGTTTAGGGCTTTCCAAATTGTGTTCAACCTTCTCAAAATTCAATTTGAGCTAAGAGTTATGCTTGTTCAAAGTTGGCCTCATGAAGTGAAATTATAGGTCATGCATCATTTTGGAACTTTGAAGTTTTGTGCACATGACCTCAATTATGGATGCTACACGACCCATAACACATCTGAAAACATGCCATGCATTCATTTTCACCATGCCATGATAATTGAAGAAGATTCCTAAAACAAGAACATGTGATTATGTAATGATTACATTTGAGAATTTATGGCAAATTGATGAATCACCCAAGGAATCTTCTCACCAACCAATTAGAGCTCACTTTGCATCTGAATTGTCCCCTAAGATCAGATAGAATCAATGGATAGGGGAGGTGGCTCGAAAATGCAATGATCACATTTGGATATTCTTTGAAATTTCTTCATGGCTAAGAAACCAAACTTACTTCACTAAGCAAGCTCACTCTCCCAATCAGTACTGAGACATTTGCCTATAAATAGAGGCCTCATTCTCATTCAAAAAACACACCAAAGCAACCATATTACTTGCTTTCTCTTTCTCTTCTCTTGTTCATTGTTTTTCAAAGTTCTTTGGCAAGAAGAATCGATTTCTTCAAACCAGAGCTTATCTTTGGGAAGTGAGCATTCTAACATCTCAAGGGAGGTCATTTGAGGTGATCCAAGCACCTGGATCACTTCTGTAGGTGGAGGAACACCATTGTTGCTCTCACTTTGGAGCATCTGCAGTTGGAGGTCCATGGAGTGATTCAGAAGGTTTCAAGGCAAGCCAATCATCCAGACACACTCCTCAGGTCATAGTGAAGCTAACCAGATGGCTGCAGCTCATCTGTAACTCGAGAATCAACACCCTCCATGTTCACTTGAAGCTGAAATCGAGGGAGGTCCATAGAACAATTCAGGAGGTTTGAGGTCATTACAAGCATTCAGTTAGCATCACTGAGCCACAAGGAAGCTTTTGGGATCATTCATACAAGCCCAGTTGCTCTCTATCATCCTCACGATCTCCATTTTCAGAGGTAAGTTTCTGAACTCCCTCTCTTTAATTTAAGTACTCTTTGTGAAATAGCTCGATTCTATCTTGTTCAGCATCATCAGAGGATTGAAAACCCTCTATCATCATCCATTTATCTTTCAGTATAGTCATTTAATTTAATTTTGAAATTTTAGGGTTCTTCACGATTTCTGGTAAATTAGTTAGATGTAGTTAATGATAGTTCATGTTAGTTACATATTTAGAATCGTGAGTGAATTTAGAGCAAGTTTCATGTTTACATCTTTGCAAATGGTTGAGAAACGAGTAAGTTCAGAAATTCAAAAATGGAGAGCTTGAGGTTGAAGACGAAGATGGTGGTGGCGCGCAAAATTTGAATTCTCAGGGGAGAGTTTATTTTATTTTGAATGGTGTGCGTTTTATTAACGACTGAACAACTTGCCCTAGTGGCCACACATGCGCTCTTAGTCTCCTCATGCCCAAGGTCTGGGGTTCGAATCCCCCTCGCCCCAGACTTTTTGCTTCATTTATTTTTCAATGTTTTGCCACTTGTTTGAAAATATAATAAGTTGGATGTGCATCTTAAACAAACTGCGAGCGTAGCCCAGATGGTGGGTCTTTTGGCCAATGACTTGGAGGGCGTGAGTTCAACCCCTCTAGGTGACAAAACCATTTTTTTTATCACTTTTCACACTAAATTTCTTCACAACTTCACACAATTAATTCACCTATCAAAATAAATCATTTTCACTTCATTTTTCATACACCTATTATTTAATATATCTATTTTGTGAATAGTCAAAAAAATCATAAAAATATTATTTATTTCTTGAATTTTAATTAGGTTTAAAATAGTATGTTTTTTAAGTGTTTTCTTAAATACTTTAAATATATATTATCACTTTATTTTAACCTAATCACTTTGTAAATAATTTTATGATAAAACCCTAATTGTTTAGGTCTTAATTAAGTAAAAATCTTTATTTTTACTTTAATTAAGTTGACTTTTGTCAATTCTCAAAACTGTTTTCAATCTCTGATTAAATCAAATGATTAAGGTTTTCAAACAACAAAACCTTATATCATTTCAAATCATTTCCAACTGTTTTTATCACCAGTACTGCAAAGTACTGGGCCTCTAATAGAGTGTAAGTCCCAAAAACCTTCTCTTCTTAGCCTGTTTTCAAAACTGTATTTTCAAAATCTTCCTTCTGTTTTCAAAACTTTCTTCTGGTATTTGAAGGGCATTATTCCCGGTGAAACTCTTCAGATACCTATGTGACCTTTGTCCATCTTCACTTCTTCTGTTTTCAAAAACCATTAACTGTTTATCATATACATTCAACTGTTATCAACAAAACAACAAAAATACTGTTGAGGCTTTGTACATACTTCTTCAAAGGCCTCCACTCCATCCAGGTTAGGCTTTACAAGCTTTCAATTTACAGTCTTTATTTAAATTACTGTCAAATATAAACTGTGCATATATATATTAGTTTAGAACTACGTTTGAGTGTAAACCCTAGGACAGTTAAACTATATATATATATTATAGGAATATGACCTAGGATTGAGAATGTCTTCCCGGTGAAGGCTCTTTCCTAATTAGAGATCTGTAGTTCAAACCCCCAAGATGAATTATTCCCGGTGAAACATCTTGGCAAAAACCTTAGAATCCAAATAATAGGACACATCCACCCAAAGAGGAATTATTCCCGGTGAAACCTCTTACCCATTTGCTTAGAGCCAAAATAAGTTCAAAACTGCATAGCTTTCTCTTGTGCTATAACAAGGACCCTCGATTAGCCTCCTCTTGGGCTTTGTACAAGGACCCACAGGCTTCTTAAAAGCATTTCCAGCTTCCTCTTGAGCTTGTATACAAGGACCCATCAGGTTTCTTATAAACATAGGAACAGGTCTTTAGTCACCTTTTAGCCTACCCTGGTGAGTTTCTTCCAATTTAAACCAGACTTTAAACAAGCTAAGTTTGTCTCAATTTTACATTGAGCACACCTTTTGGAATGAGAGACATGGACAGTCTCTGTCACCCTTATCTTCATCAATCCTCCTTAATAGAATCTAGGATCCATGTTTTGGTCATCTTCAGCATTGAGTCAGCCTTCATCTTGGGCTTTAAACAAGAAGTCTCCACTAGATAATCTTTCTGCCAATCTTTTCATCCTTTAATAATTAATGGAGTGCTACCCAAATCATTCTTTCAAAATCCCTGGAAAGGGTTAGCCTCCAACACATTCTTTTATTCTTTCAAAATCCCTGGAAAGGGTTAGCCTCCAACACATTCTTTTATTCTTTCAAAATCCCTGGAAAGGGTTAGCCTCCAAAGTCAATTAATAAAGATTCATTTCTCTTAGGAGATAATTTCCCCAAAAGAGTCAAAACCCCTGGAAAGGGTCAGCCTCCAAAAAAACATGATAAAGTCAGTCTTTTACCAAACAATTTCTCCAGCTGAGTCAAAATCCCTGGAAAGGGTTAGCTTCCAAAGAAAAACAGTCTTTTTAATCTCCAGTAGAGTCAAAACCAACAAAAACAGTTAGCCTCAACCTTGGGCTTCATACAAGGCACCCAAACAATAAAACTCCCCTGTCAAGAGTCAGCCTCAACCTTGGGCATTGTACAAGGCAGATAATAGAGTCTCCCCAGTGAGTTCTTCATCATTCAGTAGCCACAACCTTGGGCTTTGTACAAGGCAGATAAACCATACTTTCATGTGTCAAAGATTCCTAACACTTAGGATCTTTCCCCATATAGTCATCCATACTCAATTCATTTATTTAAGAGTCCGCCACAACCTTGGGCTTTGTACAAGGCAGAAAATAATGTTTTTCATAGCTAGAGTCAGCCACAACCTTGGGCTTTGTACAAGGCACATAAATAGAATCTCCCTCAGTAGAGTCAGCCTCAATTCTGGGCTTTGTACAGAACACCAAATAAAATCCATCAAATAAACACTCTCCAAATAGAGTCAGCCTCAATTCTGGGCTTTGTACAGAACACTAAAATACCCTGTAATTAATCCTCAATGGAGTCATCTCCCAGAGTCAAATAATCATTAATAAATCAATCAAAAAGCCTCAAGCTTGGGCCTCATACAAGCCAGTTAAATTCAAATCTTTTATACAGTAGATAGACATAGCTTATCTCTATAGAGAGATATTTTTACTACTCTACCACATTCAAACAAACAAACATTTCAATTTCAATTTCAATCAAAGTCTCCCATTTAGGACTCTGAAAGACATGCTCTGGCACATCCCCAGACTTGTACACTTTCCCTAATTTGGACGAGCATCTTTCTTTCATTTAAGAGGCATCTGACTGGCATACTTGCACACACACAAGTAAGGTCCCCCTCTTGAATGAAATGAATTCAGTTATTCTGTCACTCTTTCAAAATGTTTGTGGTAGAATAGTACAAATACCTCTCTGTAGAGATGATTTCATGTCTCTTTACTGTAAACAGAGATTTAATCCCAAGCTTCAACCTTGAGCTTCAAGCAAGGCACAAAAAAAACATTAATTTCCCTAGTTAGTTCCCCGAACTACATTAAGCTCTGACTTCCACTAGGGATATGTAGGCATGAGGTTCACAAGGAATCTCAGCGAGCTAATAAAATACCAAAAATAGTCAGTCTGTCTATCTGTCTGTCTTTCTTTAATCAATTCAATTCTCTCTCCTAACACAAAGGAGAAACTTTCCCAATCATTAGCAATAAACACAAACACAAATGACACAGAGAAGGTTCCTGTAGAGTACTACAGATATGTAGGGTGTTTAAACACTTCCCTATGTATAACCGACCTCCCGGACTCCAGAATTTCTAGTCTAGGTGAAATCCCCACACTTAGCAAACTCCTAGGGTTTAGTTGAGATCTTTTTTCCCCTTTCCTACTCGTAGGACAAATAAGAAAGTTCGTGTGATATCGTAGGAAGAATTGAAATAAAATTCATCCCACCACGGGCGCATTCTCCTTCCAAATTTTGCGTGAAGGGTTTAGCGTGCCGTCCTCCCAAGTGAAACGGGGAGGTAAAGAAAACGACACCACAGAAAAATGGCGACTCTGCTGGGGAAGATAAGTGTTCAAAACCTTGGTTTTTCATCCAAACCAATGGTTGACCTGTTGCTGGTCCAGCCCCAATGAGGAATTAGGGATGCCAAATTCCCCCTCAAACAAGAGAGGTCCTGCCTAACCTCTGTGTCATATCATGTGTTTGTTGCATATATATTTGTTTATTTTGTTTATTCTGTATCGGGAAAGGGCTTGATTCCCCCTTGTGGTGAGAAATCCTATACCCGGATTTGAGTGCAACATAAGATAGGATGGAGGATGTCTTCCCGGTGAAGGCCCTCTAATCTTGGTTTCCAAGTCTACTCTTGGGATTTGCCTGGCTGGTTGTGATTAACTGCGCCACTGCATTCCGAGACTGATTTGTACCAGGAGGACCTAGAAACAAATTAACCCCACTTAAAGCTTTTTTTAGGACGTAGAGCGGTGATTACGGAAGTAATTGTCACGCAGATACTACACTCAGAGAAAACTCTCTTATAGATACCAATCAACGTATCTTTAAGGTTGAGCAAAAACTCTGAGACCCCTAGAACCCGTTCTACAGGTACAAAAATCCTTAACCTTAGTTTACCATTGGGGCGGGGATTGCGTTTGGACTTCATGACCACTATACCCTTCAACGCCATGTTTGTTTAAAACTCTTGTGTGTGCATTCATGCATTCATGCATCATTCATTAATAAACAACTAAAAACAAAAAGAGTCTTTTTCGAGTCGTTTTTCAAGGAAACTAAATAACGAACCTTTTGAACTTCAGAGAAAGAGAGAAACGGAGAAAGGATTTAAGGATCTATACCATGGATTACGGAAGAAAGAGAGCTAGGAAATACACCTTCAAGATTCCCCAGGTCGAGGAACTGGGAAAGCTCGGAAAACTGGTGGTCAACCCCCAGGCTTTCAAGGAGAAGTATGGAAAACTTCTGCCTTTGCTCAATACCAACATGGTGGATGGGATCCTTCCCACCTTGATACAGTTTTACGATCCAACGTATCACTGCTTCACCTTTCCAGATTATCAGCTCATGCCTACGTTAGAGGAGTACTCTCGTCTGATTGGAATACCCGTGTACGCGCAAGATCCGTACTCCGGTTTGGAAAAGAATCCTGACGACGTTATCATTGCTGCAACTACTCCTTTGAACGTAGTCGACATCAGAACTCATATGGTGAGTAGAGGAGGAATTCAAGGATTGCCCTCCAAATTCCTGTTTGATCAAGCTCGGTACTTCGTCAGCATCCAAGATATGAGCGCATTTGAGGAAGTATTGGCTTTGCTTATCTACGGATTGTTTTTGTTCCCTAACATTAACGATTTCGTCGACATCAACGCAATTAAGATCTTCTTAATTGGAAATCCAGTTCCAACCTTGCTTGCGGATGCTTATCACTCTGTGCATTCAAGAAACCTGCAGCGAGGAGGATTAATCACATGCTGCGTACCGTTGTTATACGAATGGTTCGTTTCGCACCTGCCGAAGTCTAGCACTTTCTGGAACATGAGGGATGGCCTTTACTGGTCACAGAAAATCATGTCTCTCACTCATACAGACATTGAGTGGTGTAGTCCTGACAACGACGAAACCAAGATCATCTTCAGTTGCGGAAGTTTTCCCAACATACCCCTTATTGGAACTAAGGGAGGAATCAGTTATAATCCAGCTTTAGCCCGTCGTCAATACGGCTATCCCATGAAAAACATTCCAAGTAATATTCAATTGGAGGGTCTGTTCTTCAAGAACATTGACGATCATGGCAACATGCTGAAGAAAGAAATTGTCCAAGCCTGGCGTCTTGTACACAGCAAAGGGAGAAGATTGTTAGGAAAACATCTTTGCATCTCCCTGGATCCTTACCTTCAATGGGTACGCGTCAGAGCATTCAAGCTCAGGATGCCATATCAACATCAAGAACCTATTCCCCTAAGGGAACCAATTTACCTTTTCTCCACCGATGTTGAAAAACTGCAAGCGGCATTAAACAAGGTATGCCAAGAAAGGAATGCTTGGAGGAACAAGTATCGAATTGTCAACACGGAAAATGTTGAGATTCAAAACATCCTAAGAAGGAAGGATAAGTTACTTGAAGTACTCGATCGACAAGTAACACAATCATCACTTTCTCATCACATCCCTCCTGCTTCCTGGATCATCGATCAGCTCACGTCAGAGAACGCTCAGCTCAAGAAACAAAAGAAGATGTTAGAACGTGAAGTCGGCTCATCATCAAAGTTTTAGAGTCCTTTCTCTCAGTTTCTCTGTATTTCCATTTTCAAAGTGTGTAAAAAACGGCGTTTTCGCTTAATTAATAAAATTTTGATGTTTCATAACGTAATTATGGTGTTTCCTTGAAAAATAATAACTTAATTGCATATCATGCATCGCTTTAGTCGTACGCACTGACACGAGAATTGTCGCGGATCTAATAGTCACTTTCCTTTCTCCAGAAAGAGAGGAGGAGAAGGAGGTGAACCAAGACTTTCAAGCTGTCTCATCCATACAACACTCGTTCAAGTCGCAAGAAAAGAATGGAAGACTTTGAGCAAGAGAATGAAGAACTCAGAGAAGAGATTAATACTCTCAAAGGTACTGTTGAAAGACTCAATAGTATGGTGGAAGCCCTGGTAGTTGCGTAGAATCGACCAACGCCAGAAGAACCACAAAGGACTGTGGTTTCCGAGATTGTTTCTACTCCTATTCCTCAGTATACCATGCCGCCTGATCGACCTTGGGGCATGCCGTATAACTTTACTCCAGAAGGGTACATACCTCCAGCTTCTGAAGCTCCAAAAGTCACCATGGATATGCATCCACCGGAGGGTTACAAACCTCTGGAAATTGAAGTTCCAAGAGCAACGGCAATGGGTTTCGCACAACAGAATGCTGAGATTCCAAGATCTGCTGTCATGGCTTCTCCACAGCCCATTATTCATACTTTTCCCCCGCAGGGCGGACAAGTATATCATCACGCTCCAAGTGAGGATGCTGGCGTGTATGAAAGATTGGACGAGTTCCAGGAACAGTTTCTGCAAATGCAGAAGGAACTCAAGACTCTCCGAGGACAAGATCTATTTGGAAAGAATGCTGCAGACCTCTGTCTGGTTCCAAATGTTAAGATTCCTCACAAGTTCAAAGTACCAGAATTCGAGAAGTACAAAGGGAATTCATGCCCACAAAGTCATCTTGTGATGTACGCTCGAAGAATGTCAACTCAGACTGATAATCAACAATTGCTCATTCATTATTTTCAAGACAGCCTGACTGGTGCTGCACTCAAATGGTACATGAACTTGGACAGTTCAGAGATTCGTACTTTTCGAGACCTCGGAGAGGCCTTCGTCAAACAGTATAAGTACAATCTGGATATGGCTCCCGACAGAGATCAACTCCGGGCCATGACTCAAAAGGATAGAGAAAGCTTCAAGGAATACGCTCAAAGATGGCGTGAAGTTGCTGCTCAAATTTGTCCACCACTTGAAGAGAAAGAAATGACAAAAATCTATCTCAAAACTTTGAGTCCATTTTACTACGGACGAATGGTTGCAAGTGCACCAAGTGATTTTACTGAGATGGTAAACATGGGTGTACGTTTAGAAGAAGCAGTTCGGGAAGGACGCTTGAACAAAGAACCAGAATCTTCTGTTGGTCCAAGGAAGTATGGAAGTTCTTTCCAGAAGAAAAAGGATCAAGATGTTAGCAATGTCTTGCACAAAATCAAGAAGAAATTCCAACCTCAAGTTGCAACAATAACTCCGGTTGTTAACTCAGCGCCAGCTTATCAACCTCAGGTCTCGCAACAACAAACTCAACAAAGGTCGCAGCAACCTCAGCAGCAGGTTCGACCTCCAAATTACAACAATCGGGCTCCAAGGTATCCTGCCTTTGACCCCGTACCAATGCCGTATGCAGAATTGTTTCCAACATTACTGGCAAAAGGACTCATTCAGACGAGGAGTCCTCCAAATCCTACAAACAGTTCCTCACCATGGTATAAGGCTGACCAATCTTGTCCCTATCATCAGGGGGCACCAGGTCACAATATTGAGAACTGTTTCTCTTTCAAGATGGACGTCCAACGATTAGTAAAAAGCGGAATGCTATCCTTCAAAGATACTAATCCAAATGTCCAAGCAAATCCTTTGCCACAGCATAAAGAAGCTTCAGTAAATCTGATAGACCAACACCCCAATGTCATTCAAATCTACGACATTCGTCAGATAGGGGAAAATCTTGTCAAGATGCACACTAAACAAGCTGGGTACGGTCATGTACCACCTCACAACTACTTCACATGTGAAATTTGTCCGAAGAATAATCAAGGATGTGCCATAGTTCAAGCTGCATTACAAGAACAAATGGACTTAGGATGGATTCAACATATCCGAGTCAGAACTGAACATGACGTCAACATGGTTCAAGGATGTCCAGGAGAATACAAAATCTACAAAGTTGAAGACCTTGAAGGATCGGTAGTCAGGTTCCACAAAACTTTAAATGGACTTGCCTACTTTGGAACTGATTTCCACGCTTACAGTAGATGCAGAATTTGTCGAAGAAATTCACAAGGATGTTTGCGTGTTCGTAACGACATTCAAAAGCTAATGGATGACAATACCATTACTGTTCTTGCCAACAGAGAAGATGACGAAGTCTTTACCGTATCTCCTCAAATTAATCAAGTTGAACCTATGCAAGTTAAGTACGACAGCAGGAAGACAGCAGTTGCACCACTAGTCATCTACTTACCAGGTCCTGTACCGTATGAGTCTGACAAGGCTATACCATACAAGTACAACGCTACATTCATTGAAAATGGTAAGGAAATACCATTACCGTCTGTTGTCAACATTGCTGATGTTAGTCGAGTCACCAGAAGTGGACGAGTCTTCAACAGAACAACAGAAAATGTGGAGAAACCTTCGGAGGAAGTACCACATAGGCAAGATGATCATCCGACCAATGCTGTTCAAGCGAAAGAAAATGATGAGATCTTGAAATTAATCCAGAGGAGTGAATACAACATTGTAGATCAATTACTACATACTCCGTCTAGGATTTCTGTTCTTTCCCTGCTATTGAGTTCTGAAGCTCATAGGGAAGCTCTACAGAAAGTTTTGGAACAAGCTTTCGTAGAACCAAGTGTTACAATAAGCCAATTCAACAACATCGTTGCCAACATCTCCGCCGGAACTAACCTAAGTTTCTGTGACGAAGATCTTCCTGAAGAAGGAGTGGACCACAATCTTCCACTTCACATCTCAGTTGGCTGCATGGGTGATACACTCACAGGAGTCCTAATAGACAATGGATCCTCTCTCAACGTCATGCCTAAATCAACATTATCAAGATTATCCTTCGAAGATTACCGTCTAAGAAAAAGTCATGTCATCGTCAAAGCATTTGATGGATCAAGGAAGTCAGTTTTCGGAGAAGTGGATCTTCCCATAACTATTGGACCTCAGACGTTCAAAATCACTTTCCAAGTTATGGATATTCCAGCACAATACAGTTGTTTGCTAGGTCGCCCATGGATTCATGAAGCTGGGTGTCGCGGGCGAAAAATCGTTTTGTTCCTCTTTTTTGTGGATGAGACACCTGATGCCTTCTTTGGGCTCGAGTGCTCATAAAAAATGATTTTTCTTTTGTACCGACCAAACTTTTTATTATTTCCAAAGGAGGAAAAGGAAAAAAGCTGCAATAACCTAAAAGTGGGGGGAGAGATCTTTGGGTAAGAGGGTTGGTTATACGAAGGGAAGGTATTAGCACCCAACGTATCTATAGTACTCTATAGGTTTCTTTGCTTTGTTTTTCATTCCATTCTTGTTATGAGGTTTTTGTGAGAAAGAGGTGGGACCTAAGGTGTTTGTTTGATTATGCTCGCAAAGATCATCGCGATCCTCTGCATACATATCCCTTAGAGGGAATCAGAGCATCTGTAGCTCGGGGTCTACGGGTGCTAAGGTTTGAATGGTTTTTTTTTTGTTTTGTTTTGCTCGCCAAGGATCGACCTTGTGCCTACGTATTCTCAAAGGGATGTTGAGAAAGTCAGAGCAATCGTAGTTCCCACTTATGCTAGTGGAAGCAAAGGAAAATAGACAAATGTCGTCTAAATGCTAGATGTATCTAATCTATATCATCACATACATCTGTTTGTTTTGTTTGAAAATCTTTTCATTATAAGCCCGGGGCCATGCCACTTAGGGTGCTTAGAATGATAAAGATGTTTTTGTTTGTTTAACCAGCCTTGTGGCAAAAGTTTCAATGAAGTCAGCCTTGTGACAAAAACTTTGATTAATCAGCCAGCCTTGTGGCAAAAGTTTCAATGAAGTCAGCCTTGTGACAAAAACTTTGATTAATCATCCAGTACGGTGGTAAAACAGTTTGATTGATTAGCCAGCCTTGTGGCAAAAAAGTTTGATTGATTGATTGATTGATTGTTTGTGATGATATAGAAGAGATACTCCTAGCATAGAGATGAAAAATGTCTAATCTCCTAGGGTATTTGTGTTGGATATTTGGGATGCTTATAAGAAGCCCGTGGGTCCTTGTACGAAGCCCAAGAGGAGGCTATCCGAGGGTCCTTGCATTGTAAGCCCAAGAGGAGGCTATGGGAGGGACAATCCAGGGTCCTTGCATTGTAAGCCCAAGAGGAGGCTATGGGAGGGTCACTCGTTTGTACAAAGCCCAAGGGGAGGCATGGTATAGTTGGTTTGAGCTCTTAGAGCGATTTCACCGGGAAACCATACTCTATGTCCTAACCTAAACTAGGGAGATTCTTTGCACGAAGCCCAATAGGAGGCTATGGGGAACCTAGTGTTGTACTAAGTTGAATAAGCATATAACACAATCACAAGTATGAACAAGTACGAACAAACATGAACAAGTACATGAACAAATATGAACAGTTATATATATATGACAAAGTGTGTGTGTATAATGGAGTTTATGAAGGAAATATACCTGTAAGCATGATCCATTTGTATACACGGGGTTCGGGACTCACATTCGGGGAGAGGTCCACTTGAATTTATTCAAAGCTATGTAAACAGGTATTTACAAAAGGGCTTGGGACTTATACCTACATGGAGGCCCATGGTATATTTTTGGGAAGATTTAAAGAAACCTTCATTTTTGGTTTGTTATTCAAAGTTAAGAACAGATTGATTGAGATATGTACAAAAGGCGTACAGTGAAATACCTAATTTCATGTACTGGAGTGGGTATGTACAAAAGGGCTTGGGGCTTATACCTACATGGAGGCCCATGGTATATTGAAAAGTTTTGAAGTTTCTTTGAAGTTTTGTTGTTTTGAAAATGATTTGAAAATTGTTTGAAAAGATTTTATTTTGAAGAAGTTTTATTGTTTTGAAAACTGTACAAAAAGAAAAGAAATGGGACTTACACTCTCTAATATTCGAGAGGCCCCACTTCGTTTTGAAAATCAATTGATCAATTAAAAAGATTTAATCAATAGTTTTCTTTGAAAATCAAAAGAAAATGGTTTATCGTTTTTTGAAAAGAATCGCGATCGCTTATTTAAAATGATTTGAATTTTGAAAGAAGTTAATTTAATCAAGATAAACAAAAAGATTGTCTTAAATTGACACTTAGATGATTAGGGTTTGCTCAAAAAATATTTACAAGTGATTAAATTTGAGAAATCAAGTGAAAAACAATATTTAAAAGTAATAAAAAACACTTAAAATATGTTATTTTAAACTTAATTAAAAATGTATTAAACAAATATATTTTTGTGATTTTTTTTATATTCATAAAATACATATATAAAATAATAAGTGTGTAAAAAATGAATAAAAAATGAGTTAATTTGATTGGTTAAATGAATGGTTGAAGTTGTGAAGAAAATGAAGAGAAATAGTGATAAAAAAGAAGGGTTTGGTCCCATAGGGACTTGAACTCGTGACCCTGAGGTCACTACTCAAAACAAAAGCCAACTGAGCCACGCTTGTGGCTTGTAATATACACGCGTTGAATTAATTATATTTTAAATCAATTTCCAGAAATCCTTTGAACCAAAAACGCGCCAAGAACAACCCTCCAACTGAAATTTGAAAATCTCTAAAACTGTGTTGTTTTGATCAAGCAAAGGGTCTATCTCACTCGGTTTTTCACAAGGAACATGATGGTGATCTTAGAATTCATTTATTTTTGCTCTAAAGGGGTCAATTTTCGCATGAACATGAAGAACCCTAGAACTGAAATTCAATGTGAAATCGTGTATGTGCAAGTTATGATGCAATTGATTGAGGGTTAATGATCCTCATAGGTGCAGAAACAAGATGGTATGCTCACATTTCATTTATGATGCGTGGAAGTATGAATTTGAAGTTCATGAGCACTTACCTCAAAAACGGCCAAACTGAGAATTGGATTTTGATCTGGAGGTGTTACAGATGCTTTGTATCAATCTGAATAGCTTCTATGATGATTATGGAAGGTGTCTGGATGTCTGGAACAAGTTGAATTCATCTGAGCATGGCCATGGCACCCGATCTGCAGTTGCTTCAAGTATGAATCGAATTTGAAGATGGAGATGTTTCAGATCATATGTGAGTGTTTGGATAGTTCATATGTGATATATATGAGGTGTTGGAAGTGTTAGTTTGGACAGAAATGATCTTGAATGGATTTTGGCATGATAAGGCCATGGTTATGCATATTTGAGAAGTGAGGTAGTGATTTTGAGCTTGAGGTGTTTTTGGGGTGTATGAGTGGTTCAAACAAGTTTCAAATGATGTTTATGAGTTGTGGGAAGCATCACTTTGTTCAGAACTTGCAAGGTTTGGAGGTTGAGTTTTCTACCTCACTTTGAAACACATGACTTGTAATTCAAGAAAGAAGAGAGAAAACCTATAATTGTGAGGTTTTGGTGTGAATTGAAGAGTGATTTGCACCTCTATTTATAGGCCAAACATTCTGAACTCAGAGCTTTGCAACTTGCTTCTTCTTTGGTGATTTGGCACTTAAAGGATAGAAAGGAATCTTACCATTAAATGCATATGGTTAAAGTTACTAAACCATGGTTAAAATTGGCTATGCTTCTTATCTCTTTCCCATCTGTCTCAAATCAGAAAATATCTTCCAATTATTGCCTCTATGTATCATTACTTGGTCCATTTGGCAATTTGGCTCATAACTTTGGCAAAATGACTTGAAATTTCAAGTGAAAAGTTCCCTAATGGCAAAATTCAAAACCATAGCTACACTTCAAATTTTTTCATGCTCTTTGACATTTTGTAAAGCTCATGTTACACACTTCAAAACCCTAGTTGAAAGTTTCTTCAAGATCTTTAAGGAAGTGGGTGAAAAAGATCCATGAACTTTGAGAAAAATGAAGTTTTAAGTGAAGTTTTCAAAAGATACCAACTTTGAAGCTCCATATCTCTTAAATGGTTGATCTTATGAAAAAAAATTATATGTGACAAAGTTGTTCATTGGATCAAAATCTACAACTTTCATGTTGGAAGTTTTTTTCAGTTTGTAGGTGAAATTTTGAGAAATTCCCTTCCAAAGTTTGGAAAAAACCATGAAAAACACTTAGAAATTTTTCTAAGTATGGAAAGTCAAACTTTTGACTTTTTGATTCTTGATTGATTTTCTTGATTTTTCTTGATCAAATGACTTCTCATATCATATATTGATGATTTAAAACTTCAAAAGTCATATTTGACCAAAATTCCCCAGAAGTCAATGGTGATCTTGTACAGTTGACTTTTTCAGACGAACCGCGTTTCTGGAGATTTCAAATGAAACAGGCTATCCTCACCATATGAATGGTATGAATGGATCATATTGAAGCATTAGAGGATATTGAGCCATGGTTTGAGTTGTGGCACCATGTCCTGATTAAAAAGTCAGTTGTTCAGTGCATTAGGTCAAAAACCCTAATTGTCGACCTGATGAGATTGATGACTGTAGGTCTTGAATTGAGATGTAATTTCCATTGGATTTTGTCATAGGGATTATTTGAGGATGATTGAAACCTTTGATTGACTTCCTGGGGATTTTTAGGGTTTCCCAAATGTGATCCCTGATTTCAGTCCCTGATAGTTCAAAACCCTGATCTGAGGATTTGTCTGATCAATCTTTGTGTAGGAGATGTCTTGAGCCAATGGATTAGGTCAAAGTGATGTACTTGGGGTCTTGAGGTCATGTCCCAAGTCATTAGGTCAAATCCTGAGCAAAAGTCAGGGGTGTGCTATCTTCAGTCAAAACCCTAATTCAGTCGATTCAAAGCTGTTGAGTTTGTTGAAGTGAATCTCTGAGGACCAAATGTTGATTATTGATGAAGATAGTTCTTTTGAGATGAAGGGAGAACAAAACCCTAATTGATTGTTACTTGTACTGATGAGTGGTTTCTTGATTAAACCCTGCTGAGTCACAAGTAGCAAACACAAGCTATGCAATTTGTTAGAGATGCAAATGATGCATATGCAAATGATATGAGGTGGTATCTTAGGTCAAAAATTGGGGTATGACAGATGCCCCTATTTAAGTTTCTTCAACCTGAGACATGAAGATTGAAAATCTTCGTTTTGATAGGGTGGAAGAGACTTAAATATCAGAAGACGCAAATTTTGGACCTAAGATACCAAAATTGCGAATGATGCAAGGATATCTTTACCGAGGGATATCAAGAACTGACTCCACTGGGGACAAGAGATCGGGAAGGATATCTCAATCCGTTTTAGGAAGAGAATCCGTTTTGTCTTTTCGGGAAAGCAAGTGTATGCTTCACCGGGGAATGATAGCTTTGCAAGAAAAGCTTACCTATCGACATTACCGACTATCTGCATGGGGATAGACTTGTTTAATAATGCGAAGGTGAAGGGTATGAAACTGTATTACCGACTATCAGCATGGTGATAGACTTGACAAGGTAAAAAGAGTTTCAAAGGTTCGGTTAATATTATCGACTATCAGCATTGGGATAGACATGTTTAATAATATAACCAGAACAAAAGGTTACCGACTACCAGCCTCGTGATAGCGGTTTTGAAGACATGATTAATTATCAGCCAAGTGATAAAATGATCCTGGAGACTTTGCTAGGGAAATTACTGGTTATTCAGCCTTGTGAACAGTAATAAGGCCCTGATCGTCAAATGATTTTCATGATTGATTTCCTTGAGAGGAAAAAACTTTTGAAAGAGACATAAGCTGCTCAGATGATGAGGCTATTGTTTATGGTCTGTTTTTTCACGATTCTGTTTGAGGAATCAGAATTTGAATCTTTGGTAAAGACAAAGTTCTAACCAAGAATGAATTGGAAAGAAACAGTCAAACAAGACTTTGTACCCATGAGGAATGAACTCGATGGGGATTTTCTCCTTTGTTTTGAGAGGAGAAACTAAAGCAACCTTCTTCCACGAGGAATGATCTCAGTGGGGAACTGGAGAAAGAAAATGTTTTTTTTTCTGCTTATGGGTGACAACCTACTGGAGAGATGACACGCCCATACTTTTTTCTTTTTTCTTTTTCTTTTTTTTCTTTTTTCTCTCTCTTCCTTTTTCTTTTTTTGTTTTGGGATAGATATATCCTAAACAGGTGATTTTGAAGCAAACATTGAAAATGCGAGAATGCATAAATGATGCAAATATGTATGAATGATGAATGTCATGAATGTAGCATGCATACTGACAAAACTGACAGACAAAGGAGTATATACTGGAGATAGACCGACGTCGCAATATAACCAGATACTTGGCAAATGCTCTTCAACACGGTGTAGATAACACAGGTGATGAATGGTGCTTCGTGCTTTAAACTTCTCTGGGGAAGATGAGCATCTTTTCTCATTGAGATGGAAGAACCTTTTCACTGGAGATGGAAAATCTTCGTCACTGGGGATAAAAGACCTTCTTCACTGGGGATAGAAGAGCTTCTTCACTGGGGATAGAAGAGCTTCTTTACCTCGAGGGATAATTGCTTCAAGAGTTCTTTTCTGGGACAAGAATACCGTTGTCTCAACAATTTTTCAGGGAGAATCCTTTTGTTCATCCTGTGGAGACGACTGCTGATGTTCCTTCCGTTGTTCACAACTCAAAGGAAAATTTCGCTTTTATTTTGAAAAAGAAAAGTAAATTCATTTAAAACTTATTTTTTTCTTTTTGTTTCAAAAGTGAATAACACAATTAAAGCGTCATTTTGTAAGCTGAAAGAAATCAAAGATTGCAAACAAAGGGGCACAAGGCTCAAATTTATTTAATAGGATGGAAATCAGCTAAAGGCGTGATTCCATGGAGTATTTACAAAAGTTGGAAATGGTAATTATGCGGAAAAGGCTACATTGAAAGCAATAACCACTATTCCCCCCAACAACTTTGAGTTCCAACTGTGCTTGTCGCTTCAGATTGGCGGTGATTTGATCGAAGATCCTTTGATGAAGTACAGACTCTTCAGGTGACGAAGTATGGACTGATGCAGTTACTTTGTCATTAATCCCTAATTTTTGCCTAGATTGCCCTTTCGGGTTTTCAATCTACCAGGATGAATTTTTTTTGTTTATTGTCTCTAATTTTTGCCTGGACCGCCCTTTTGGGTTTTCAGTCCACCGAGACGCTCATTTTTGCCTAAGTCGCCCTTTGCGGGTTTTCGACTTACCGAGCTGTTCTTTTGTATTTTTTAGACAAAGTATTTCTTGACTGCATCAGCATTCACAGGATGTGGGAGTTCATCACCATCCATGGTTGCAAGAGTCATGGCGCCGCCAGAAAATGTTCTTTTGACAACATACGGGCCTTCGTAATTAGGAGACCATTTGCCCCTAGAATATGGTTGAAAAGACAAGATCTTTTTAAGCACGAGGTCACCTTCTCGAAATTCACGAGGTCGAACCTTTTTGTTGAAAGCCTGTTTCATCCTTGCTTGGTATAACTGTCCATGGCATAGAGCAGTCATACGTTTTTCTTCGATTAAGTTCAACTGATCGTATCTGCTTTGACACCATTCAGCCTTTGATAACTTAGTCTCCATGAGGACTCTCATTGATGGGATTTCAACTTCTACGGGGAGCACAGCTTCCATGCCGTATACTAGAGAAAAGGGAGTTGCCCCTGTTGAAGTACGCACTGAAGTACGGTACCCATGTAAAGCAAATGGCAGCATTTCATGCCAGTCTTTGTAAGTGACGACCATTTTCTGGACAATCTTCTTAATGTTCTTGTTGGCAGCTTCAACGGCGCCATTCATTTTCGGTCTGTAAGGAGAAGAGTTATGATGCTCAATCTTGAATTCCTCACACAATTCTTTCATCATTTTGTTGTTCAAATTTGAACCATTGTCGGTAATGATCTTGCTGGGAATACCATATCGGCAAATGATGTTATTCTTGATAAACCTCACAACCACCTGTCTTGTAACATTGGCATAAGATGCTGCTTCGACCCATTTGGTGAAGTAATCAATGGCTACCAGGATGAAACGATGACCATTTGAAGCTTTCGGCTCGATCATTCCAATCATGTCAATACCCCACATGGAAAAAGGCCATGGAGATGAGAGAACGTTGAGTAGAGTCGGTGGCACATGGATCTTATCTGCGTAGATCTGGCACTTGTGACATCTCTTCACGTGTTTATAACAATCAGATTCCATTGTCAACCAATAGTATCCTGCTCTTAACATTTTCTTGGACATTGCATGCCCGTTTGAATGAGTTCCAAAGGACCCTTCATGCACTTCATGCATTAACATGTCTGCTTCGTGTCTGTCCACGCATCTGAGTAAAACCATGTCGAAATTTCTTTTGTATAGCACATCTCCGTTCAGGAAGAAACTGCCAGAAAGTCTCCTTAGAGTTTTCTTATCTTTGTTTGATGCCCCAAGCGGGTACTCTTGAGTTTGAAGGAAGCGTTTGATGTCGTGAAACCACGGTTTATCATCGATGACTGCTTCAGTTGCAAACACATAGGCGGGCCTTTCAAGGCGCGTGATTCTGACTTTAGGCACATCATTCCAGTGACTAACTTTGAACATGGAAGATAGAGTAGCCAAGGCGTCTGCCATTCGATTCTGATTTCGAGGTATATGATGCAATTCAACCTTGTTAAAGAAAGTCAACAGACGTCTTGCATAATCTCTATAGGGAATCAAGCCAGGGTGGTAAGTTTCCCATTTGTCTTTGATTTGGTTGATCACGAGGGCTGAATCTCCATATATGTCCAGGATCTTGATCCTTAAGTCAATGGCTTCTTCGAGACCCATGATACAAGCTTCATATTCTGCGATGTTGTTGGTGCAATCAAATAGCAATCTGGCGGAGAATGGGATATGAGTACCCTTGGGAGTGATGATGATTGCCCCAATTCCATTGCCAAAAGCGTTTACTGCTCCATCAAAAATTAGGCCCCATCTTGATCCAGGCTCAGGACCTTCTTCAGGTAACGGTTCGTCACAATCTTTCATTTTCAAGTACAAGACATCTTCGTCAGGAAAGTCAAACTTGAGAGATTGATATTCATTGATTGGTTGATGCGCCAAATGATCGGCGAGAATGCTTCCTTTGACGGCTTTTTGAGCATGGTATTCAATGTCATACTCGGATAACAGCATTTGCCATCGGGCAATCCTTCCTGTTAATGCAGGCTTTTCAAAGACATACTTGATCGGATCCATTTTGGAGATTAACCAAGTAGTATTGTTGATCATGTATTGGCGAAGACGTTTTGAAGCCCAAGCCAAAGCACAACATGTTTTTTCGAGCATGGAGTAACGAGACTCACAATCTGTGAATTTCTTACTCAAGTAATAGATGGCATGCTCCTTCTTACCGGTTTCATCTTGCTGTCCAAGCATACAACCCATGGATTCTTCCAACACGGTAAGGTACATGATTAGTGGTCTTCCTTCAACTGGAGGAATCAATATTGGTGGTTCTAGCAGGTACTCTTTGATACTGTCAAACGCTTTTTGGCAATCTTTAGTCCATACAACCCCTTGATCTTTGCGGAGAAGCTTGAAAATTGGCCCACAGGTAGCAGTCATTTGAGAGATAAATCTGGAGATATAGTTTAATCGTCCGAGAAATCCTCTTACTTGCTTTTCAGTTTTTGGTGCAGGCATCTCTTGAATAGCTCTGACTTTGTCGGGATCTACTTCAATACCTCTTTGGCTGACAATGAAACCCAAGAGTTTTCCAGATCTAACCCCAAAAGTACATTTGTTAGGATTCAAGCGAAGCTGATATTTCCTTAGTCGTTGAAACAACTTCAAAAGGTATTCAATATGTTCTTCTTCTGTGCTGGACTTGGCTATCATGTCGTCCACATAAACTTCAATTTCTTTATGCATCATGTCATGGAAGAGAGTAGTCATTGCCCTTTGGTAAGTTGCGCCTGCATTCTTTAATCCAAACGGCATCACTTTGTAGCAAAAGGTACCCCATGGGGTGATGAAAGATGTCTTCTCCATGTCTTCAGGAGCCATCTTGATCTGATTATAACCGGAGAACCCGTCCATGAAGGAAAAGACGTTGAACTTAGCAGTGTTATCAACCAGCATGTCAATATGAGGCAATGGAAAATCATCTTTTGGACTGGCCTTGTTCAAGTCACGGTAATCAACACACATTCTGACTTTGCCATCTTTCTTCGGAACCGGCACTATGTTGGCCAACCATTGAGGATACTCAGAGGTAACAAGAAAACCTGCGTCGAGCTGTTTTTGAACTTCTGTTTTGATCTTGTTAGCCATATCAGGATGAGTCCTTCGCAATTTCTGCTTAACTGGCGGACATTCTGGCTTCAATGGCAAGTAATGCTGAACAATATTGGTATCCAACCCAGGCATGTCTTGGTAGGACCAGGCAAACACGTCAACATATTCTTTGAGAAGGTCTGTCAACTTACTCTTGACATCAGCATCAAGCAGCGATCCAATGGTCACTTCTTTTTTGTCTTCTTCAGAACCCAAGTTGATCTTTTCTAAAGGCTCTTTGTGAGGCAGAATGGTTCTTTCCTCGTGCTTAAGTAATCGAGAGATCTCGTCCGGGATCTCCTCTTCTTCCTCTTCTTCGGCTTCGAACACAGGAAACTCAAAGTTGGGAGAGGGCATAGGGTTATTGCATTCAATGGGTTTATCAATAGTAAATCTGCACATGTGATTTATATCTATTTCAGAAAATTTATGAATGCAGGAGTGTATGCAGATTTTTTTGAAAAAGTTTTTTTTTTATTTATTCGGTTTTTTAGGATTACCATTTCCAGAAAAAGCAAAAATAAAACATATAATGTAGGGAATTCAAAATGACACTTTATTTATGATTCATTTTTGAAACAAAGCCCTAAACACAAACTCATTTGTCTTGGGCAGGACAAAGAGGGAAACTTTTAAAACAAAGCCCTATACACAAAGTTATTTGGGCGAAACATTTAAAAGCAAAGCCCTATAAAACATCTCTCTGCTTTGGGCAAGGCAGGAGGTCAAAATAACAGCGAGGTGATTACTTTGAGCGGCGAACAACATTCGGAACGTCGACAGCTTTCCAGTAGCAACGAACTCCTCTGTGTATTATGTATTCAGGAAAATTCTCCCCAGAATTATCTTCAGTATTGACATTGACCGCTGGTCGAGCAGGATTTGAAGGTCCTGGTTTGTCAACCTTGTTCTTTGTAGAGTTGAAACGGTCTTCTTCTACTTCTTGAAGAGCATATGATGAGTCACAATCTTCAGAATTTTCAGGATGTATTTCCTAGTCTTCAGGATGAAGAGAATCATTGTCAGCGAAACTTTCCGAGTCAACTGCGGGACCATCTTCCCCTTCATCTTCAAAAATGGCATTTATGTGATAATAACCATCTTCAGGATTGTTAATCTTGGCAGATGCATTGAATCCGAAATCTTCAGTAGTTTCAGGCTGCTGAGGAAATTGACAGTATTGGTAAGCCTCTTCTGGTTGACTATTATATTCAAAGGAATCTCCCCATCCAGTTGGTTGGATATCCTCAATCGCAATCTTGTAACTTTCAGGTGTAGTATATTTCACCATATAATCAAATTTCCCACTTGGTTGTCCCAAGGTGTCCCAAATTTCTGCAGGAACAGGCTCAGTTTCTTTGCCTTTGGGTTTCTCTGACGGAGGATATGGTTCTTCCTGAGATATGTATCCCGAGTCATTGAGATAACATTTCCATTCTTCTTCAGGATCAGGTAGACCTTCTTCAATGCATTCTTCGATAAGGACATTAACCTCTTGAGGAATTGGGTTAAGGAATCCTCCACTAATGAATGTTTCTTTGATCGGACGAAGGGTTTCATCCTTCTTGGTGCAGTTTGAGAATGTTGGTGAACATCCGAGACCTGCTCTGGTTTCATTCTTGGTAGGGATCACAACTTGCCCCCAGCCAGTGGTAGTTCCATTTCTCACTACTTTTACTGCTTCTTTGTATGAAGAGATTGATGCTTTCTTCTTGGAAGATTCGTCTTCTAAAGAGAGACCTTGGAACTGAGTTCCTTCCACATCATCAGCACTTATGAAAGAGAAATTGGATAAATGGCTCACCATCAAGGCTTGTTCTCCACTTATCGTTACCAATTTTCCATTTGTTACAAATTTTAACTTCTGATGGAGCGTAGAAGTTACTGCCCCTGCTTCATGGATCCATGGTCGTCCTAACAGGCAGCTATAAGCAGCTTGAATGTCCATGACCTGGAAGGTGATTTGAAATGTATGTGGACCAATTGTCATGGGAATGTTGACTTCGCCGATAACAGACTTTCGCGATCCATCAAATGCTTTGACAACTACACCACTGAACTTCATAGGCATTCCTTGGTAAGACAAGCGAGCAAGAGTCATCTTTGGCATCACATTCAAGGAAGATCCGGTGTCTACCAACACATTGGACAAAGAGTCTGACTGACAGTTCATAGAAATGTGCAAAGCAAGATTGTGATTTTTACCCTCCTCGGGGAGTTCTTCATCACAGAAGCTTAAATTGTTACAAGCTGTTATATTGGCTATTATCCCATCAAAGTGGTCAACAGTCACATCATGATCTACAAAAGCTTGATCTAAAACCTTCATCAGGGCTTCCCTGTGGGCTTCTGAGTTTAACAGCAATGAAAGTATTGAGATTTTTGAAGGAGTCTGCATAAGCTGATCCACAATCTTGTATTCACTTCTTTTGATAAGCTTCAAAATTTCATCAAAATCAGGATTGACATTGGTTCCACTGGATTGACCAACATCAACGTTTGTATTACTGACAGGAGTTTCCTCGGGATTCCCCACTGGTGTATTGACAGGATTTTGCCCAGTTACAGGAGCAACAGGCTGTTTCGGAGGTAGTGGAGTATACACACGTCCACTTCTTGTTACGCGACTTACATCAGCGATGTTTACAACAGATGAGAGAGTAGGTAAAGGAACTTCTTGTCCATTCTTTATCATTGTAGCATTGTAGTTGTATGGAACTGCCTTGTCAGAGTCATAAGGAACAGGTCCAGGTAGACAAATGATCAAAGGAGCAACAGGAACCTTCGGCTTGTTGTAAGTAACTTCCATGCGCTCAGGCATGTTGAAATGAGGAACGATGACGTTAACTGTAGGCATTTCCGAGTTGATATCTGAGACTAAAAGCTCATGCGGATAACATCCTATCATGTTAACTTCATTTTCATCCCTATTTCTGTAGATCTCAATAGTACCATTATCTAGCAAAACTTGGAGATCTCTTCTCACAATCGAGCACTCGTGAGGATCCACACAACATATTTTACAGGAACCGTATTGATGCTGGCGAAAACTCGGCCCTCGACAGAGAGTGGCGTGCATTTGTACCAAATCGGCTCTTGAGTAATTGATATTATAGACTCGGTATTGGCCAGGACATCCATACACCATGTTTACAACATGCCCTCCATGATTGGGCAGCGGATTTGCTTGCACATTAGGATTCAAATTTCTGAAAGAGAGGAGATTAGATCTAACCAACCTCTGAACTTCGTATTTCAAAGCTATGCAATGCTCAAGATCATGGCCAGGTGCTCCTTGATGATAAGGGCATGAGACCTCAGCTTTGTACCACCATGGGAGTTTCTCAGGTACGGGTGGTGGTGCTTTAGTTTGAACAAGACCTCTTTCAATCAAAGCAGGGTACAACTCTGTATAGGTCATTGGAATCGGATCAAACTGTGGAGCTCTTTGCACACGATTCTGATTATTGTTTAACTGCTGAGCCTGTGGTCGAGGCTGTTGTTGAAATTGCGGGGTAAATCCCGGATTCGGTGTTGTATTAACGACTGGTGTGATAGCAGCAACCTGTCGTTGACGATTGACGTTTCCTCTTGGCCTCCCTTGGGATACCATGTCAACACTTTGTTCTTTCTTCTTTTGGAAACCACTTCCGAACTTTTTGGTTCCGCTTGAAGATCCACCTTCTTTAGTCAAACGTCCGGTTCGGACTCCTTCTTCTAGACGCATCCCCATGTTTACCATTTCGGTGAAATCACTTGGAGCACTAGCAATCATGCGTTCATAATAAAACGGACTGAGAGTATTCAAGAAGATCTTTGTCATCTCTTTTTCTTTTAACGGTGGATTAATCTGAGCAGCAGTTTCTCTCCATCGTTGGGCATACTCTTTGAAAGCTTCATGATCTTTCTGAGCCATGGATCGGAGCTGATCTCTGTCTGGAGCCATATCCGAGTTATACTTGTATTGTCGGACAAAGGCCTCACCTAGGTCATTGAATGTTCGAATATTAGTGCTATCCAAGCCTGTGTACCACTTCAGTGCGGCACCAGTCAAACTGTCTTGAAAGTAATGGATAAGCAACTGATGATTATCTGCATAAGTAGACATCTTCCTGGCATACATCACAAGATGGCTTTGTGGACAAGAACTACCTTTGTACTTCTCAAAGTCAGGGACCTTGAATTTAGCAGGTATTTGTACACTGGGAACCAAACATAGCTCCTGGGCATTCTTTCCAAACAAATCTTTTCCACGGATAGCTTTAACTTCCAACTGCATCTTGTTAAACTGCTCTTGGAGATCTTCCACAAGATTACGCTGATTTATGCTATCATCCTGATCATGATAAATCTCATTGCCACCATAAGGAACTGTGTGAACCGTAGGGGTCGGAACTGTCATAGTGGGTTGAGAAAGTGCCATAGTGATTTGGGAAAAAGTTACCCCCTGATTTGGAGTGAACTGTGAACTTTGTGCAGCAGGCGCTTCAGTCGTGGATGTTTGAACCCCAGAAACATTATGGCGGAAACCTGTACCAAAACTGAAAGGCGGGCCCCAACCTTCTGGCATGGAGAAAGATGGAATACCGAATGCAACTGTAGAAACTGGAGTAGTGACTTCAGATGTTACTGTTGCTTGACTGTTAGGTGGCGGCGGCTGATTCTGTGCGGCCATTAAAGAGTCAACCAGAGTAGTGAGACTTTCCAACTTTTCCTGAAGGGTGGTCACTGTACCACGAAGCTCAATATTCTCTTGTTCAGAGTGTTCCATTACTCTTCTTCTACTCGAACGAGTATTGTATCTGTGATCTGATTGCGAGCGCGGTCGAGAAACTTTGAGACGCGACAGCTTGACGATCTATTGGAGAAAGATCCAAAAGATGAGACTCTATACAACAGACTCGATATGCAGAATGATGTATGCAAAAAAAAAGTTTATGATTTTTTTCCAAATATTTTAAAGATTATTTCCTTGCAAACATTTGTACACAAACTGATCTTTTATTCAATAAATGGGAAATGTTACAACATTGGAGCATAGCTCCTTACAAAAGCAAATGATAAATAAAAAGCTAAACAAATCCTAAACATCTTCATCAGACGAAGAACCAAATGCATTGTGCAGCTTGAGCTTTATGATTTCTTTCCCATAATAAGCTTTCAATTCGGCCTTTTCAGCTCTCAGCTTGTCAACAACATTCTTCCAATCATCAGGAGTCGGAGCGTTGCTTGTTGAGCCTCCGAGATTTCTTTTGCTTTCTTTGATATACCTCTTGATTGCAGCGTCTTTCTGGCGAATCTTCTCATCTTTGCTCATGAGCCATCCATCTTGACAGTAGAGTGTTTCTTCATGATCTTTCACTCTTTTCTTCAACTTTCTATTTTCCACCTCAGTGCTACGAAACTTTTCTTCCCAAGCATCTTTTTCTGTCCTCATTTTAGCCAAAGTGCGTTGGTATTCCTCCATAGCTGGAATGTTGGGTCGTTGAGACACTGCAGGAAACATGGGTTTTTCATAAGCATAAGGCATTTGGAACTCTTTTGCTCTTTTCTTTACCCAGCAGGTGTAGGCGTCCATGGCAATGCAATTTCTTTCCTCCCCTTTTTCTTTCCATCGGACGTCGTACCAAGCTCTCATCATTCTTGCTTTCAACTTTTTAGGATTATCCCCTTCTCGATAAAAGTAACCTTCTACTGAGGGACCAACAGGTTTAACTGAATTTGCATACCCGAGTTGTCGTCGGGCCAGGACCGGATTGTAGTTAATTCCTCCTTGTGTACCAATGAGGGGTACGTTGGCGAACTCTCCACAACTTTCAATGGTTTCTGTACCACAGCGAGCCAAGGTATACCAACGAATATCATTATTAGTAAGAGACATAAGTCTTCGAGGCCAACGCAAACCTTCTCGGTTTTCCGTGAAAATAGGAGACTCAGGTAAGTGTGAAACAATCCATTTGAACAACAAAGGTGCACAACATACAATGATTCCACCGCCTTGGCGATTCCTATGATGGACCGAGAAATACATGTCACCAAGCAAAGTCGGAACAGGATTTCCAATCAGAAAGATCTTTATGGCATTGATATCAACAAAGTTGTCGACATTGGGAAACAGAACCAACCCATAGATGAGCAAGGCTAGTACAGCTTCAAAGGCTATCATGCTACCAGTTTCGATGAAATCAAAGGCTTTCTTTATTAGGAAGTGTGAGGTTAATCCCGGGAGGTTTCCTTTGGTAGTCCAATTACTCTCTACTTCAGACTTTTTCAAATGGGTACTTGCTGCAATGACGTGTGACTTAGGAATGGCTTCCAAACCATTGAAGGGTATTTTGTCAGACACAGGGATACCTAAAAGATTGGCATATTCTTCCAAGGTCGGTACCAACTGGTAGTCTGGAAAAGTAAAACACCGGTAGACGGGATCATAGAACTGAACCAGAGTTTTGAGAAGTCCTTCATCAACATGAGTGTTCAGGATAGGCAAAAGCTTTCCATAACTTTTCCTAAAATTAGAAGGATCTTGTACAGAAGATGCTAACTCTATCAGTCTTTCTACATCAGGCGCTTTGAAACCGTACTTTTTGGTATACCTTTTTTCCATAACTTAATCCTATAATGTTTGCAAAGAAAATTCTCTAATTTTTTTTGGAAAAATCATGTTTTTATGGAAAAAGATGGGTTTTTTAATGAATGTATGAATGCATGGATGCATGGATGCCACATATTCAAACACGGTAAAGCAAACATGGTAGTTCAAACATGGTAACATGGTACTACAAACATGGTATACAAACATGGTAACGCAAACATGGTAACGCATAAGTTCAACGGTCCAGCGTCACGAGCATGAGGTCAGAGAACCAAAAATGGGATAGTTCTAGTTAATCACCTGCATGACATGTTCTACTGATACGTCAGAGTCTACATTTTTCTTTCGGATATTACCGGCCTTCCACAATTAAACTCATGAGCCAGTAATATTCTCAAGAAAAACTCGTCTGAGTGTGGTTCTCCGCATGACAACTAATCCAAGTCTTCACCTGAATAGTTTCTGCACCACAACCTAATAAGGCCAGGATGGGTTGGGGTTCTACGGTCTCTCAGCTTCTACAGTTCAATGAAAGTAATAATGTCTTCGCTACGAAACATGCTAAACATATATTACCAACAAGGAACCTCCACTGAGCGGAAGGATTCTCACGTGCGCCTGCACATGACTATACCCTCCACCTAATTTCTTATGTGTACTTAATCCGGGTTAGGATTTGTCCATAATGTACCACTTGTAACAGAACCACACAAGTAACAGAACCAAAGAATCACACATATAACAAAAAAAAAAATGAAATGAAAAATAAAGCAAATAGAAATAACCCTTCCTTTGGAAACAATAAAAAGATGGTCCCCAGTGAAGTCGCCATTTTTCTGTCGCGGGCGAAAAATCGTTTTGTTCCTCTTTTTTGTGGATGAGACACCTGATGCCTTCTTTGGGCTCGAGTGCTCATAAAAAATGATTTTTCTTTTGTACCGACCAAACTTTTTATTATTTCCAAAGGAGGAAAAGGAAAAAAGCTGCAATAACCTAAAAGTGGGGGGAGAGATCTTTGGGTAAGAGGGTTGGTTATACGAAGGGAAGGTATTAGCACCCAACGTATCTATAGTACTCTATAGGTTTCTTTGCTTTGTTTTTCATTCCATTCTTGTTATGAGGTTTTTGTGAGAAAGAGGTGGGACCTAAGGTGTTTGTTTGATTATGCTCGCAAAGATCATCGCGATCCTCTGCATACATATCCCTTAGAGGGAATCAGAGCATCTGTAGCTCGGGGTCTACGGGTGCTAAGGTTTGAATGGTTTTTTTTTGTTTTGTTTTGCTCGCCAAGGATCGACCTTGTGCCTACGTATTCTCAAAGGGATGTTGAGAAAGTCAGAGCAATCGTAGTTCCCACTTATGCTAGTGGAAGCAAAGGAAAATAGACAAATGTCGTCTAAATGCTAGATGTATCTAATCTATATCATCACATACATCTGTTTGTTTTGTTTGAAAATCTTTTCATTATAAGCCCGGGGCCATGCCACTTAGGGTGCTTAGAATGATAAAGATGTTTTTGTTTGTTTAACCAGCCTTGTGGCAAAAGTTTCAATGAAGTCAGCCTTGTGACAAAAACTTTGATTAATCAGCCAGCCTTGTGGCAAAAGTTTCAATGAAGTCAGCCTTGTGACAAAAACTTTGATTAATCATCCAGTACGGTGGTAAAACAGTTTGATTGATTAGCCAGCCTTGTGGCAAAAAAGTTTGATTGATTGATTGATTGATTGTTTGTGATGATATAGAAGAGATACTCCTAGCATAGAGATGAAAAATGTCTAATCTCCTAGGGTATTTGTGTTGGATATTTGGGATGCTTATAAGAAGCCCGTGGGTCCTTGTACGAAGCCCAAGAGGAGGCTATCCGAGGGTCCTTGCATTGTAAGCCCAAGAGGAGGCTATGGGAGGGACAATCCAGGGTCCTTGCATTGTAAGCCCAAGAGGAGGCTATGGGAGGGTCACTCGTTTGTACAAAGCCCAAGGGGAGGCATGGTATAGTTGGTTTGAGCTCTTAGAGCGATTTCACCGGGAAACCATACTCTATGTCCTAACCTAAACTAGGGAGATTCTTTGCACGAAGCCCAATAGGAGGCTATGGGGAACCTAGTGTTGTACTAAGTTGAATAAGCATATAACACAATCACAAGTATGAACAAGTACGAACAAACATGAACAAGTACATGAACAAATATGAACAGTTATATATATATGACAAAGTGTGTGTGTATAATGGAGTTTATGAAGGAAATATACCTGTAAGCATGATCCATTTGTATACACGGGGTTCGGGACTCACATTCGGGGAGAGGTCCACTTGAATTTATTCAAAGCTATGTAAACAGGTATTTACAAAAGGGCTTGGGACTTATACCTACATGGAGGCCCATGGTATATTTTTGGGAAGATTTAAAGAAACCTTCATTTTTGGTTTGTTATTCAAAGTTAAGAACAGATTGATTGAGATATGTACAAAAGGCGTACAGTGAAATACCTAATTTCATGTACTGGAGTGGGTATGTACAAAAGGGCTTGGGGCTTATACCTACATGGAGGCCCATGGTATATTGAAAAGTTTTGAAGTTTCTTTGAAGTTTTGTTGTTTTGAAAATGATTTGAAAATTGTTTGAAAAGATTTTATTTTGAAGAAGTTTTATTGTTTTGAAAACTGTACAAAAAGAAAAGAAATGGGACTTACACTCTCTAATATTCGAGAGGCCCCACTTCGTTTTGAAAATCAATTGATCAATTAAAAAGATTTAATCAATAGTTTTCTTTGAAAATCAAAAGAAAATGGTTTATCGTTTTTTGAAAAGAATCGCGATCGCTTATTTAAAATGATTTGAATTTTGAAAGAAGTTAATTTAATCAAGATAAACAAAAAGATTGTCTTAAATTGACACTTAGATGATTAGGGTTTGCTCAAAAAATATTTACAAGTGATTAAATTTGAGAAATCAAGTGAAAAACAATATTTAAAAGTAATAAAAAACACTTAAAATATGTTATTTTAAACTTAATTAAAAATGTATTAAACAAATATATTTTTGTGATTTTTTTTTATATTCATAAAATACATATATAAAATAATAAGTGTGTAAAAAATGAATAAAAAATGAGTTAATTTGATTGGTTAAATGAATGGTTGAAGTTGTGAAGAAAATGAAGAGAAATAGTGATAAAAAAGAAGGGTTTGGTCCCATAGGGACTTGAACTCGTGACCCTGAGGTCACTACTCAAAACAAAAGCCAACTGAGCCACGCTTGTGGCTTGTAATATACACGCGTTGAATTAATTATATTTTAAATCAATTTCCAGAAATCCTTTGAACCAAAAACGCGCCAAGAACAACCCTCCAACTGAAATTTGAAAATCTCTAAAACTGTGTTGTTTTGATCAAGCAAAGGGTCTATCTCACTCGGTTTTTCACAAGGAACATGATGGTGATCTTAGAATTCATTTATTTTTGCTCTAAAGGGGTCAATTTTCGCATGAACATGAAGAACCCTAGAACTGAAATTCAATGTGAAATCGTGTATGTGCAAGTTATGATGCAATTGATTGAGGGTTAATGATCCTCATAGGTGCAGAAACAAGATGGTATGCTCACATTTCATTTATGATGCGTGGAAGTATGAATTTGAAGTTCATGAGCACTTACCTCAAAAACGGCCAAACTGAGAATTGGATTTTGATCTGGAGGTGTTACAGATGCTTTGTATCAATCTGAATAGCTTCTATGATGATTATGGAAGGTGTCTGGATGTCTGGAACAAGTTGAATTCATCTGAGCATGGCCATGGCACCCGATCTGCAGTTGCTTCAAGTATGAATCGAATTTGAAGATGGAGATGTTTCAGATCATATGTGAGTGTTTGGATAGTTCATATGTGATATATATGAGGTGTTGGAAGTGTTAGTTTGGACAGAAATGATCTTGAATGGATTTTGGCATGATAAGGCCATGGTTATGCATATTTGAGAAGTGAGGTAGTGATTTTGAGCTTGAGGTGTTTTTGGGGTGTATGAGTGGTTCAAACAAGTTTCAAATGATGTTTATGAGTTGTGGGAAGCATCACTTTGTTCAGAACTTGCAAGGTTTGGAGGTTGAGTTTTCTACCTCACTTTGAAACACATGACTTGTAATTCAAGAAAGAAGAGAGAAAACCTATAATTGTGAGGTTTTGGTGTGAATTGAAGAGTGATTTGCACCTCTATTTATAGGCCAAACATTCTGAACTCAGAGCTTTGCAACTTGCTTCTTCTTTGGTGATTTGGCACTTAAAGGATAGAAAGGAATCTTACCATTAAATGCATATGGTTAAAGTTACTAAACCATGGTTAAAATTGGCTATGCTTCTTATCTCTTTCCCATCTGTCTCAAATCAGAAAATATCTTCCAATTATTGCCTCTATGTATCATTACTTGGTCCATTTGGCAATTTGGCTCATAACTTTGGCAAAATGACTTGAAATTTCAAGTGAAAAGTTCCCTAATGGCAAAATTCAAAACCATAGCTACACTTCAAATTTTTTCATGCTCTTTGACATTTTGGAAAGCTCATGTTACACACTTCAAAACCCTAGTTGAAAGTTTCTTCAAGATCTTTAAGGAAGTGGGTGAAAAAGATCCATGAACTTTGAGAAAAATGAAGTTTTAAGTGAAGTTTTCAAAAGATACCAACTTTGAAGCTCCATATCTCTTAAATGGTTGATCTTATGAAAAAAAATTATATGTGACAAAGTTGTTCATTGGATCAAAATCTACAACTTTCATGTTGGAAGTTTTTTTCAGTTTGTAGGTGAAATTTTGAGAAATTCCCTTCCAAAGTTTGGAAAAAACCATGAAAAACACTTAGAAATTTTTCTAAGTATGGAAAGTCAAACTTTTGACTTTTTGATTCTTGATTGATTTTCTTGATTTTTCTTGATCAAATGACTTCTCATATCATATATTGATGATTTAAAACTTCAAAAGTCATATTTGACCAAAATTCCCCAGAAGTCAATGGTGATCTTGTACAGTTGACTTTTTCAGACGAACCGCGTTTCTGGAGATTTCAAATGAAACAGGCTATCCTCACCATATGAATGGTATGAATGGATCATATTGAAGCATTAGAGGATATTGAGCCATGGTTTGAGTTGTGGCACCATGTCCTGATTAAAAAGTCAGTTGTTCAGTGCATTAGGTCAAAAACCCTAATTGTTGACCTGATGAGATTGATGACTGTAGGTCTTGAATTTGAAGGATAGAAAAACACTTAGAAAGGGGGGGATTGAATAAGTGTGACTTTAAAACTTGGACGATAAAAATAAAATGCACAATTATTTTTATCCTGGTTCGCTGTTAACGAAGCTACTCCAGTCCACCCCCGCAGAGATGATTTACCTCAACTGAGGATTTAATCCACTAATCGCACGGATTACAATGGTTTTCCACTTAGTCCGCAACTAAGTCTTCCAGAGTCTTCTGATCACAACTTGATCACTCCAGGAACAACTGCTTAGTTCACTCCTAAGACTTTTCTAGAGTCTACTGATCAACACGATCACTCTAGGCTTAGTTCACTCCTAAGACTTCCCTAGAGTATTCTGATCAACACGATCACTCTAGTTACAAACTGCTCAGCCAACTGCCAAGACTTCCTAGAGTATACTGATCAACCGATCACTCTAGTTTTTACAACTTAATGTAATTGTGAAGAGTATTACAAATGCTTCTTACAAGCGATAATCACAACTGTGATATTTCTCTTAACGTTTAAGCTTAATCTCACTAAGATATTACAACAGCAATGTAGTGAGTTGATGAAGATTCTGAGCTTTGATTGAATAGCGTTTCAGCAAGTTTATTTTCGTTCAGAGTTGTTGAGAATTGGTAACCTTGCTTCTCATCAGAACTTCATATTTATAGGCGTTGAGAAGATGACCGTTGAGTGCATTTAATGCTTTGCGTGTTCCGTACAGCATCGCATTTAATGTTATACGCTTTTGTCAACTACCTCGAGCCTTGTTCACGCTGTGTCTACTGACGTTGCCTTTAGTAGCTTTAACGTTCCTTTTGTCAGTCAGCGTAGTCTGCCACCTGTACTTCCTTCTGATCTGATGTTTGTGAATACGACGTTTGAATATCATCAGAGTCAAACAGCTTGGTGCATAGCATCTTCTGATCTTGAAGTGCTTCTGAGCGTGATACCATCTTCTGATCTTCAGTGCTTCTGATCTCATGTTCTTCTGATGCTTCCATAGACCCATGTTCTGATTCTGCTTCGACCATCTTCTGATGTCTTGCCAGACCATGTTCTGATGTTGCATGCTGAACCATTTGAGACACATCTTCTGAGCGCTGAATTATGCGTACTCTTTATATATTTCCTGAAAGGGAAATTGCATTGGATTAGAGTACCATATTATCTTAAGCAAAATTCATATTATTGTTATCATCAAAACTAAGATAATTGATAAGAACAAATCTTGTTCTAACAATCTCCCCCTTTTTGATGATGACAAAAACATATATAAATGATATGAATTTGCGATCAGAAAGAGTAGACGGCAAAAGACAAATTACACAGCTATAGCATAAGCATATGAATATGTCTCCCCCTGAGATTAACAATCTCCCCCTGAGATAAATAATCTCCCCCTGAAATAAATACTCGAAGAACTTTAATAAAAGACTTCCCTGATTATTTCGGTAGAGACGATCATATAAGCTTCTGCCTTCAGAGAATTCATAGCTTCTGATTTCTGCTTCCATTGGACAGCTTCAGAACTTGAATTTCTTTAGATCCTTAGAACACTCACAGCTTCTGATTCCTGCTTCCATCGTGGACAGCTTCAGAACTTGAATTTCTTTGATCTTCAGAACATTCACAGCTTCTGACTTCTGCTTCCATTCAGGACAGCTTCAGAACTTGAATTTCTTTGATCTTCAGAACATTCACAGCTTCTGATTTCTGCTTCCATTCAGGACAGCTTCAGAACTTGAGTTTTCTGGATCTTTTAGAACATTCACATCTTCTGATTTCTGCTTCCCTCGGATAGCTTCAGAACTTTGAATGTCTACCAATCATCACTTCATGCTAGATTTGTATCAGAACATTGTTGAATGTACCAGAGCATCATCAGAGCATCTCTACATCCTGAAATGTTACAGAACAAAAACTAAACGACAAAAGTCAGCATGAACGAGTTAGAACATAAAATGTATATTCAAATACATGATATGTATCAGAGCCAAATGTATCAGAGCATTTAGGCTAAAAACATGTATCAGAGCAAATAATGTATCAGAGCCATAACATTATATGTATCAGAGCAAATAGAATTTTGTCAGAACAGGATAGACGATGATATTCAAATTCTATTATCAGTGCTTCTGATTCATTCTTCTTTCTTGCTTCTGATCTCTGAAGCTTGACAGCACTCAGCTTGCTTCAGTTTCCAAGAGCTTATTCCTTTTACAGAATAACGCTTCTTATGGTTTTGCTTCTAGTGTTTGCTTCTGAAGATTCTTCTTTCTTCTCTGTACCTGCAAAACACTTAAACCATATAGAACTTACAAGTTCTTGTTAGTGAATGCAACTGATAGATTTAATCAAATCATTTATCATTATTTATCTTCTCCCCCTTTTTGTCATAACATCAAAAAGAATATTTAAAAAGATTTAGATGCATAAAACGACAAAAGAAAACATTTACTGGAATGTAAAACACAAAGAAACTTTTCATTGATAATCAAAAGATATTACAAAAGGTTCCTATGTTTAACAAGATGAAAAACATTCCTAGCAAATACAAAGTAGCATTTCCAAAGAGGAAATGACTACAAAAATTAAAAAAACAACATTCGGTCAAGAAACTCAACATAGAAGTTGAGCATATCTTCCTAAAACTCAAGAAAGTCTTCTGTCTTTGGATGAAAGTTGATAACAACATCAAAGAAGAGTCTGACTTGAGCGGTATTAGAAGAGCCATCCCGAGATGCACAGAGATCTGTCGCCTTTGAGTCATGGAGCTTCAACAGGCTTAGGGTGCACGCTAGGTTTTGAGAGAAGAAATGAAAAACGAGAGAGAGAGAGAGAGAAAAAAAATCTTTAAGAGGAAAACAGAGAGATATGAAACCAAAAAAACATTTTGAAGAGTATTTAAAAGAAAATAAAATGAAACGAATGATGAAAGGCATTTAATGTTACGTGACGTGAGGAGAGATAATAAAGACAAATGAGGTGACTAGCACAGTTACCTATGGTCGGTGTCCCTTCAACTGCACGCACGTTTATCCACGAATAGTAACGACAGGTTTACCATCCCGAGATAAAACGTAACAGCTGTTTTGCTTTAAAAGAGGTTCTGAATCAACTTAGACAATGAAACGTTAGTAATAACCGAATCATAATTTCTAAAAGACTTCAATCAGAACTTCTGATATAAAAAATGATCCATTTCATTTCAGAAGATACTCATACATGAGAACTTCTCATCTTCTCATTCTGGGCATAAATCCATACTGATGTTCTTCAGAATGAACTTAAACCTATCTTCAGCCAGGGGTTTTGTAAAGATATCAGCCCATTGATGGTCTGTATCAATAAAGTTTAAAGAAATAACACCCTTCTGAACATAGTCCCTTATGAAATGATGTTTAATCTCAATATGTTTAGCTTTTGAATGAAGAATAGGATTCTTAGATAAACATATAGCAGACGTATTATCACAGAATATAGGAATGTTACTCTCAAATATCTGATAATCTTCTAACTGACTCTTCATCCAGAGCATTTGTGTACTACAACCAGCAGCAGCGACATATTCTGCTTCTGTTGTTGATAGAGCAATAGTTGCTTGCTTCTTGCTATACCAAGAGATCAAATGACTTCCAAGAAATTGGCAACTTCCTGAAGTACTTTTTCTTTCAATTCTGTCTCCAGCATAATCAGCATCGCAGAATCCTACTAAGTTGTATTCTTTAGATTTTCTGTAAACTAAGCCAACATTAGTAGTACCTTTCAGATACCTTAGAATTCTCTTAACAGCAGTTAAATGAGATTCTCTAGGATCTGATTGGAATCTAGCACACAAACAAACACTGAACAGAATGTCAGGTCTAGAAGCAGTCAGATATAGAAGAGATCCAATCATACCTCTGTATAACTTCTGATCTACCTTCTTACTTACCTCATCCTTACCTAGGATGCATGTTGGATGCATAGGAGTTTTGGCTTCTTTGCAGTCTAGAAGATTAAACTTCTTCAGAAGTTCCTTCACATACTTGGTTTGATGAACATACGTTCCTTCTGATGTTTGATTTATTTGTATTCCAAGGAAATACTTGAGTTCTCCCATCATGCTCATTTCAAACTCAGCCTGCATAGACTTAGCAAACTCCTTTCCAAGTGTAGCATTAGATGTTCCAAAAATAATATCATCTACATATATTTGACAAATTAAAATATCCTTTTCAAAGGTTTTACAAAAGAGAGTAGTGTCCACTTTTCCTCTAGTGAAACCATTATCCAGAAGGAAAGAACTTAAGCGTTCATACCAAGCTCTGGGAGCCTGTTTCAATCCATACAATGATTTCTTAAGTTTAAAAACATGATTAGGAGACATAGAGTCTTCAAAACCAGGAGGTTGATGGACATAAACTTCTTCATCTATATAACCATTTAAGAAGGCACTCTTAACATCCATCTGATAGAGAGTGATGTTATGTTGAGTGGCAAAAGAAATTAATAGACGAATAGACTCTAACCTGGCCACTGGTGCAAAGGTTTCTGTATAATCAATCCCTTCTTGCTGACTATAACCCTGAGCCACCAGTCTGGCTTTGTTCCTTACCACTTCACCTTTCTCACTGAGCTTGTTTCTGAAGACCCATTTTGTACCAATTATATTGAATCCATCTGGTCTAGGAACAAGATCCCAAACATCATTCCTTGTAAACTGATTCAGTTCTTCTTGCATAGCAATTATCCAGTCTGGATCTTCTAGAGCATGATCAACAGAAGTTGGCTCGATCAAAGATACAAGACCTAATTGACAGTCTGCATTGTTCTTAAGGAATGCTCTTGTTCTGATTGGATCATCCTTCTTTCCAAGAATGACATCTTCTGAATGACCAGAGATGAGTCTGGATGATCTTCTGACAGATGGTTCTTCAGAAATGCTTAGATCCTCCAGAGAAGCTGATACTTGATCTTCAGACTCTTTGCTTCTGAGAAGCTCTGCTTCTGATGCGTTGCTTCTTGGCTCAACAACTTCTGATATATCAATATCACAACCTGCAAAATTATCAAACTGCTTTGGTTTTTCAGAACCAAGCTTATCATCAAACCTGATATTGATTGATTCTTCTACAATCAATGTTTCAGTATTGTATACTCTGTAGCCTTTTGAGCGTTCAGAATATCCAAGAAGGAAACATTTCTGTGCTTTGGAATCAAACTTACCAAGATAATCTTTAGTGTTCAGAATAAAGCATACACATCCAAAAGGATGGAAATATGAAATGTTGGGCTTTCTATTCTTCCACAATTCATAGGGAGTCTTATTTAGAATAGGTCTGATAGAGATTCTATTCTGAATATAACATGCAGTGTTTATTGCTTCTGCCCAGAAATGCTTAGCCATATTGGTTTCATTGATCATGGTTCTGGCCATTTCTTGCAGAGTCCTATTCTTTCGCTCTACAACTCCATTTTGCTGTGGAGTTCTAGGACAAGAGAAATCATGGGCAATACCATTCTCTTTGAAGAATTCTTCAAAGGATCTGTTCTCAAATTCACCACCATGATCACTTCTGACCTTTATGATTTTACACTCTTTTTCAGATTGAATCTGAATGCAGAAATCAAAGAACACTGAATGAGTCTCATCCTTGTGTTTTAAGAATTTTACCCATGTCCAGCGACTATAATCATCTACGATGACTAATCCATATTTCTTTCCTCTGACAGATGCTGTTTTGACTGGGCCAAACAGATCAATGTGCAAGAGTTCTAATGGCCTTGAGGTAGAAACAACATTCTTAGACTTGAATGCAGGTTTGGAGAACTTGCCCTTCTGATATGCTTCACAAAGAGCATCTGATTTTAATTTCAGATTAGGGAGTCCTCTGACAAGATTCAGTTTGTTAATCTGAGAGATCTTTCTCAAACTAGCATGACCTAATCTCCTGTGCCAGACCCACTGCTCTTCAGAAACAGACATAAGACAAGTCACCTTCTGACTCATAAGATCTTGCAGATCTGTCTTATAAATGTTATTCTTCCTCTTGCCTGTAAATAGGATTGAGCCATCCTTCTGATTTACAGCCTTGCAGGACTCTTGATTAAAGATTATATCATAACCATTGTCACTTAATTGACTGATAGATAAGAGGTTATGAGTTAATCCTTCTACAAGAAGTACATTAGAAATGGAAGGAGAGTTACCAGACTTTATAGTTCCAGAGCCAATTATCTTGCCCTTCTGATCTCCTCCGAACTTGACTTCTCCTCCAGACTTAAGCACCAGGTCTTGGAACATAGACCTTCTTCCTGTCATGTGTCGCGAGCATCCAGAGTCCAGGTACCATGACATGTTGTGCTTTGTCCTTCTTGCAGCCAAGGATATCTGCAATAGGAATAATCTTATCCTTAGGTACCCACATTTTCTTGGGTCCTTTCTTGTTAGATTTTCTCAAGTTCTGATTGAACTTGGGTTTAACATTATAAGCAATAGAAGGAACAGCATGATAATTCTTAATATGAGTTTCATGATATTTCCTAGGTTGTGTCACATGCTTCTTGGTGTGTGTTATGTGAAAACTTTGTGCATGTGAAGTGTGCCTAATATCATGGGAGTGGCCATACTTGAACTGATCATACAATGGCTTGTATGTGATTTTCATTTCATCAACAGGTTCAAGTTTGTATGGGGTTTCACCCTCATAACCAATGCCAACTCTTTTGTTTCCAGACACAGCATATATCATAGAAGCTAGCTGACTTCTGCCAATACTTCTAGATAAGAACTTCCTGAAACTTAAATCATATTCTTTCAGAATATGGTTTAGACTAGAAGTGGATTTTTCTGAATCAGAAGGAGATCCAACATTATTGGATAATTTTAAAAGTTTTTCTTTTAATTCAGAATTTTCCAACTCAAGCTTCTTTGTTTCAAATTCAAATTGCTTTTTCAGCTTTTTGTATTTGAGACTAATCTGAGACTTGAGTTCCAGTAGTTCAGTTAGACCGGAAACTAACTCATCTCTAGTAAGTTCAGAAAATACCTCTTCAGAATCTGATTCTGATGTAGATTCTGATCCGTCATCTTCTGTCGCCATCAGCGCACAGTTAGCCTGCTCATCTTCTGAATCATCTTCTGACTCATCCCAGGTTGCCATAAGACCTTTCTTCTTATGAAACTTCTTCTTGGGATTCTCCTTCTGAAGATTTGGACATTCATTCCTGAAGTGTCCTGGTTCATTGCATTCATAGCACATGACCTTCTTCTTGTCAGATCTTCTGTCATCAGAAGATTCTCCATGTTCAAATCTCTTTGAACTTCTGAAGCCTCTGAACTTCCTTTGCTTGCTCTTCCAGAGTTGATTTACCCTTCTGGAAATCATGGACAGTTCATCTTCTTCTTCAGATTCTGATTCTTCAGGATCTTCTTCTTTGGCCTGAAAAGCGTTAGTGCATTTCTTGATATTAGATTTTAATGCAATAGATTTACCTTTCTTTTGAGGTTCATTTGCATCCAGCTCAATCTCATGGCTTCTCAAGGCACTGATCAGCTCTTCCAGAGAAACTTCATTCAGATTCTTTGCAATCTTGAACGCAGTCACCATCGGACCCCATCTTCTGGGTAAGCTTCTGATGATCTTCTTTACATGATCAGCCTTGGTGTACCCTTTGTCAAGAACTCTCAATCCAGCAGTCAGAGTTTGAAATCTCGAAAACATCTTTTCAATGTCTTCATCATCCTCCATCTTGAAGGCTTCATACTTCTGGATTAAGGCTAGAGCTTTGGTCTCCTTGACTTGAGCGTTTCCTTCATGAGTCATTTTCAAGGACTCATATATGTCATAGGCCGTTTCCCTGTTAGATATCTTCTCATACTCAGCATGAGAGATAGCATTCAGCAAAACAGTTCTGCATTTATGATGATTCCTGAAAAGCTTCTTCTGATCATCATTCATTTCTTGCCTAGACAGCTTTACGCCACTAGCATTTACTGGATGTTTGTAACCATCCATCAGAAGATCCCATAGATCACCATCTAGACCCAGAAAGTAACTTTCCAGTTTATCTTTCCAGTATTCAAAGTTTTCACCATCAAATACCGGCGGTCTAGTATAACCATTGTTACCGTTGTATTGCTCAGCAGAGCCAGATGTAGATGCAGGTGTAGGTGTAGACTTTTCACTCTCATCAACCATCTTTTACTGAAGCGTTTTTCTCTTCCTGAATCTTTTCTAAACACGGTTAAGTGCTTGCACCTTAGAACCGGCGCTCTGATGCCAATTGAAGGATAGAAAAACACTTAGAAAGGGGGGGATTGAATAAGTGTGACTTTAAAACTTGGACGATAAAAATAAAATGCACAATTATTTTTATCCTGGTTCGCTGTTAACGAAGCTACTCCAGTCCACCCCCGCAGAGATGATTTACCTCAACTGAGGATTTAATCCACTAATCGCACGGATTACAATGGTTTTCCACTTAGTCCGCAACTAAGTCTTCCAGAGTCTTCTGATCACAACTTGATCACTCCAGGAACAACTGCTTAGTTCACTCCTAAGACTTTTCTAGAGTCTACTGATCAACACGATCACTCTAGGCTTAGTTCACTCCTAAGACTTCCCTAGAGTATTCTGATCAACACGATCACTCTAGTTACAAACTGCTCAGCCAACTGCCAAGACTTCCTAGAGTATACTGATCAACCGATCACTCTAGTTTTTACAACTTAATGTAATTGTGAAGAGTATTACAAATGCTTCTTACAAGCGATAATCACAACTGTGATATTTCTCTTAACGTTTAAGCTTAATCTCACTAAGATATTACAACAGCAATGTAGTGAGTTGATGAAGATTCTGAGCTTTGATTGAATAGCGTTTCAGCAAGTTTATTTTCGTTCAGAGTTGTTGAGAATTGGTAACCTTGCTTCTCATCAGAACTTCATATTTATAGGCGTTGAGAAGATGACCGTTGAGTGCATTTAATGCTTTGCGTGTTCCGTACAGCATCGCATTTAATGTTATACGCTTTTGTCAACTACCTCGAGCCTTGTTCACGCTGTGTCTACTGACGTTGCCTTTAGTAGCTTTAACGTTCCTTTTGTCAGTCAGCGTAGTCTGCCACCTGTACTTCCTTCTGATCTGATGTTTGTGAATACGACGTTTGAATATCATCAGAGTCAAACAGCTTGGTGCATAGCATCTTCTGATCTTGAAGTGCTTCTGAGCGTGATACCATCTTCTGATCTTCAGTGCTTCTGATCTCATGTTCTTCTGATGCTTCCATAGACCCATGTTCTGATTCTGCTTCGACCATCTTCTGATGTCTTGCCAGACCATGTTCTGATGTTGCATGCTGAACCATTTGAGACACATCTTCTGAGCGCTGAATTATGCGTACTCTTTATATATTTCCTGAAAGGGAAATTGCATTGGATTAGAGTACCATATTATCTTAAGCAAAATTCATATTATTGTTATCATCAAAACTAAGATAATTGATAAGAACAAATCTTGTTCTAACAGAATTGAGATGTAATTTCCATTGGATTTTGTCATAGGGATTATTTGAGGATGATTGAAACCTTTGATTGACTTCCTGGGGATTTTTAGGGTTTCCCAAATGTGATCCCTGATTTCAGTCCCTGATAGTTCAAAACCCTGATCTGAGGATTTGTCTGATCAATCTTTGTGTAGGAGATGTCTTGAGCCAATGGATTAGGTCAAAGTGATGTACTTGGGGTCTTGAGGTCATGTCCCAAGTCATTAGGTCAAATCCTGAGCAAAAGTCAGGGGTGTGCTATCTTCAGTCAAAACCCTAATTCAGTCGATTCAAAGCTGTTGAGTTTGTTGAAGTGAATCTCTGAGGACCAAATGTTGATTATTGATGAAGATAGTTCTTTTGAGATGAAGGGAGAACAAAACCCTAATTGATTGTTACTTGTACTGATGAGTGGTTTCTTGATTAAACCCTGCTGAGTCACAAGTAGCAAACACAAGCTATGCAATTTGTTAGAGATGCAAATGATGCATATGCAAATGATATGAGGTGGTATCTTAGGTCAAAAATTGGGGTATGACACTGGGGCAATTACTTCAACACTTCATCAGAAACTGAAGTTCATAAGAAATAACAAATTGGTAACCGTATGTGGAGAACGAGCTCTGATCGTCAGCAACCTGTCATCATTCTCCGACATAGAACCAAAAGAAGTTGTTGGAACTAAATTCCAAGCACTTAGACAAAGGAAAGGAGAAAGCAGCGTCTATCTCTTCATACAAAGATGCAATCCAAGTTGTGAAGGATGGCACTACCAGTGGTTGGGGTCACATTAATATTCCTACCAACAATAAGAACAGAACAGGAATTGGATTCTTTCCGACATCATCGAAAGCTATCCCAGGGATTGAGGTAGTTCTCCCAATTCAAGAAACTTTCTGCAGTGGAGGTTTTCTTCAACCTGTTCCACAAACAGTCAATATCATCGATACAGAAAGCACCGATGAAGAGGAATGGTTATCCTATCTCAACAAAGCAGGATACATCTCCCTATCAGAATCTGAACCACTTTGCTGTTATCCAAATGAAGGATCTGAAAGTAAGACTCAACCAAGCAGTGATGAAGTTACTGACAGCTTCACCACCAGAAGTCATGGTCCATCAGAAGAAGTTCCTCCTATCCCCGAAGGGACTTGGGATACATTAGGAGAACCAAGCGGAAAATTCGACTACATGGTAAAATACTCCGCTCCTGAAAGTTCAAGAATATCTCTTGAAGATATTGTTCCAACTGGATGGAACAGTGATTTTGAGTACCTCTCTCAACCAAAAGAGATGTATAACCCTTGCTATTCATCAGCATCTGGTGAAGTCATCATTGAGGATTATATCCCCAAGTCACCTTCCGAGGCTAAGGATCTAGAGTTCACATATCTAGTCAATGCCATCTTGGGAGAAGAGCAAGACCAAAATACAGAAGAGGATGATCTCGAAAGTGTCTCCGACAACGAGTCTCTCCATTCAGAAGATTGGAAGTTTCCTCAAAAGAAAAACCGACATACTCCACTTGGAAATGGGTATGCTCACACAGCTCAGTCTGCTGAAGTAGAAGAAGATCGTCTGAGTGTTGCAAAGACAGTGGTTGGTAAATCAAGACCTACCACAGGCCAGCTTAAGCCTAAGGTTCCAGATTACTTAGTGCACAATGGGGTTCGCCACTACTGGACAGCTGTTGAAGTTTCAATTGTTCTTCGCACTCCTAAGTAGGAACTTTCACCGATATTTTGTCCTCTCACCATAGCCCAGGGTGAAGAGATGTTTCATAGGGCTTTGCATTTTACTATTTCTTAGGAAAATGTCCCTCTTTGCTTCGCCCAAAGCAATAGAGTTTTGTTTTATAGGGTCTTTGTTTCAAGAAATGACTGTCCATAAATAAAAATGTCATTCTGTTCCTTTGTTTAGTTTTTCCTTTTCTTTTTTTCGGAAATTGGTAATCCTAAAAAAAAAACACCCTTAAAAAACATCAAATAATTCCATTAACTGCATACACCGAGTCTTCCCTCGTTGTCTAAATAAAACTTATCACACATATGCAGATTAATCATAAAATACCCCGTTGAAACGTGCGACCGTATGACTTCTCCAAGCTTTGAGTTTCCTGTATTCGAGGCAGAGGAAGAAGAAGACGAAGAAATATCAAAGGAAATTTCACGATTACTTCAACAAAAGGAAGAGGCCATTCAGCCATACAATGAGCCTCTAGAGATCATTAACCTTGGTTCCGATGGAAACAGAAAAGAGGTTAAGATTGGAGCTTCGCTCAGTTCAGAGATCAGAGAGAGTTTGATACAGCTGCTCAAAGAATTCTCAGATGTCTTCGCTTGGTCTTATCAAGATATGCCAGGGTTGGATACCAGTATAGTGGAGCATCATTTGCCATTAAAAGCAGAATGCCCTCCGGTCAAGCAAAAATTAAGAAGAACTCATCCGGAGATGGCCATGAAAATCAAAGAGGAAGTTCAAAAGCAGATCAACGCAGGTTTCCTCGTCACTTCAGAATACCCTCAGTGGTTAGCTAACATTGTTCCCGTTCCTAAGAAAGACGGAAAAGTCCGCATGTGCGTCGACTACAGAGATTTGAACAAAGCTAGCCCTAAGGATGATTTTCCTTTACCACATATTGACATGTTGGTAGACAGTACAGCAAAATCCAAAGTTTTCTCATTCATGGACGGATTTTCAGGATACAACCAAATCAAAATGGCACCTGAAGACATGGAAAAAACAGCTTTCATCACCCCCTGGGGCACGTTCTGCTATCGTGTTATGCCTTTTGGACTAAAGAACGCAGGGGCAACTTATCAAAGGGCCATGACTACGCTTTTCCACGACATGATGCATAAAGAAGTGGAAGTCTATGTGGACGATATGATTGCCAAATCAGAAAATGAAGAAGATCACATACAGAATCTGACAAAGTTATTTCAACGCTTACGGAAGTTTCAGCTTCGCCTGAACCCCAACAAGTGTACCTTTGGTGTCTACTCAGGAAAACTCCTTGGTTTCATTGTCAGCAAACGAGGAATTGAAATAGATCCAGACAAAGTCAAGGCAATTCAAGAAATGCCTTCGCCCAGAACCGAGAAACAAGTTAGAGGATTTCTTGGACGCTTGAATTACATTTCGAGATTCATATATCTCATGACTGCAACTTGCGCTCCTATTTTCAAACTTCTACGAAAAAATCAAAGTTGCGTCTGGACAGACGATTGTCAGAAAGCGTTCGACAGCGTTAAGGAATATCTGCTCGAACCACCCATCTTATCTCCTCCAGTGGAAGGAAGACCTTTGATAATGTACTTAACCGTCTTAGAAGATTCCATGGGTTGTGTCCTTGGACAGCAAGACGAGACAAAGAGAAAAGAGCATGCCATTTACTACATGAGCAAGAAATTCACTGACTGTGAATCCCGCTACTCCATGCTCGAGAAGACGTGTTGTGCTTTGGCCTGGGCTGCCAAGCGTCTCCGCCAGTACATGATTCGACATACTACTTACTTGATCTCTCATATGGATCCAATCAAGTACATCTTTGAGAAGCCTGCCTTAACTGGGAGAATTGCCCGTTGGCAGATGTTGTTATCAGAATACGACATTGAGTATCACGCACAGAAAGCCGTGAAAGGAAGCATTCTAGCTGAGCACCTGGCTCACCACCCACTCAATGGTCATGAATCAACCAGTTTCGACTTTCCGGACGAGGACGTCATGTACCTCAAGATGAAAGATTACGACGAGCCACTACCAGACGAAGGACCTGAGATAGGATCCCAGTGGGGCTTAATCTTTGACGGAGCTGTCAATGCTTATGGACGAGGAATTGGGGCAGTCACTGTTACACCTCAGGGTACCCATATTCCATTTACTGCCAGATTAACTTTTAAATGCACAAACAATGAGGCCGAATATGAAGCTTGCATCATGGGGCTCGAAGAAGCCATGGATCTAAGAATCAAACACTTGGAGGTATACGGAGATTCCGCTTTGGTCATCAATCAAATCAAAGGAGAATGGGAAACACGCCAACCAGGGCTAATTCCTTACAAAGACTACGCGAGAAGATTGTTACCATTCTTCGACAGGGTAGATTTTCATCACATTCCTCGTGAAGAAAACAATTTGGCTGATGCATTAGCCACACTCTCTTCCATGATTAGGATAAATCATTGGAATGACATTCCTCGGATCGATGTTATGCGCCTGGATAGGCCCGCTCATGTTTTCACAGTAGAAGCAATCATCGACGACAAACCGTGGTATCACGACATCAAGAACTTTCTTCAAAAGCAAGAGTACCCTCTTGGGGCGTCAAAGAAAGATAGGAAGACTTTGAGAAAGTTAGCCTGCAGATTCTTCTTGAATGAAGATGTTCTGTACAAGAGAAACTTCGACATGGTTCTGCTCAGATGCGTTGACAGAAAAGAAGCAGAAATACTCATGAGAGAAATACATGAAGGTTCCTTTGGTACTCACACCAATGGACACACCATGACAAGGAAAATACTGAGAGCAGGATATTATTGGCTGACGATGGAGTCAGATTGCTACCAGTATGCAAAGAGGTGTCACAAATGCCAGATCTACGCCGATAGAATTCATGTGCCACCATCTCTCCTCAACATACTATCTTCCCCTTGGCCTTTCTCCATGTGGGGAATCGACATGATTGGAATGATCGAACCAAAAGCGTCCAACGGACATCGCTTCATCTTGGTAGCCATAGACTATTTTACCAAATGGGTTGAAGCAGCTTCATATGCAAACGTTACAAGACAAGTTGTCGTCAGGTTTATCAAGAATCACATCATCTGTCGCTACGGCATTCCTAGCAAGATAATCACTGACAATGGGTCAAATTTGAATAACAAAATGATGAAGGAGCTTTGTGAAGAATTCAAGATCGAACATCACAACTCATCTCCTTACAGACCAAAGATGAATGGAGCTGTAGAAGCAGCTAACAAAAACATCAAGAAAATCATTCAGAAGATGGTCATCACTTACAAGGATTGGCATGAAATGCTCCCGTATGCTCTTCATGGTTACCGTACATCAGTACGTACTTCGACTGGAGCAACTCCTTTCTCCCTTGTATATGGCATGGAGGCAGTCCTACCAATAGAGGTGGAGATTCCATCAATGAGAGTTTTGATGGAGGCGAAATTAACAGAAGCCGAGTGGTGTCAAAGCAGATTCGATGAATTGAACTTAATCGAAGAAAAGCGCATGACAGCTTTATGCCACGGTCAGCTATATCAACAAAGAATGAAGAAAGCTTTCGACAAAAAGGTTCGACCTCGCACAATCAAAGAAGGCGACCTTGTACTCAAAAAGATTCAATCTTTTCTCACAGATTCGAGAGGGAAATGGACTCCCAATTATGACGGCCCTTACGTGGTCAAGAGAGCTTTCTCAGGAGGAGCCTTAATACTCACGACTATGGATGGAGAAGAATTCACCCGTCCTGTGAACGTCGACGCAGTCAAGAAATACTTCGCCTAAATAATTAAAAGAACAGCTCGCTAAGTTGAAAACTCGCAAAGAGCGGCTTAGGCAAAAAAGAGCGTCTCGGTGAATTGAAAACCCGAAAGGGCGATTCAGGCAAAAGTTAGAGACATAAAAAAATAAATAATCAATCCCGGTAAACTTAAAACCCGAAAGGGGTAGTTTACGCAAAAGTTAGGGATATATGGCAAGTAACTGTGTTCAGGACAAACTTGATCATTCAAAATCCATAGCGGAGTGTTCATCAGCAGTAGGTCATCTTCTACGAAGCACGAATACAGCGCAACTCGGAGTGGAAGGGAAAGATAACGGTCGTCACGTTTCATCGTAGCCCTTTTCCCGAAAATTACCAATTTCCAACTTTGTAAATACTCCATGGAATCAAGCATTTGGCTGATTACCATTCCTTATATAATAATTTGAGCCTTGTGCTTTTCCTTTGCAATCTAGTCTTATTCAGTTTCTTGAAATGCATTTTAAATTTAAACAGTCATTTTCTTGAAACAAATGTTTTCATAAAATAAAAATGAATTTACTTGCAAAAATAAAGGTGAAATTTCTTTCTAAGGTTTGCAAACAATAGGAAGAATGCAAATAGTTGCTCCGAGAACGGTTGAGACTCCGGGAACCAAGATTTCCCCATGAGGTCGCTTTGCGAGCATCTCCCGATGACGGATCTTTACTTCAAATCATACTACTCACTTCGGACAGCGGACAACTGATAATCAGATATTCCCAACAGAGTTCGAACTACAAGAAGAGGACATCTTCTGCTCTACAAGAATTTCAAGTCGCAGCATAGGATTTTACATCCGCGGCAATTCTATTCACATTCACTTTACATTTTATAATTGTAATAATGTTCATGCATACATTACATCACAACTGCATAGTCAAATTAGGCTTTTAATCATGAGAATGCCCGAGTCATGAGGGCATGAACTCAAGTTTCCCCTGCAAGTCCTGGAGAAACTTTTTCCTTCAAGACAACAATCCATGTGGAGAGATTTCCCCAAGCAAGTCAATAGATGGTAGTCTCCCTCAAAGAGATAGTTTGTTCACTTTTGGAGATCCTCAGCCGAGATTCTCCCACAGAGCGACACTCGACAATCTTATTCGGATAAGATAATCTATTTCGCATTCCCCAGAGGGTCGATGAGCAGTTCTCTTCTCCAAATAGGGTGGATTCCTCGACATAATTGACAAATGGATGTTTTTTTCCTCCTAAGAAAAAAAAAACAGTTTGGTATTTCCCCAGCAAGGTCAAGAGATGCCACTTTTTCATCAAAGAAAATAAATCAGAATCTCCCAGGAGATCGACACATGATTCCCCAGCGGAGTCAGCAAATGATAGTCTTCATCCAGAGGATAGTTCATAATCCCCGGCAGAAGTCAGCAAATGGCAGTCTCTTTCAGCAGAAGACAGTTTGCTCACTTTCTTTCATAACAGGGTCGACAAATGGCGGTCTCTCCCAGTAGAAGACAGTTTGTTTCCCCGAGCAGTCAGCAAATGGCAGTCTCTTTCAGCAGAAGACAGTTTGCTCACTTTCTATCATAACAAAGTCAGCAAATGGCAGTCTCTTTCAGCAGAAGACAGTTTGCTCACTTTCTCACAGCAGAATCTACAAATGGCAGTCTCTCCCAGTAGAAGACAGTTTGTTCCCCTAAGAGATCGACAAATGGCAGTTTCTTCAAACAGTTTGTCTGTTTCTGGGATTTTTAATTCCCCACAGAGTCGATGAATGGCAGTTTTCCTATTAGGAAAACAGTTTGTTGATTCCCCAGGCATCAGTCGACGAATGGCAGTTTTCACCCCGAAAACAGTTCGTCCGCCTTCAAACAAAGTCATTAGCCCCTCAAAAGAGCGCGGGCCCATATGACAATCTTTCAAAGACGTCAAGTCAAAAGGGAAGATGGTGAAGTTTCTTTACTACCGTCAAATGGCGTCTCATCTCCAAGTGCTGATGAGAAGTTTGATGAGGAAACAAACCTTTGAAGTTTCTTTACTACCGTCAAATGGCATCTCATCTCCAAGTGCTGATGAGAAGTTTGATGAGGAAACAAACTTTTGGAAATTTTCTCTTTATCTGAGATATTGTCCAAACACAACTACAACTAGTTTCGAGATATGGACATCCGAAACGAGGGGAAGTTGGTTACCTTTCTCTAAGTATCAACACTTAGTTAAAGAAGATGGATTGCGCATCCAACATTGCCATCCATTCACCAGAATCCACATCAAGTATTTCTGCAGGAGTTTGTCTCCTCATCCCCCGCCAAGCGCGACAACGGGAACAAGTCATGCAAAGACTACGTCAGTTACAACATCTCAGGAGCGCCCAAAATTCGGGCATTCTTTAATATATTTAAGTCTCTTTTACACAAGAGAGATCGAGATATCAATCTCTCTCCCTCCGGATAAAAGAAACTTAAATAGGGGCATCTGTCATACCCTAAATTTTGACCCCCCTGAGATGACATATCTTCAGGATTTTCATCAGGGCAAGACAAGTACCCAGAGCAGTCATTTCTCCATCTGGTACCTAATCGAGGATGCTCAAAGACAAGAAAGCTCAGGCAAAGGATCAATCAATACAAAGATTAGTCTCTAATACAATCATAAGGCCCAAGAACTTCATTTTTTCTCACCTATGATTGATTAGACATCCAGTCATCTGAGTACAGGTTTACTCAGGTCACCAGACTAGGGTTTTGAGCCTATCAAGGACTGAAATCAGGGATCACATTTGGGAAACCCTAAAAAACCTCAGAGGGTCATTCAAAGACATCAATCATCTTCAAATAACTCATATGACAAGATCCACTGGACATTACACCTCAGTTCAAAGTCTACACTCATCATTGTCCTCTGGTCGACAATTAGGGTTTTTGACCTAATTCACCAAGATAGTTGACTTCTAATCAGGGCATGGATCAAAAACTCAAGACATGATTCAAGGATCTCTACTACCTCCATATAATCCATTTATATCATCCATTTGGGGAGAAGATCTTATTTCTACACAAAAGCCCAAAAATTCACTTTGTCAGGAAAAAGTCAACTGTGAAGGATCATCATTGACTTTTAAGGTTTTTGGTCAAAAAATGACTTTCAAAGATCAATATCATCAATATATGGATGTCAAAGTCATTTGGCCAAAGAAATTCAAAGAAATTCATCAAGGATCGAAAAGTCGGGAATTAGGGTTTTTGAAGGCATGGTGAGATCTCAAAATTTCACCTACACAACTCAAAAAACCTCCAACATGAAAGTTGTAGATCTTGCCAAATAAAACAACATCTTACAAGGGAACTTTTTTCAAAAGATCAACCATTTATGAAGTTTTGGAAATTTTGAAGTTTAGGTCATAAACACTTAGAAATTTTTCTAAGTGTTTTAACCTAGTTTTCTTCCAACTTTGGCCTTATTTTTCACAAATTTCCCAAAGGATTCTGAAGAAGACATAAACTAATGATTTAAAGTAGATGTTTAGGGCTTTCCAAATTGTGTTCAACCTTCTCAAAATTCAATTTGAGCTAAGAGTTATGCTTGTTCAAAGTTGGCCTCATGAAGTGAAATTATAGGTCATGCATCATTTTGGAACTTTGAAGTTTTGTGCACATGACCTCAATTATGGATGCTACACGACCCATAACACATCTGAAAACATGCCATGCATTCATTTTCACCATGCCATGATAATTGAAGAAGATTCCTAAAACAAGAACATGTGATTATGTAATGATTACATTTGAGAATTTATGGCAAATTGATGAATCACCCAAGGAATCTTCTCACCAACCAATTAGAGCTCACTTTGCATCTGAATTGTCCCCTAAGATCAGATAGAATCAATGGATAGGGGAGGTGGCTCGAAAATGCAATGATCACATTTGGATATTCTTTGAAATTTCTTCATGGCTAAGAAACCAAACTTACTTCACTAAGCAAGCTCACTCTCCCAATCAGTACTGAGACATTTGCCTATAAATAGAGGCCTCATTCTCATTCAAAAAACACACCAAAGCAACCATATTACTTGCTTTCTCTTTCTCTTCTCTTGTTCATTGTTTTTCAAAGTTCTTTGGCAAGAAGAATCGATTTCTTCAAACCAGAGCTTATCTTTGGGAAGTGAGCATTCTAACATCTCAAGGGAGGTCATTTGAGGTGATCCAAGCACCTGGATCACTTCTGTAGGTGGAGGAACACCATTGTTGCTCTCACTTTGGAGCATCTGCAGTTGGAGGTCCATGGAGTGATTCAGAAGGTTTCAAGGCAAGCCAATCATCCAGGCACACTCCTCAGGTCATAGTGAAGCTAACCAGATGGCTGCAGCTCATCTGTAACTCGAGAATCAACACCCTCCATGTTCACTTGAAGCTGAAATCGAGGGAGGTCCATAGAACAATTCAGGAGGTTTGAGGTCATTACAAGCATTCAGTTAGCATCACTGAGCCACAAGGAAGCTTTTGGGATCATTCATACAAGCCCAGTTGCTCTCTATCATCCTCACGATCTCCATTTTCAGAGGTAAGTTTCTGAACTCCCTCTCTTTAATTTAAGTACTCTTTGTGAAATAGCTCGATTCTATCTTGTTCAGCATTATCAGAGGATTGAAAACCCTCTATCATCATCCATTTATCTTTCAGTATAGTCATTTAATTTAATTTTGAAATTTTAGGGTTCTTCACGATTTCTGGTAAATTAGTTAGATGTAGTTAATGATAGTTCATGTTAGTTACATATTTAGAATCGTGAGTGAATTTAGAGCAAGTTTCATGTTTACATCTTTGCAAATGGTTGAGAAACGAGTAAGTTCAGAAATTCAAAAATGGAGAGCTTGAGGTTGAAGACGAAGATGGTGGTGGCGCGCAAAATTTGAATTCTCAGGGGAGAGTTTATTTTATTTTGAATGGTGTGCGTTTTATTAACGACTGAACAACTTGCCCTAGTGGCCACACATGCGCTCTTAGTCTCCTCATGCCCAAGGTCTGGGGTTCGAATCCCCCTCGCCCCAGACTTTTTGCTTCATTTATTTTTCAATGTTTTGCCACTTGTTTGAAAATATAATAAGTTGGATGTGCATCTTAAACAAACTGCGCGCGTAGCCCAGATGGTGGGTGTTTTGGCCAATGACTTGGAGGGCGTGAGTTCAACCCCTCTAGGTGACAAAACCATTTTTTTATCACTTTTCACACTAAATTTCTTCACAACTTCACACAATTAATTCACCTATCAAAATAAATCATTTTCACTTCATTTTTCATACACCTATTATTTAATATATCTATTTTGTGAATAGTCAAAAAAATCATAAAAATATTATTTATTTCTTGAATTTTAATTAGGTTTAAAATAGTATGTTTTTTAAGTGTTTTCTTAAATACTTTAAATATATATTATCACTTTATTTTAACCTAATCACTTTGTAAATAATTTTATGATAAAACCCTAATTGTTTAGGTCTTAATTAAGTAAAAATCTTTATTTTTACTTTAATTAAGTTGACTTTTGTCAATTCTCAAAACTGTTTTCAATCTCTGATTAAATCAAATGATTAAGGTTTTCAAACAACAAAACCTTATATCATTTCAAATCATTTCCAACTGTTTTTATCACCAGTACTGCAAAGTACTGGGCCTCTAATAGAGTGTAAGTCCCAAAAACCTTCTCTTCTTAGCCTGTTTTCAAAACTGTATTTTCAAAATCTTCCTTCTGTTTTCAAAACTTTCTTCTGGTATTTGAAGGGCATTATTCCCGGTGAAACTCTTCAGATACCTATGTGACCTTTGTCCATCTTCACTTCTTCTGTTTTCAAAAACCATTAACTGTTTATCATATACATTCAACTGTTATCAACAAAACAACAAAAATACTGTTGAGGCTTTGTACATACTTCTTCAAAGGCCTCCACTCCATCCAGGTTAGGCTTTACAAGCTTTCAATTTACAGTCTTTATTTAAATTACTGTCAAATATAAACTGTGCATATATATATTAGTTTAGAACTACGTTTGAGTGTAAACCCTAGGACAGTTAAACTATATATATATTATAGGAATATGACCTAGGATTGAGAATGTCTTCCCGGTGAAGGCTCTTTCCTAATTAGAGATCTGTAGTTCAAACCCCCAAGATGAATTATTCCCGGTGAAACATCTTGGCAAAAACCTTAGAATCCAAATAATAGGACACATCCACCCAAAGAGGAATTATTCCCGGTGAAACCTCTTACCCATTTGCTTAGAGCCAAAATAAGTTCAAAACTGCATAGCTTTCTCTTGTGCTATAACAAGGACCCTCGATTAGCCTCCTCTTGGGCTTTGTACAAGGACCCACAGGCTTCTTAAAAGCATTTCCAGCTTCCTCTTGAGCTTGTATACAAGGACCCATCAGGTTTCTTATAAACATAGGAACAGGTCTTTAGTCACCTTTTAGCCTACCCTGGTGAGTTTCTTCCAATTTAAACCAGACTTTAAACAAGCTAAGTTTGTCTCAATTTTACATTGAGCACACCTTTTGGAATGAGATACATGGACAGTCTCTGTCACCCTTATCTTCATCAATCCTCCTTAATAGAATCTAGGATCCATGTTTTGGTCATCTTCAGCATTGAGTCAGCCTTCATCTTGGGCTTTAAACAAGAAGTCTCCACTAGATAATCTTTCTGCCAATCTTTTCATCCTTTAATAATTAATGGAGTGCTACCCAAATCATTCTTTCAAAATCCCTGGAAAGGGTTAGCCTCCAACACATTCTTTTATTCTTTCAAAATCCCTGGAAAGGGTTAGCCTCCAACACATTCTTTTATTCTTTCAAAATCCCTGGAAAGGGTTAGCCTCCAAAGTCAATTAATAAAGATTCATTTCTCTTAGGAGATAATTTCCCCAAAAGAGTCAAAACCCCTGGAAAGGGTCAGCCTCCAAAAAAACATGATAAAGTCAGTCTTTTACCAAACAATTTCTCCAGCTGAGTCAAAATCCCTGGAAAGGGTTAGCTTCCAAAGAAAAACAGTCTTTTTAATCTCCAGTAGAGTCAAAACCAACAAAAACAGTTAGCCTCAACCTTGGGCTTCATACAAGGCACCCAAACAATAAAACTCCCCTGTCAAGAGTCAGCCTCAACCTTGGGCATTGTACAAGGCAGATAATAGAGTCTCCCCAGTGAGTTCTTCATCATTCAGTAGCCACAACCTTGGGCTTTGTACAAGGCAGATAAACCATACTTTCATGTGTCAAAGATTCCTAACACTTAGGATCTTTCCCCATATAGTCATCCATACTCAATTCATTTATTTAAGAGTCCGCCACAACCTTGGGCTTTGTACAAGGCAGAAAATAATGTTTTTCATAGCTAGAGTCAGCCACAACCTTGGGCTTTGTACAAGGCACATAAATAGAATCTCCCTCAGTAGAGTCAGCCTCAATTCTGGGCTTTGTACAGAACACCAAATAAAATCCATCAAATAAACACTCTCCAAATAGAGTCAGCCTCAATTCTGGGCTTTGTACAGAACACTAAAATACCCTGTAATTAATCCTCAATGGAGTCATCTCCCAGAGTCAAATAATCATTAATAAATCAATCAAAAAGCCTCAAGCTTGGGCCTCATACAAGCCAGTTAAATTCAAATCTTTTATACAGTAGATAGACATAGCTTATCTCTATAGAGAGATATTTTTACTACTCTACCACATTCAAACAAACAAACATTTCAATTTCAATTTCAATCAAAGTCTCCCATTTAGGACTCTGAAAGACATGCTCTGGCACATCCCCAGACTTGTACACTTTCCCTAATTTGGACGAGCATCTTTCTTTCATTTAAGAGGCATCTGACTGGCATACTTGCACACACACAAGTAAGGTCCCCCTCTTGAATGAAATGAATTCAGTTATTCTGTCACTCTTTCAAAATGTTTGTGGTAGAATAGTACAAATACCTCTCTGTAGAGATGATTTCATGTCTCTTTACTGTAAACAGAGATTTAATCCCAAGCTTCAACCTTGAGCTTCAAGCAAGGCACAAAAAAACATTAATTTCCCTAGTTAGTTCCCCGAACTACATTAAGCTCTGACTTCCACTAGGGATATGTAGGCATGAGGTTCACAAGGAATCTCAGCGAGCTAATAAAATACCAAAAATAGTCAGTCTGTCTATCTGTCTGTCTTTCTTTAATCAATTCAATTCTCTCTCCTAACACAAAGGAGAAACTTTCCCAATCATTAGCAATAAACACAAACACAAATGACACAGAGAAGGTTCCTGTAGAGTACTACAGATATGTAGGGTGTTTAAACACTTCCCTATGTATAACCGACCTCCCGGACTCCAGAATTTCTAGTCTAGGTGAAATCCCCACACTTAGCAAACTCCTAGGGTTTAGTTGAGATCTTTTTTTCCCTTTCCTACTCGTAGGACAAATAAGAAAGTTCGTGTGATATCGTAGGAAGAACTGAAATAAAATTCATCCCACCACGGGCGCATTCTCCTTCCAAATTTCGCGTGAAGGGTTTAGCGTGCCGTCCTCCCAAGTGAAACGGGGAGGTAAAGAAAACGACACCACAATACTCAGCATGAGAGATAGCATTCGGCAAAACAGTTCTACATTTATGATGATTCTTGAAAAGCTTCTTCTGATCATCATTCATTTCTTGCCTTGTAAGCCTTACGCCACTAGCTTTCATAGGATGTTTGTAACCATCTGTAATACGGTGAACTGACTTTTTAATAATCGAAATGTCGCGGTAAGCAAGAGTCGCCACCAACTTTTATTTTATCCAAACAAATTCAGAAAGGCAAAAAGAAACAGAAAAAAACCTTTTTAAAGAAATCTAAGTTCGGGGGGTAATTTATGCAAAGGGAAGGTGTAAGGCACCCTTTGCATCCATGGTTTTCCATGGGCTCTTAATTGCTTTGCTTGCTCGTTTGTTTAGAAAATGTAGATGAAAGAGGTAGGGACTTTAGCTCGTAAATGAGCGTAGCCCTTTTGAAAAATTGTGAGAAAGAATATTAAAGATGAGCATTGCAAGGCAATTAGGGGCAATTACCTTAAACTCAGATGATAGGTCTCTTTTTAGCCTTTCAGAATGAAAGGGTCTATCCTTGCCATAAGAGGGCAGGAAGCCTTTCGTTTGGAGGTTGAAGGGTCGTCGAAGCATCCTTTTCCATAAGACTGTCCCATGCCATAGAAGGGCAGGTAATCTAAGGCAAGGATCAGAATAAGCCATTTTTCGTTAGGCAACCAGAAGATACCTCAGCCTTTTTCCGTAGGAAACTTCCGAGGGTCGAGGTCATTTGTGTATCGAAGGCAGCATCATTTAGGGTCGTGACCTTTTTATCGAGGCAACATGGCTGAGGTATCCTCATATTCGAGGGACTGACTATTCTGCAAAAACACGAGGCAACAGGCAACAAGGCAACAGAGAGGGTTACCCAAAAGCGTGCGTGTGTGCGCCAATCACGTGATTATATTCAATTATATTATCTTGTAAATTAGTGAAGCTAATTCAATTTAATGGTTGTCACTCCCTATTTTACTAACCACACATTTAAATAATATAATCAAACAAATATGGGGGAAGGAAATTGTAACCAGCGGATCCCTTAATAGGGTTTGACACAAGTAATAATTAAACAGAAAAAATAAAAGATTAGGGTTTAAGGTTACCAAACTCGTAGCTTTGGCAATTTGACAAACTCTGGAAAAGGCAAACAAAATAAGGTGAGTGCATTTATCGGTTCGAAGGCGAACACAGTTAACCATAAAAATAAGGATATAATGTATTTAAAATAAAATAAACAAAAGTACTTAGCTTGATTTGATCTGATATGGTTAGCGGGAAGCCTCGGGGTTAACCCTGAAAAGGCAAAGGCAGAAGAATGAAGGCAGGGCCAACCCTAGATTTAAAGGAAACCAAATAGACTTTAAGAAAAAGAATAAATAAGGTACTTAGCTTCGAGTCTTGATCGGGCACGTTGTCGAGGCTTTTGAGAAACAAACCTGAAAAGGCAAGGCACAGAAAGGAAATATTTCTCAGTGTAGAATAAACCCTGGTTAAGATTCAAATGGAATATAATGATAAGTCGATTTAATTAATTATTGGTCTTGCGACCTAATTAATTAAATCGGGACAGCAGATTAAATTGGGTGAAAAACATTTTTATGGAATTTTTGGAATAAAAATAATGTATATATGAATTATTAAAAATATATAACTAAATAAGTATAATTAAACAAAATATAAATAAATAAATAGATAAATAAGGATAAAAGAAAATAATGTATTATTTATATAAAAAAAGACTTTTGAAAATAAAATTTATAATAGTGACAGAAAGAAAAAAAAATGACAAATAAAAATAATAATATACATATATTAATATATAGATTATGCAATTAAAAATAAGAAAAATTGGAGAACTTAGCTTGGATCCTGTGAGGCTGGCGTTTGAATGTTCACCGTGTGCCTGCAGATCTGTAGGCGTTTGATCATACTTCATGGCGATCTGAAGGTTGAGGGCGAAGGTTCACCATGGACTAGTGCTGGCTGGCTACATAGGATCTGCAAGCAACATTATACAAGAAAATAAAGGAACAAAAACGCAAGAGGCAGGGATCGAACCCCTGCCCTTGCATACGAACGTCTTTGCTAAAAAAGCTGCTTCACCACTGGGCCAAGTTTTATTCGCTGTCATTAACATGAATGCATAACATGATAAAGAAACGAAATAACTCCAGAATTTTAAAACAACTACCGCACGCCCAGCCAGCTTCTTCTTCCTCGTTGGGCATTTGCGAAGAACACAGACACCTACAGCGACAGTTTTATACCGTGGCCATAGTCCTCTCTCCTCAAACCTGCAAATGAACGCTAATGAACGCAATAAAATTGCACAAACCGATCGTATATGGCCTTGCTAATCCCATGAGGTCCTTAATTGAACATGAAATTGCTTCTATCGGATTTTCCCCAAATTTGTGAATATGAACCCTAACAATGGCATCCGATTAATCCTGCACCTAAACTCCAATCAAGCCAACCAACCACCATCGAAACACCTTAGCAAAACTGAATCCATGGCCGAATGTAATTAGAATAGCGTAAATATATGAAATCGGAATCAAAAACAAAACGTTAAAACCGTGAGTTATGGGACTCGGTTCTGTCCGCTTTGATCGAAGGTGATGATCGATATAGCTCCAGTAAACTTCAAGGAATCGATTGGTGTTCTTTATTTGGCCTCTATCCTCCTGAACATTTGAATCCGAGTTTTGGTAGTTCTTGAAATTTTTTGTTCTTCAGCGTCTTCTGCAGCGGCAAAACCTCTCCCTCTGCCTCAGACTCAATTACGTACTTATAGTAGATGTTTTTAGGGTAACAAAATTGTGAAGAATCCAATCCAATCTTTGCTCATTGGTGATAGAAATTTTGATTGAAAAATTGATTTGCAAAGGTTTCCAAAATTGATTCAATCACAATCTTTCCCAACCAATCTTGTCTTGGACGAAATTGGGTTAAATATATGGTATTGAATTGGATTCAAATTGATCTCTTTAAACCATATCTTTAATCTTTTATTGATTTACTTAATTTTAATCATTTTTTATGAATAAAAAATTTCTAATAAATAAAATAAACCAAACAATTTCGTGGCAATTGAATTTTGAGGCCTTGGATAATTTGAGAGTGAAGATTGGGCCATATGAGATGTCTTGGAGCCATTGATTCACTGATTTTCCTTTGAATGAGCCAAACACTGGTTTTAGAGCCTTGTATAGGAGAGTGTGTCTAGAGGCTTTGCATATGGATTTGAAACTTGAGTAGGAGAAATAATGTGGGCAAATTTTGGGGTATGACAGCTGCCCCTGTTCAATTATCTTAAACCTGAAGATGTAGAGTGGTTTGTGTGCCAGTCGGTATCTGAAGGTGGAAGATGATTGAACACTAGAATACCAAGAAATTTGCCCTGTTTGCAGTAGGGACTTTTTGTCGGAGATGGGCTTGTAGATGCCATCTGGTAGTTGTTGGAGTATGGATTGTTGCGAAATTTCTGCTTTTGTTGTCTTCCCTTTTTTGAATGTTGAGGAACCGTCAAAGGTGTCGACTCAAGTCTGTGTTGGGTCATTTAAGGAACCGTCAAAGGTATCGACTTAAATTTGAAATACGTCGTTAAGGAACCGTCCAAGGTGTCGACTTAACTCTTGATGTGGGTTGTTAAGGAACCGTCAAAGGTGTCGACTTAACTTTGAAGCATATCATTGAGGCACCGTCAAAGGTATCGACTCAGATATGTAGATAGATTGTATAAGGAACCGTCAAAGGTGTCGACTTATATCTGAAGCATATCATTGAGGCACCGTCAAAGGTATCGACTTAGATATGTAGATAGATTGTATAAGGAACCGTCAAAGGTGTCGACTTATATCTGAAGTGTGTCGTTAAGGAACCGTCAAAGGTGTCGACTTAACTCTTGATATATTAAGGAACCGTCAAAGGTATCGACTTAATACTTGAAAATAGATTGTTAAGGAACCGTCAAAGGTGTCGACTTAACTCTTGTAAATGGAGATAGTGGTATCCTGAAAAGTAGAGGTTAGTTTTCTTTATGCCATGTCATGATGCATGCAATGTGTTTGTGTGACGGGATTCTCAAAATAAATGAGGACCTCGTATGTTATGTATGCAATTGTCGCGCTGTTTTATGTATTATGTATGAACGTGTATGCAATTGTATGAATATGTTTATGACATATGATTCATGTTGTCTTGATTGAGAAAATAAATCTCTGTATCTTTGAAGATGTTCAGCTGGGGATTTACAGTTTCTGCTTGGGGATGATCAGTAATTTGATGTACCCTGATTTAGAGATATAAATGGACCATGTTGAAGAAGAGCAACTTGTTGGAGAAATAATAGTGTCGAAGATGTAAACTCTGTTGGGGAGTCATGTCTTTGTCGGGACGAGCACATTTGAAGATATCTTCTTAATGATTACTCTGAGGGGATATGATCTTCTGGCTCTGTGGGGAGATGTGGGTGTCTTGAAAGTTGCCCCCAGTATCATAGTTATTTACTACTCGATTCAGGACACGCTACTGAGTATTGATCGAAATGTTGAACTGGACTTGCATAGATTTGCCCCAGTTAACAGGAACTTTGGAAAGATTCGCCTCACGAGGTCTTTGTGAGATGTACACTATGGGCAATATGCCCCCAGTAATCATAGGCTCATGACAATGTCTCGCGTTGATTGGGGAGTAGCTTTAGATATGCTTGGATGCATGCCTCTGATTGTTCGACCATCCATGAGAGAGTCTCGGAATCTCGACTTGATTGCCTCAGATTGATTGGGCCACACGCGTCATGCCCCTTGTATACGTAAGAGACATGGCTTCTTGGAGTAATTTTGTTTTGTCGGGATAACTTTCAGTCATTAGTTGTACTCTGTGCAAGTTCTTTCTGATGCTAACATTTGAAATTATGTAGCAGGATATGTTTAATAATGTATTCGTGAGATGCAATGCATACGTTTGTCTCGAGTTTTTTGAAAAAACATTAAAACCGAAGATGTATAAGCGTGATATTTGTAAAAACATGCTATTTGTAACAATGTGATGTTTGTAAAAGAGAAATATCAACTCAGCATTTTAGTTAAACCTTAAGGAGTCGGGATACCTTTGTTATGACAGTATGCTTTCGAACTAACCATGCTTCAGTTAGGACTTTCAAGGGTTGTAACGTGGCTTGGTTCACGGTTTAAGAAGCAAGGGATAATGGCTCAAAATTTAATTATACCCATTCCCTTCTTCGTGATGTTCTTCAGTCCTAAGCTCAGTTGATTTGTCTTATGCATTCAGATTCCAAGAGACTTTTGGATTTACACCTTTGGTAATGACGATGGTTCACGAGCAAAGAGAACTTTTGAGACGGCAGTCACTTCCTTCTTTTAGTAGTCACAGCATTGTGTTGTTCAGGAATTTATTGACTTCTCTTTTTTCGTCTTTTTGATATCCCTAACTTTTGCCTGAACTGTTTATTTTGAGTTTACAGTCAGCGGGATGCCTTGATTTTTGCCTAAGTCATCTTTTTGATTTTTGACTTAGCAGGCTTTTCTTTGTATATATGTTTTTTCCATCATTTTTCTTTTTGAAAGATACTGACTGCCTTGTTTGATGATTGATGAACCGTCATTGTCTTTTGGTTGACATCTCCAACACTTCTTTGATGTGTGCGGATGAACGCTTGTGATTGAAACCTTTGTTGAAAGGTGTACTAAATGATTCTCTTAAAATAGAATGCATAGCCAAATTAACTGAGAACTACCCTGCCCCAGGTTATAATCAAAGGTTTTAATTAGTACAAGAAAGAAAACTTCTACTTCTTAGGCTCAAAGGGGTTAACGAGGGATTAACATCCTTATATCTCCACTGTTTAGGAATTGAAACAATGCCTGTACATCGTCAGCATAGTCTGTTCAAAAGCATACTATATGAGGTTGCGGTATCGTTCTCGTCATCCTCCCTTAAAAGGCTTACAGCTTAGCAGGAGTTGAGTATCACAAAACATATGCAGAGTAACGACATAATTTAAAAAGAGTGATAGCGAAATAATTTAATCAAGACAAACATATGCAATGCACTGATGATGATTATTAAAACAGATAATGTCTATCATAATTAGAATGTTTAAACAAACAGAATAGAAATTGCAAATGAAAGTAAATCTAATGATCTAAAAAGTTCATCCTTCTAGGTATTAATCAATCTTTTTGTGATTAGGCATAGGAGTAGTGATCACCACAGGAGTCTTGGGATGATAGAATTCAATTTCACCAGCATCGATCATGTCTTGAATCTTGTTCTTCAATGGCCAACAATCATTCGTATCATGCCCAGGGCTATTGGAGTGATATGCGCACCTCACATTGGGCTTATAACGAGAATAGGAGGTACTAGGATTCCTCGAAGGATCCTTCAAAGTGATTAGCCCTTTCTTCAGCAATTGTTGCAACGCTTCGGCCAGAGTCATATTGATCTTTGCAAATTGGCGCTTAGGTGTATCTGACTTGTGTCTTTGTTGTTGAACTGGTGTAGAGATTAGAATTGTCCCCACAGATTGGTTGGGTTCATTGCGACCTTTCCGATTGTACCCAGTATTTGCCATATGAGGTTTCTCAGGTGAATTGAAGTCAATGATCTTGCAATCAATGAGGTCTTGGATCATGTGCTTCAACGGTCCACAATCCTCTGTATCATGACCAGGACTGTTTGAATGATAAGCACATCTTGCATGGTACTTGTACCCAGGAGCGGGATTAGTAGGAAGTGAATATGGAGGCAATAGAGTTATCAAGTTCTGATTGAGCAGTTGTTGCAGAGCTTGAGACAGCGGCATATGTAATGGAGTAAATAACCGCTTAGGCTTGGATCTCTGATTATCTTGACCACCTTGATGCTTATTGTCATACCCCAATTTTTGACCTAAGATACCACCTCATATCATTTGCATATGCACCATTTGCATCTCTAACAAATTGCATAGCCTGTGTTTGTTACTTGTGACTCAGCAGGATTTAAACAAGAAATCACTCATCAGTACAAGCAACAATCAACTAGGGTTTTGTTCTCCCTTCATCTCAAATGAATCATCTTCATCAATAATCAACATTTGGTCCTCAGAGATTCATTTCAGCAAGCTCAACAGCTTTGAATCGACTGAATTAGGGTTTTGACTGAAGATAGCATACTCCTGACTTTTGCTCAGAATTTGATCTAATAACTTGGGACATGACCTCAAGACCCCAAGTACCTCATTTTGACCTAATCCATTAGCTCAAGATATCTCCTACACAAAGATTGATCAGACAAATCCTCAGATCAGGATTTTGAACTATCAGGGAGTAAAATCAGGGATCACATTTGGGAAACCCTAAAAACCCCCAGGAAGTCAAACAAAGGTTTCAATCATCCTCAAATAATCCCTATGACCATATCCCATGGAGATTACATCTCAATTCAAGGTCCACAGTCATCAATTTCATCAGGTCGACAATTAGGGTTTTGACCTAATTCACTGAACCACTGACTTTTCAATCAGGACATGGTGCCACAACTCAAACCATGGCTCAATATCCTCTAATGCTTCAATATGATCCATTCATACCATTCATATGGTGAGGATAGCCTGTTTCATTTGAAATCTCCAGAAACGCGGTTCGTTTGAAAAAGTCAACTGTACAAGATCACCATTGACTTCTGGGGAATTTTGGTCAAATATGACTTTTGAAGTTTTAAATCATCAATATATGATATGAGAAGTCATTTGATCAAGAAAAATCAAGAAAATCAATCAAGAATCAAAAAGTCAAAAGTTTGACTTTCCATACTTAGAAAAATTTCTAAGTGTTTTTCATGGTTTTTTCCAAACTTTGGAAGGGAATTTCTCAAAATTTCACCTACAAACTGAAAAAAACTTCCAACATGAAAGTTGTAGATTTTGATCCAATGAACAACTTTGTCACATATAATTTTTTTTCATAAGATCAACCATTTAAGAGATATGGAGCTTCAAAGTTGGTATCTTTTGAAAACTTCACTTAAAACTTCATTTTCTTCAAAGTTCATTGATCTTTTTCACCCACTTCCTTAAAGATCTTGAAGAAACTTTCAACTAGGGTTTTGAAGTATGTAATATGAGCTTTCCAAAATGTCCAAGAGCATGAAAAAATATGGAGTGTAGCTATGGTTTTGAATTTTGACATTAGTGACCATTTCACTTGAAATTTCAAGCCATTTTTGCAAAGTTATGAACCAATTTGCCAAATAATGCAAGTAATGACACACCAAAGCAATGATTGAATGATGTTTTCTGGTTTAAGATCAGATAGGAAAGAGATAAGAAGCTTGGCCAAAATAACCATGGTTTAGTTACTTTTAACCATTGCATTAAATGTGAAAGATTCCTTTCTATCCCTTAAGCCAAATCATCACTTCTTGAAGCAAGTTGCAAAGCTCTGAGTTCAGACTCTTTGGCCTATAAATAGAGGTGCAAATCACTCTTCAATTCACACCAAAACCTCACAATTATAGGTTTTCTCTCTTCTTTCTTGAATTACAAGTCATGTGTTTCAAAGTGAGGTAGAAAACTCAACCTCCAAACCTTGCAAGTTCTGAACAAAGTGATGCTTCCCACAACTCATAAACATCATTTGAAACTTGTTTGAACCACTCATACACCCCAAAAACACCTCAAGCTCAAAATCACTACCTCACTTCTCAAATATGCATAACCATGGCCTTATCATGCCAAAATCCATTCAAGATCATTTCTGTCCAAACTAACACTTCCAACACCTCATATATATCACATATGAACTATCCAAACACTCACATATGATCTGAAACATCTCCATCTTCAAATTCGATTCATACTTGAAGCAACTGCAGATCGGGTGCCATGGCCATGCTCAGATGAATTCAACTTGTTCCAGACATCCAGACACCTTCCATAATCATCATAGAAGCTATTCAGATTGATACAAAGCATCTGTAACACCTCCAGATCAAAATCCAATTCTCAGTTTGGCCGTTTTTGAGGTAAGTGCTCATGAACTTCAAATTCATACTTCCACGCATCATAAATGAAATGTGAGCATACCATCTTGTTTCTGCACCTATGAGGATCATTAACCCTCAATCAATTGCATCATAACTTGCACATACACGATTTCACATTGAATTTCAGTTCTAGGGTTCTTCATGTTCATGCGAAAATTGACCCCTTTAGAGCAAAAATAAATGAATTCTGAGATCACCATCATGTTCCTTGTGAAAAACCGAGTGAGATAGACCCTTTGCTTGATCAAAACAACACAGTTTTAGAGATTTTCAAATTTCAGTTGGAGGGTTGTTCTTGGCGCGTTTTTGGTTCAAAGGATTTCTGGAAATTGATTTAAAATATAATTAATTCAACGCGTGTATATTACAAGCCACAAGCGTGGCTCAGTTGGCTTTTGTTTTGAGTAGTGACCTCAGGGTCACGAGTTCAAGTCCCTATGGGACCAAACCCTTCTTTTTTATCACTATTTCTCTTCATTTTCTTCACAACTTCAACCATTCATTTAACCAATCAAATTAACTCATTTTTTATTCATTTTTTACACACTTATTATTTTATATATGTATTTTATGAATATCAAAAAAAATCACAAAAATATATTTGTTTAATACATTTTTAATTAAGTTTAAAATAACATATTTTAAGTGTTTTTTATTACTTTTAAATATTGTTTTTCACTTGATTTCTCAAATTTAATCACTTGTAAATATTTTTTGAGCAAACCCTAATCATCTAAGTGTCAATTTAAGACAATCTTTTTGTTTATCTTGATTAAATTAACTTCTTTCAAAATTCAAATCATTTTAAATAAGCGATCGCGATTCTTTTCAAAAAACGATAAACCATTTTCTTTTGATTTTCAAAGAAAACTATTGATTAAATCTTTTTAATTGATCAATTGATTTTCAAAACGAAGTGGGGCCTCTCGAATATTAGAGAGTGTAAGTCCCATTTCTTTTCCTTTTGTACAGTTTTTTTTCAAAACAATAAAACTTCTTCAAAATAAAATCTTTTCAAACAATTTTCAAATCATTTTCAAAACAACAAAACTTCAAAGAAACTTCAAAACTTTTCAATATACCATGGGCCTCCATGTAGGTATAAGTCCCAAGCCCTTTTGTACATACCCACTCCAGTACATGAAATTAGGTATTTCATTGTACGCCTTTTGTACATATATCAATGTGTTTTTTAACTTTGAATAACAAACCAAAAATGAAGGTTTCTTTAAATCTTCCCAAAAATATACCATGGGCCTCCATGTAGGTATAAGTCCCAAGCCCCTTTGTAAATACCTGTTTACATAGCTTTGAATAAACTCAAGTGGACTTCTCCCCGAGTATAAGTCCCGAGCCCCGTGTATACAAATGGATCATGCTTACAGGTATATTTCCTTCATAAACTCCATTATATACACACACTTTGTCATATATGTATAACTGTTCATATTTGTTCATGTACTTGTTCATATTTGTTCGTACTTGTTCATACTTGTGATTGTGTTATATATACTTGTTCAACTTAGTACAACACTAGGTTCCCCATAGCCTCCTATTGGGCTTCGTGCAAAGAATCTCCCTAGTTTAGGTTAGGACATAGAGTATGGTTTCCCGGTGAAATCGCTCTAAGAGCTCAAACCAACTATACCACGCCTCCCCTTGGGCTTTGTACAAACGAGTGACCCTCCCATAGCCTCCTCTTGGGCTTACAATGCAAGGACCCTGGATTGTCCCTCCCATAGCCTCCTCTTGGGCTTACAATGCAAGGACCCTCGGATAGCCTCCTCTTGGGCTTCGTACAAGGACCCACGGGCTTCTTATAAGCATCCCAAATATCCAACACAAATACCCTAGGAGATTAGACATTTTTCATCTCTATGCTAGGAGTATCTCTTCTATATCATCACAAACAATCAATCAATCAATCAATCAAACTTTTTTGCCACAAGGCTGGCTAATCAATCAAACTGTTTTACCACCGTACTGGATGATTAATCAAAGTTTTTGTCACAAGGCTGACTTCATTGAAACTTTTGCCACGAGGCTGGCTGATTAATCAAAGTTTTTGTCACAAGGCTGACTTCATTGAAACTTTTGCCACAAGGCTGGTTAAACAAACAAAAACATCTTTATCATTCTAAGCACCCTAAGTGGCATGGCCCCGGGCTTATAATGAAAAGATTTTCAAACAAAACAAACAGATGTATGTGATGATATAGATTAGATACATCTAGCATTTAGACGACATTTGTCTATTTTCCTTTGCTTCCACTAGCATAAGTGGGAACTACGATTGCTTTGACTTTCTCAACATCCCTTTGAGAATACGTAGGCACAAGGTCGATCCTTGGCGAGCAAAACAAAACAAAAAAAACATTCAAACCTTAGCACCCGTAGACCCCGAGCTACAGATGCTCTGATTCCCTCTAAGGGATATGTATGCAGAGGATCGCGATGATCTTTGCGAGCATAATCAAACAAGCACCTTAGGTCCCACCTATTTCAACAAGAACCTCTCAATAACATGGAATGAAAAACAAAGCAAAGAAACCTATAGAGTACTATAGATACGTTGGGTGCTAATACCTTCCCTTCGTATAACCAACCCTCTTACCCAAAGATCTCTCCCCCCACTTTTAGGTTATTGCAGCTTTTTTCCTTTTCCTCCTTTGGAAATAATAAAAAGTTTGGTCGGTACAAAAGAAAAATCATTTTTTATGAGCACTCGAGCCCAAAGAAGGCATCAGGTGTCTCATCCACAAAAAAGAGGAACAAAACGATTTTTCGCCCGCGACACTTATGTTGGTTCTTCTCCTTCTTGATCAGAAGTGCCTTCAATTCTTCTTGCCCCTTGGCCAGATGAAAGATTACTCTTTGGAACTGGTTATTCTGAGCCTGAAGATTTTTGACAGATTGTTCGAGATCCATTTTCTTACTGAAATAAACAGCGATGTTGGATGAGAGATCTATTGTAAGAAACCTGTTATGCGATGTGATGAATGCAAATGCAATATTTTCAAGGATCTTTAGGAATTTAGCTAGCAACCATAGAAAATGGTTTGGTCGCGTATTTGTCTAAAGAATTCTGACTTTTGTCTTTGAATGTCTTTCTTTGAGAATCAAGCTCACCATATCGAATGGGTCATCGCCTCTGATTTGGGGACTTCTGAATTTGAAGGTACATGGCTAGAGGAAAGTAAATCCTCTTGCCCCTTGATAAGTACTATGTCTTTGAATTGGAAGGTATGTGGCTAGAGGAAAGTAAATCCTCTTGCCCCTTGATAGGAATTCAGCTTTTGACCAAGGCACCTAAAATCGTGCGCCCTAAATTCCTAAGATCCTTGAAAGGGTTAGTCAACATGTTATGCTTATGATGTCATGATGTCATGATGTTATGCGAATGCAATTCATTAGGCACAGTGTGACAAGTCATTTTAACTAAACCTGCAAGGAAACGAAGATTAGTAGAAAACACAGGCAAGTCACGCAAGTCACACAAGTCACACAATTTTGGCTTAAGGCTTGCATGGAGTCTGATTAGGTGTCCTTCCCAAGGGTATTTCTATGGATAAGGAGATTTCAGCAACAGGTTCTACAAGTTATCCAGAATTGTCAGCCCTTCTAAAGCACCCTCGGACATGATGCATTTGCACCATGCAATGATACTTTGAGAAAGAACCTATCTGAATTGTAGCATCGGGTAGCGACTAGTTCTTAACATTTGTCAAGAGTAGTCCCCCCACTACGTTCCTAAAGGCCAGGATGGGTTAAGGGTAACTAAAGGTTCTTGAGCTCCGGCGCACCCACAGACACATACATAGACCTCCCTCATTTGAGAAAGGTGTGCATATGCTATGGAGTCCTAACTCAAGTGTGAACTTCATATTGACTCATCTCCCACATATGTGAAAGAGGTCGCCATGACTATGCCACTCCTATTCTTAAGTGTACTTGAATCCGGGTGTAGGATTCGTCCTTCAGTTAATTCCCAAAACAACCCTAAAAAATAAAACAAACAAAGCAAACAATAGAAAACATTTAAGTGAATCCTAAACTTTTAAGGTAACCCCTCTTTTATCGAAGTATCCCCAGCAGAGTCGCCAGTTCTGTAATACGGTGAACTGACTTTTTAATAATCGAAATGTCGCGGTAAGCAAGAGTCGCCACCGACTTTTATTTTATCCAAACAAATTCAGAAAGGCAAAAAGAAACAGAAAAAAACCTTTTTAAAGAAATCTAAGTTCGGGGGGTAATTTATGCAAAGGGAAGGTGTAAGGCACCCTTTGCATCCATGGTTTTCCATGGGCTCTTAATTGCTTTGCTTGCTCGTTTGTTTAGAAAATGTAGATGAAAGAGGTAGGGACTTTAGCTCGTAAATGAGCGTAGCCCTTTTGAAAAATTGTGAGAAAGAATATTAAAGATGAGCATTGCAAGGCAATTAGGGGCAATTACCTTAAACTCAGATGATAGGTCTCTTTTTAGCCTTTCAGAATGAAAGGGTCTATCCTTGCCATAAGAGGGCAGGAAGCCTTTCGTTTGGAGGTTGAAGGGTCGTCGAAGCATCCTTTGCCATAAGACTGTCCCATGCCATAGAAGGGCAGGTAATCTAAGGCAAGGATCAGAATAAGCCATTTTTCGTTAGGCAACAAGAAGATACCTCAGCCTTTTTCCGTAGGCAACTTCCGAGGGTCGAGGTCATTTGTGTATCGAAGGCAGCATCATTTAGGGTCGTGACCTTTTTATCGAGGCAACATGGCTGAGGTATCCTCATATTCGAGGGACTGACTATTCTGCAAAAACACGAGGCAACAGGCAACAAGGCAACAGAGAGGGTTACCCAAAAGCGTGCGTGTGTGCGCCAATCACGTGATTATATTCAATTATATTATCTTGTAAATTAGTGAAGCTAATTCAATTTAATGGTTGTCACTCCCTATTTTACTAACCACACATTTAAATAATATAATCAAACAAATATGGGGGAGGGAAATTGTAACCAGCGGATCCCTTAATAGGGTTTGACACAAGTAATAATTAAACAGAAAAAATAAAAGATTAGGGTTTAAGGTTACCAAACTCGTAGCTTTGGCGATTTGACAAACTCTGGAAAAGGCAAACAAAATAAGGTGAGTGCATTTATCGGTTCGAAGGCGAACACAGTTAACCATAAAAATAAGGATATAATGTATTTAAAATAAAATAAACAAAAGTACTTAGCTTGATTTGATCTGATATGGTTAGCGGGAAGCCTCGGGGTTAACCCTGAAAAGGCAAAGGCAGAAGAATGAAGGCAGGGCCAACCCTAGATTTAAAGGAAACCAAATAGACTTTAAGAAAAAGAATAAATAAGGTACTTAGCTTCGAGTCTTGATCGGGCACGTTGTCGAGGCTTTTGAGAAACAAACATGAAAAGGCAAGGCACAGAAAGGAAATATTTCTCAGTGTAGAATAAACCCTGGTTAAGATTCAAATGGAATATAATGATAAGTCGATTTAATTAATTATTGGTCTTGCGACCTAATTAATTAAATCGGGACAGCAGATTAAATTGGGTGAAAAACATTTTTATGGAATTTTTGGAATAAAAATAATGTATATATGAATTATTAAAAATATATAACTAAATAAGTATAATTAAACAAAATATAAATAAATAAATAGATAAATAAGGATAAAAGAAAATAATGTATTATTTATATAAAAAAAGACTTTTGAAAATAAAATTTATAATAGTGACAGAAAGAAAAAAAAATGACAAATAAAAATAATAATATACATATATTAATATATAGATTATGCAATTAAAAATAAGAAAAATTGGAGAACTTAGCTTGGATCCTGTGAGGCTGGCGTTTGAATGTTCACCGTGTGCCTGCAGATCTGTAGGCGTTTGATCATACTTCATGGCGATCTGAAGGTTGAGGGCGAAGGTTCACCATGGACTAGTGCTGGCTGGCTACATAGGATCTGCAAGCAACATTATACAAGAAAATAAAGGAACAAAAACGCAAGAGGCAGGGATCGAACCCCTGCCCTTGCATACGAACGTCTTTGCTAAAAAAGCTGCTTCACCACTGGGCCAAGTTTTATTCGCTGTCATTAACATGAATGCATAACATGATAAAGAAACGAAATAACTCCAGAATTTTAAAACAACTACCGCACGCCCAGCCAGCTTCTTCTTCCTCGTTGGGCATTTGCGAAGAACACAGACACCTACAGCGACAGTTTTATACCGTGGCCATAGTCCTCTCTCCTCAAACCTGCAAATGAACGCTAATGAACGCAATAAAATTGCACAAACCGATCGTATATGGCCTTGCTAATCCCATGAGGTCCTTAATTGAACATGAAATTGCTTCTATTGGATTTTCCCCAAATTTGTGAATATGAACCCTAACAATGGCATCCGATTAATCCTGCACCTAAACTCCAATCAAGCCAACCAACCACCATCGAAACACCTTAGCAAAACTGAATCCATGGCCGAATGTAATTAGAATAGCGTAAATATATGAAATCGGAATCAAAAACAAAACGTTAAAACCGTGAGTTATGGGACTCGGTTCTGTCCGCTTTGATCGAAGGTGATGATCGATATAGCTCCAGTAAACTTCAAGGAATCGATTGGTGTTCTTTATTTGGCCTCTATCCTCCTGAACATTTGAATCCGAGTTTTGGTAGTTCTTGAAATTTTTTGTTCTTCAGCGTCTTCTGCAGCGGCAAAACCTCTCCCTCTGCCTCAGACTCAATTACGTACTTATAGTAGATGTTTTTAGGGTAACAAAATTGTGAAGAATCCAATCCAATCTTTGCTCATTGGTGATAGAAATTTTGATTGAAAAATTGATTTGCAAAGGTTTCCAAAATTGATTCAATCACAATCTTTCCCAACCAATCTTGTCTTGGACGAAATTGGGTTAAATATATGGTATTGAATTGGATTCAAATTGATCTCTTTAAACCATATCTTTAATCTTTTATTGATTTACTTAATTTTAATCATTTTTTATGAATAAAAAAATTCTAATAAATAAAATAAACCAAACAATTTCGTGGCAATTGAATTTTGAGGCCTTGGATAATTTGAGAGTGAAGATTGGGCCATATGAGATGTCTTGGAGCCATTGATTCACTGATTTTCCTTTGAATGAGCCAAACACTGGTTTTAGAGCCTTGTATAGGAGAGTGTGTCTAGAGGCTTTGCATATGGATTTGAAACTTGAGTAGGAGAAATAATGTGGGCGAATTTTGGGGTATGACAGCTGCCCCTGTTCAATTATCTTAAACCTGAAGATGTAGAGTGGTTTGTGTGCCAGTCGGTATCTGAAGGTGGAAGATGATTGAACACTAGAATACCAAGAAATTTGCCCTGTTTGCAGTAGGGAATTTTTGTCGGAGATGGGCTTGTAGATGCCATCTGGTAGTTGTTGGAGTATGGATTGTTGCGAAATTTCTGCTTTTGTTGTCTTCCCTTTTTTGAATGTTGAGGAACCGTCAAAGGTGTCGACTCAAGTCTGTGTTGGGTCATTTAAGGAACCGTCAAAGGTATCGACTTAAATTTGAAATACGTCGTTAAGGAACCGTCCAAGGTGTCGACTTAACTCTTGATGTGGGTTGTTAAGGAACCGTCAAAGGTGTCGACTTAACTTTGAAGCATATCATTGAGGCACCGTCAAAGGTATCGACTCAGATATGTAGATAGATTGTATAAGGAACCGTCAAAGGTGTCGACTTATATCTGAAGCATATCATTGAGGCACCGTCAAAGGTATCGACTTAGATATGTAGATAGATTGTATAAGGAACCGTCAAAGGTGTCGACTTATATCTGAAGTGTGTCGTTAAGGAACCGTCAAAGGTGTCGACTTAACTCTTGATATATTAAGGAACCGTCAAAGGTATCGACTTAATACTTGAAAATAGATTGTTAAGGAACCGTCAAAGGTGTCGACTTAACTCTTGTAAATGGAGATAGTGGTATCCTGAAAAGTAGAGGTTAGTTTTCTTTATGCCATGTCATGATGCATGCAATGTGTTTGTGTGACGGGATTCTCAAAATAAATGAGGACCTCGTATGTTATGTATGCAATTGTCGCGCTGTTTTATGTATTATGTATGAACGTGTATGCAATTGTATGAATATGTTTATGACATATGATTCATGTTGTCTTGATTGAGAAAATAAATCTCTGTATCTTTGAAGATGTTCAGCTGGGGATTTACAGTTTCTGCTTGGGGATGATCAGTAATTTGATGTACCCTGATTTAGAGATATAAATGGACCATGTTGAAGAAGAGCAACTTGTTGGAGAAATAATAGTGTCGAAGATGTAAACTCTGTTGGGGAGTCATGTCTTTGTCGGGACGAGCACATTTGAAGATATCTTCTTAATGATTACTCTGAGGGGATATGATCTTCTGGCTCTGTGGGGAGATGTGGGTGTCTTGAAAGTTGCCCCCAGTATCATAGTTATTTACTACTCGATTCAGGACACGCTACTGAGTATTGATCGAAATGTTGAACTGGACTTGCATAGATTTGCCCCAGTTAACAGGAACTTTGGAAAGATTCGCCTCACGAGGTCTTTGTGAGATGTACACTATGGGCAATATGCCCCCAGTAATCATAGGCTCATGACAATGTCTCGCGTTGATTGGGGAGTAGCTTTAGATATGCTTGGATGCATGCCTCTGATTGTTCGACCATCCATGAGAGAGTCTCGGAATCTCGACTTGATTGCCTCAGATTGATTGGGCCACACGCGTCATGCCCCTTGTATACGTAAGAGACATGGCTTCTTGGAGTAATTTTGTTTTGTCGGGATAACTTTCAGTCATTAGTTGTACTCTGTGCAAGTTCTTTCTGATGCTAACATTTGAAATTATGTAGCAGGATATGTTTAATAATGTATTCGTGAGATGCAATGCATACGTTTGTCTCGAGTTTTTTGAAAAAACATTAAAACCGAAGATGTATAAGCGTGATATTTGTAAAAACATGCTATTTGTAACAATGTGATGTTTGTAAAAGAGAAATATCAACTCAGCATTTTAGGTAAACCTTAAGGAGTCGGGATACCTTTGTTATGACAGTATGCTTTCGAACTAACCATGCTTCAGTTAGGACTTTCAAGGGTTGTAACGTGGCTTGGTTCACGGTTTAAGAAGCAAGGGATAATGGCTCAAAATTTAATTATACTCATTCCCTTCTTCGTGATGTTCTTCAGTCCTAAGCTCAGTTGATTTGTCTTATGCATTCAGATTCCAAGAGACTTTTGGATTTACACCTTTGGTAATGACGATGGTTCACGAGCAAAGAGAACTTTTGAGACGGCAGTCACTTCCTTCTTTTAGTAGTCACAGCATTGTGTTGTTCAGGAATTTATTGACTTCTCTTTTTTCGTCTTTTTGATATCCCTAACTTTTGCCTGAACTGTTTATTTTGAGTTTACAGTCAGCGGGATGCCTTGATTTTTGCCTAAGTCATCTTTTTTATTTTTGACTTAGCAGGCTTTTCTTTGTATATATGTTTTTTCCATCATTTTTCTTTTTGAAAGATACTGACTGCCTTGTTTGATGATTGATGAACCGTCATTATCTTTTGGTTGACATCTCCAACACTTCTTTGATGTGTGCGGATGAACGCTTGTGATTGAAACCTTTGTTGAAAGGTGTACTAAATGATTCTCTTAAAATAGAATGCATAGCCAAATTAACTGAGAACTACCCTGCCCCAGGTTATAATCAAAGGTTTTAATTAGTACAAGAAAGAAAACTTCTACTTCTTAGGCTCAAAGGGGTTAACGAGGGATTAACATCCTTATATCTCCACTGTTTAGGAATTGAAACAATGCCTGTACATCGTCAGCATAGTCTGTTCAAAAGCATACTATATGAGGTTGCGGTATCGTTCTCGTCATCCTCCCTTAAAAGGCTTACAGCTTAGCAGGAGTTGAGTATCACAAAACATATGCAGAGTAACGACATAATTTAAAAAGAGTGATAGCGAAATAATTTAATCAAGACAAACATATGCAATGCACTGATGATGATTATTAAAACAGATAATGTCTATCATAATTAGAATGTTTAAACAAACAGAATAGAAATTGCAAATGAAAGTAAATCTAATGATCTAAAAAGTTCATCCTTCTAGGTATTAATCAATCTTTTTGTGATTAGGCATAGGAGTAGTGATCACCACAGGAGTCTTGGGATGATAGAATTCAATTTCACCAGCATCGATCATGTCTTGAATCTTGTTCTTCAATGGCCAACAATCATTCGTATCATGCCCAGGGCTATTGGAGTGATATGCGCACCTCGCATTGGGCTTATAACGAGAATAGGAGGTACTAGGATTCCTCGAAGGATCCTTCAAAGTGATTAGCCCTTTCTTCAGCAATTGTTGCAACGCTTCGGCCAGAGTCATATTGATCTTTGCGAATTGGCGCTTAGGTGTATCTGACTTGTGTCTTTGTTGTTGAACTGGTGTAGAGATTAGAATTGTCCCCACAGATTGGTTGGGTTCATTGCGACCTTTCCGATTGTACCCAGTATTTGCCATATGAGATTTCTCAGGTGAATTGAAGTCAATGATCTTGCAATCAATGAGGTCTTGGATCATGTGCTTCAACGGTCCACAATCCTCTGTATCATGACCAGGACTGTTTGAATGATAAGCACATCTTGCATGGTACTTGTACCCAGGAGCGGGATTAGTAGGAAGTGAATATGGAGGCAATAGAGTTATCAAGTTCTGATTGAGCAGTTGTTGCAGAGCTTGAGACAGCGGCATATGTAATGGAGTAAATAACCGCTTAGGCTTGGATCTCTGATTATCTTGACCACCTTGATGCTTATGTTGGTTCTTCTCCTTCTTGATCAGAAGTGCCTTCAATTCTTCTTGCCCCTTGGCCAGATGAAAGATTACTCTTTGGAACTGGTTATTCTGAGCCTGAAGATTTTTGACAGATTGTTCGAGATCCATTTTCTTACTGAAATAAACAGCGATGTTGGATGAGAGATCTATAGTAAGAAACCTGTTATGCGATGTGATGAATGCAAATGCAATATTTTCAAGGATCTTTAGGAATTTAGCTAGCAACCATAGAAAATGGTTTGGTCGCGTATTTGTCTAAAGAATTCTGACTTTTGTCTTTGAATGTCTTTCTTTGAGAATCAAGCTCACCATATCGAATGGGTCATCGCCTCTGATTTGGGGACTTCTGAATTTGAAGGTACATGGCTAGAGGAAAGTAAATCCTCTTGCCCCTTGATAAGTACTATGTCTTTGAATTGGAAGGTATGTGGCTAGAGGAAAGTAAATCCTCTTGCCCCTTGATAGGAATTCAGCTTTTGACCAAGGCACCTAAAATCGTGCGCCCTAAATTCCTAAGATCCTTGAAAGGGTTAGTCAACATGTTATGCTTATGATGTCATGATGTCATGATGTTATGCGAATGCAATTCATTAGGCACAGTGTGACAAGTCATTTTAACTAAACCTGCAAGGAAACGAAGATTAGTAGAAAACACAGGCAAGTCACGCAAGTCACACAAGTCACACAATTTTGGCTTAAGGCTTGCATGGAGTCTGATTAGGTGTCCTTCCCAAGGGTATTTCTATGGATAAGGAGATTTCAGCAACAGGTTCTACAAGTTATCCAGAATTGTCAGCCCTTCTAAAGCACCCTCGGACATGATGCATTTGCACCATGCAATGATACTTTGAGAAAGAACCTATCTGAATTGTAGCATCGGGTAGCGACTAGTTCTTAACATTTGTCAAGAGTAGTCCCCCCACTACGTTCCTAAAGGCCAGGATGGGTTAAGGGTAACTAAAGGTTCTTGAGCTCCGGCGCACCCACAGACACATACATAGACCTCCCTCATTTGAGAAAGGTGTGCATATGCTATGGAGTCCTAACTCAAGTGTGAACTTCATATTGACTCATCTCCCACATATGTGAAAGAGGTCGCCATGACTATGCCACTCCTATTCTTAAGTGTACTTGAATCCGGGTGTAGGATTCGTCCTTCAGTTAATTCCCAAAACAACCCTGAAAAATAAAACAAACAAAGAAAACAATAGAAAACATTTAAGTGAATCCTAAACTTTTAAGGTAACCCCTCTTTTATCGAAGTATCCCCAGCAGAGTCGCCAGTTCTGTAATACGGTGAACTGACTTTTTAATAATCGAAATGTCGCGGTAAGCAAGAGTCGCCACCGACTTTTATTTTATCCAAACAAATTCAGAAAGGCAAAAAGAAACAGAAAAAAACCTTTTTAAAGAAATCTAAGTTCGGGGGGTAATTTATGCAAAGGGAAGGTGTAAGGCACCCTTTGCATCCATGGTTTTCCATGGGCTCTTAATTGCTTTGCTTGCTCGTTTGTTTAGAAAATGTAGATGAAAGAGGTAGGGACTTTAGCTCATAAATGAGCGTAGCCCTTTTGAAAAATTGTGAGAAAGAATATTAAAGATGAGCATTGCAAGGCAATTAGGGGCAATTACCTTAAACTCAGATGATAGGTCTCTTTTTAGCCTTTCAGAATGAAAGGGTCTATCCTTGCCATAAGAGGGCAGGAAGCCTTTCGTTTGGAGGTTGAAGGGTCGTCGAAGCATCCTTTGCCATAAGACTGTCCCATGCCATAGAAGGGCAGGTAATCTAAGGCAAGGATCAGAATAAGCCATTTTTCGTTAGGCAACCAGAAGATACCTTAGCCTTTTTCCGTAGGCAACTTCCGAGGGTCGAGGTCATTTGTGTATCGAAGGCAGCATCATTTAGGGTCGTGACCTTTTTATCGAGGCAACATGGCTGAGGTATCCTCATATTCGAGGGACTGACTATTCTGCAAAAACACGAGGCAACAGGCAACAAGGCAACAGAGAGGGTTACCCAAAAGCGTGCGTGTGTGCGCCAATCACGTGATTATATTCAATTATATTATCTTGTAAATTAGTGAAGCTAATTCAATTTAATGGTTGTCACTCCCTATTTTACTAACCACACATTTAAATAATATAATCAAACAAATATGGGGGAGGGAAATTGTAACCAGCGGATCCCTTAATAGGGTTTGACACAAGTAATAATTAAATAGAAAAAATAAAAGATTAGGGTTTAAGGTTACCAAACTCGTAGCTTTGGCAATTTGACAAACTCTGGAAAAGGCAAACAAAATAAGGTGAGTGCATTTATCGGTTCGAAGGCGAACACAGTTAACCATAAAAATAAGGATATAATGTATTTAAAATAAAATAAACAAAAGTACTTAGCTTGATTTGATCTGATATGGTTAGCGGGAAGCCTCGGGGTTAACCCTGAAAAGGCAAAGGCAGAAGAATGAAGGCAGGGCCAACCCTAGATTTAAAGGAAACCAAATAGACTTTAAGAAAAAGAATAAATAAGGTACTTAGCTTCGAGTCTTGATCGGGCACGTTGTCGAGGCTTTTGAGAAACAAACCTGAAAAGGCAAGGCACAGAAAGGAAATATTTCTCAGTGTAGAATAAACCCTGGTTAAGATTCAAATGGAATATAATGATAAGTCGATTTAATTAATTATTGGTCTTGCGACCTAATTAATTAAATCGGGACAGCAGATTAAATTGGGTGAAAAACATTTTTATGGAATTTTTGGAATAAAAATAATGTATATATGAATTATTAAAAATATATAACTAAATAAGTATAATTAAACAAAATATAAATAAATAAATAGATAAATAAGGATAAAAGAAAATAATGTATTATTTATATAAAAAAAGACTTTTGAAAATAAAATTTATAATAGTGACAGAAAGAAAAAAAAATGACAAATAAAAATAATAATATACATATATTAATATATAGATTATGCAATTAAAAATAAGAAAAATTGGAGAACTTAGCTTGGATCCTGTGAGGCTGGCGTTTGAATGTTCACCGTGTGCCTGCAGATCTGTAGGCGTTTGATCATACTTCATGGCGATCTGAAGGTTGAGGGCGAAGGTTCACCATGGACTAGTGCTGGCTGGCTACATAGGATCTGCAAGCAACATTATACAAGAAAATAAAGGAACAAAAACGCAAGAGGCAGGGATCGAACCCCTGCCCTTGCATACGAACGTCTTTGCTAAAAAAGCTGCTTCACCACTGGGCCAAGTTTTATTCGCTGTCATTAACATGAATGCATAACATGATAAAGAAACGAAATAACTCCAGAATTTTAAAACAACTACCGCACGCCCAGCCAGCTTCTTCTTCCTCGTTGGGCATTTGCGAAGAACACAGACACCTACAGCGACAGTTTTATACCGTGGCCATAGTCCTCTCTCCTCAAACCTGCAAATGAACGCTAATGAACGCAATAAAATTGCACAAACCGATCGTATATGGCCTTGCTAATCCCATGAGGTCCTTAATTGAACATGAAATTGCTTCTATCGGATTTTCCCCAAATTTGTGAATATGAACCCTAACAATGGCATCCGATTAATCCTGCACCTAAACTCCAATCAAGCCAACCAACCACCATCGAAACACCTTAGCAAAACTGAATCCATGGCCGAATGTAATTAGAATAGCGTAAATATATGAAATCGGAATCAAAAACAAAACGTTAAAACCGTGAGTTATGGGACTCGGTTCTGTCCGCTTTGATCGAAGGTGATGATCGATATAGCTCCAGTAAACTTCAAGGAATCGATTGGTGTTCTTTATTTGGCCTCTATCCTCCTGAACATTTGAATCCGAGTTTTGGTAGTTCTTGAAATTTTTTGTTCTTCAGCGTCTTCTGCAGCGGCAAAACCTCTCCCTCTGCCTCAGACTCAATTACGTACTTATAGTAGATGTTTTTAGGGTAACAAAATTGTGAAGAATCCAATCCAATCTTTGCTCATTGGTGATAGAAATTTTGATTGAAAAATTGATTTGCAAAGGTTTCCAAAATTGATTCAATCACAATCTTTCCCAACCAATCTTGTCTTGGACGAAATTGGGTTAAATATATGGTATTGAATTGGATTCAAATTGATCTCTTTAAACCATATCTTTAATCTTTTATTGATTTACTTAATTTTAATCATTTTTTATGAATAAAAAATTTCTAATAAATAAAATAAACCAAACAATTTCGTGGCAATTGAATTTTGAGGCCTTGGATAATTTGAGAGTGAAGATTGGGCCATATGAGATGTCTTGGAGCCATTGATTCACTGATTTTCCTTTGAATGAGCCAAACACTGGTTTTAGAGCCTTGTATAGGAGAGTGTGTCTAGAGGCTTTGCATATGGATTTGAAACTTGAGTAGGAGAAATAATGTGGGCAAATTTTGGGGTATGACAGCTGCCCCTGTTCAATTATCTTAAACCTGAAGATGTAGAGTGGTTTGTGTGCCAGTCGGTATCTGAAGGTGGAAGATGATTGAACACTAGAATACCAAGAAATTTGCCCTGTTTGCAGTAGGGACTTTTTGTCGGAGATGGGCTTGTAGATGCCATCTGGTAGTTGTTGGAGTATGGATTGTTGCGAAATTTCTGCTTTTGTTGTCTTCCCTTTTTTGAATGTTGAGGAACCGTCAAAGGTGTCGACTCAAGTCTGTGTTGGGTCATTTAAGGAACCGTCAAAGGTATCGACTTAAATTTGAAATACGTCGTTAAGGAACCGTCCAAGGTGTCGACTTAACTCTTGATGTGGGTTGTTAAGGAACCGTCAAAGGTGTCGACTTAACTTTGAAGCATATCATTGAGGCACCGTCAAAGGTATCGACTCAGATATGTAGATAGATTGTATAAGGAACCGTCAAAGGTGTCGACTTATATCTGAAGCATATCATTGAGGCACCGTCAAAGGTATCGACTTAGATATGTAGATAGATTGTATAAGGAACCGTCAAAGGTGTCGACTTATATCTGAAGTGTGTCGTTAAGGAACCGTCAAAGGTGTCGACTTAACTCTTGATATATTAAGGAACCGTCAAAGGTATCGACTTAATACTTGAAAATAGATTGTTAAGGAACCGTCAAAGGTGTCGACTTAACTCTTGTAAATGGAGATAGTGGTATCCTGAAAAGTAGAGGTTAGTTTTCTTTATGCCATGTCATGATGCATGCAATGTGTTTGTGTGACGGGATTCTCAAAATAAATGAGGACCTCGTATGTTATGTATGCAATTGTCGCGCTGTTTTATGTATTATGTATGAACGTGTATGCAATTGTATGAATATGTTTATGACATATGATTCATGTTGTCTTGATTGAGAAAATAAATCTCTGTATCTTTGAAGATGTTCAGCTGGGGATTTACAGTTTCTGCTTGGGGATGATCAGTAATTTGATGTACCCTGATTTAGAGATATAAATGGACCATGTTGAAGAAGAGCAACTTGTTGGAGAAATAATAGTGTCGAAGATGTAAACTCTGTTGGGGAGTCATGTCTTTGTCGGGACGAGCACATTTGAAGATATCTTCTTAATGATTACTCTGAGGGGATATGATCTTCTGGCTCTGTGGGGAGATGTGGGTGTCTTGAAAGTTGCCCCCAGTATCATAGTTATTTACTACTCGATTCAGGACACGCTACTGAGTATTGATCGAAATGTTGAACTGGACTTGCATAGATTTGCCCCAGTTAACAGGAACTTTGGAAAGATTCGCCTCACGAGGTCTTTGTGAGATGTACACTATGGGCAATATGCCCCCAGTAATCATAGGCTCATGACAATGTCTCGCGTTGATTGGGGAGTAGCTTTAGATATGCTTGGATGCATGCCTCTGATTGTTCGACCATCCATGAGAGAGTCTCGGAATCTCGACTTGATTGCCTCAGATTGATTGGGCCACACGCGTCATGCCCCTTGTATACGTAAGAGACATGGCTTCTTGGAGTAATTTTGTTTTGTCGGGATAACTTTCAGTCATTAGTTGTACTCTGTGCAAGTTCTTTCTGATGCTAACATTTGAAATTATGTAGCAGGATATGTTTAATAATGTATTCGTGAGATGCAATGCATACGTTTGTCTCGAGTTTTTTGAAAAAACATTAAAACCGAAGATGTATAAGCGTGATATTTGTAAAAACATGCTATTTGTAACAATGTGATGTTTGTAAAAGAGAAATATCAACTCAGCATTTTAGGTAAACCTTAAGGAGTCGGGATACCTTTGTTATGACAGTATGCTTTCGAACTAACCATGCTTCAGTTAGGACTTTCAAGGGTTGTAACGTGGCTTGGTTCACGGTTTAAGAAGCAAGGGATAATGGCTCAAAATTTAATTATACCCATTCCCTTCTTCGTGATGTTCTTCAGTCCTAAGCTCAGTTGATTTGTCTTATGCATTCAGATTCCAAGAGACTTTTGGATTTACACCTTTGGTAATGACGATGGTTCACGAGCAAAGAGAACTTTTGAGACGGCAGTCACTTCCTTCTTTTAGTAGTCACAGCATTGTGTTGTTCAGGAATTTATTGACTTCTCTTTTTTCGTCTTTTTGATATCCCTAACTTTTGCCTGAACTGTTTATTTTGAGTTTACAGTCAGCGGGATGCCTTGATTTTTGCCTAAGTCATCTTTTTGATTTTTGACTTAGCAGGCTTTTCTTTGTATATATGTTTTTTCCATCATTTTTCTTTTTGAAAGATACTGACTGCCTTGTTTGATGATTGATGAACCGTCATTGTCTTTTGGTTGACATCTCCAACACTTCTTTGATGTGTGCGGATGAACGCTTGTGATTGAAACCTTTGTTGAAAGGTGTACTAAATGATTCTCTTAAAATAGAATGCATAGCCAAATTAACTGAGAACTACCCTGCCCCAGGTTATAATCAAAGGTTTTAATTAGTACAAGAAAGAAAACTTCTACTTCTTAGGCTCAAAGGGGTTAACGAGGGATTAACATCCTTAAATCTCCACTGTTTAGGAATTGAAACAATGCCTGTACATCGTCAGCATAGTCTGTTCAAAAGCATACTATATGAGGTTGCGGTATCGTTCTCGTCATCCTCCCTTAAAAGGCTTACAGCTTAGCAGGAGTTGAGTATCACAAAACATATGCAGAGTAACGACATAATTTAAAAAGAGTGATAGCGAAATAATTTAATCAAGACAAACATATGCAATGCACTGATGATGATTATTAAAACAGATAATGTCTATCATAATTAGAATGTTTAAACAAACAGAATAGAAATTGCAAATGAAAGTAAATCTAATGATCTAAAAAGTTCATCCTTCTAGGTATTAATCAATCTTTTTGTGATTAGGCATAGGAGTAGTGATCACCACAGGAGTCTTGGGATGATAGAATTCAATTTCACCAGCATCGATCATGTCTTGAATCTTGTTCTTCAATGGCCAACAATCATTCGTATCATGCCCAGGGCTATTGGAGTGATATGCGCACCTCGCATTGGGCTTATAACGAGAATAGGAGGTACTAGGATTCCTCGAAGGATCCTTCAAAGTGATTAGCCCTTTCTTCAGCAATTGTTGCAACGCTTCGGCCAGAGTCATATTGATCTTTGCGAATTGGCGCTTAGGTGTATCTGACTTGTGTCTTTGTTGTTGAACTGGTGTAGAGATTAGAATTGTCCCCACAGATTGGTTGGGTTCATTGCGACCTTTCCGATTGTACCCAGTATTTGCCATATGAGATTTCTCAGGTGAATTGAAGTCAATGATCTTGCAATCAATGAGGTCTTGGATCATGTGCTTCAACGGTCCACAATCCTCTGTATCATGACCAGGACTGTTTGAATGATAAGCACATCTTGCATGGTACTTGTACCCAGGAGCGGGATTAGTAGGAAGTGAATATGGAGGCAATAGAGTTATCAAGTTCTGATTGAGCAGTTGTTGCAGAGCTTGAGACAGCGGCATATGTAATGGAGTAAATAACCGCTTAGGCTTGGATCTCTGATTATCTTGACCACCTTGATGCTTATGTTGGTTCTTCTCCTTCTTGATCAGAAGTGCCTTCAATTCTTCTTGCCCCTTGGCCAGATGAAAGATTACTCTTTGGAACTGGTTATTCTGAGCCTGAAGATTTTTGACAGATTGTTCGAGATCCATTTTCTTACTGAAATAAACAGCGATGTTGGATGAGAGATCTATAGTAAGAAACCTGTTATGCGATGTGATGAATGCAAATGCAATATTTTCAAGGATCTTTAGGAATTTAGCTAGCAACCATAGAAAATGGTTTGGTCGCGTATTTGTCTAAAGAATTCTGACTTTTGTCTTTGAATGTCTTTCTTTGAGAATCAAGCTCACCATATCGAATGGGTCATCGCCTCTGATTTGGGGACTTCTGAATTTGAAGGTACATGGCTAGAGGAAAGTAAATCCTCTTGCCCCTTGATAAGTACTATGTCTTTGAATTGGAAGGTATGTGGCTAGAGGAAAGTAAATCCTCTTGCCCCTTGATAGGAATTCAGCTTTTGACCAAGGCACCTAAAATCGTGCGCCCTAAATTCCTAAGATCCTTGAAAGGGTTAGTCAACATGTTATGCTTATGATGTCATGATGTCATGATGTTATGCGAATGCAATTCATTAGGCACAGTGTGACAAGTCATTTTAACTAAACCTGCAAGGAAACGAAGATTAGTAGAAAACACAGGCAAGTCACGCAAGTCACACAAGTCACACAATTTTGGCTTAAGGCTTGCATGGAGTCTGATTAGGTGTCCTTCCCAAGGGTATTTCTATGGATAAGGAGATTTCAGCAACAGGTTCTACAAGTTATCCAGAATTGTCAGCCCTTCTAAAGCACCCTCGGACATGATGCATTTGCACCATGCAATGATACTTTGAGAAAGAACCTATCTGAATTGTAGCATCGGGTAGCGACTAGTTCTTAACATTTGTCAAGAGTAGTCCCCCCACTACGTTCCTAAAGGCCAGGATGGGTTAAGGGTAACTAAAGGTTCTTGAGCTCCGGCGCACCCACAGACACATACATAGACCTCCCTCATTTGAGAAAGGTGTGCATATGCTATGGAGTCCTAACTCAAGTGTGAACTTCATATTGACTCATCTCCCACATATGTGAAAGAGGTCGCCATGACTATGCCACTCCTATTCTTAAGTGTACTTGAATCCGGGTGTAGGATTCGTCCTTCAGTTAATTCCCAAAACAACCCTAAAAAATAAAACAAACAAAGCAAACAATAGAAAACATTTAAGTGAATCCTAAACTTTTAAGGTAACCCCTCTTTTATCGAAGTATCCCCAGCAGAGTCGCCAGTTCTGTAATACGGTGAACTGACTTTTTAATAATCGAAATGTCGCGGTAAGCAAGAGTCGCCACCGACTTTTATTTTATCCAAACAAATTCAGAAAGGCAAAAAGAAACAGAAAAAAACCTTTTTAAAGAAATCTAAGTTCGGGGGGTAATTTATGCAAAGGGAAGGTGTAAGGCACCCTTTGCATCCATGGTTTTCCATGGGCTCTTAATTGCTTTGCTTGCTCGTTTGTTTAGAAAATGTAGATGAAAGAGGTAGGGACTTTAGCTCGTAAATGAGCGTAGCCCTTTTGAAAAATTGTGAGAAAGAATATTAAAGATGAGCATTGCAAGGCAATTAGGGGCAATTACCTTAAACTCAGATGATAGGTCTCTTTTTAGCCTTTCAGAATGAAAGGGTCTATCCTTGCCATAAGAGGGCAGGAAGCCTTTCGTTTGGAGGTTGAAGGGTCGTCGAAGCATCCTTTGCCATAAGACTGTCCCATGCCATAGAAGGGCAGGTAATCTAAGGCAAGGATCAGAATAAGCCATTTTTCGTTAGGCAACCAGAAGATACCTTAGCCTTTTTCCGTAGGCAACTTCCGAGGGTCGAGGTCATTTGTGTATCGAAGGCAGCATCATTTAGGGTCGTGACCTTTTTATCGAGGCAACATGGCTGAGGTATCCTCATATTCGAGGGACTGACTATTCTGCAAAAACACGAGGCAACAGGCAACAAGGCAACAGAGAGGGTTACCCAAAAGCGTGCGTGTGTGCGCCAATCACGTGATTATATTCAATTATATTATCTTGTAAATTAGTGAAGCTAATTCAATTTAATGGTTGTCACTCCCTATTTTACTAACCACACATTTAAATAATATAATCAAACAAATATGGGGGGGGAAATTGTAACCAGCGGATCCCTTAATAGGGTTTGACACAAGTAATAATTAAACAGAAAAAATAAAAGATTAGGGTTTAAGGTTACCAAACTCGTAGCTTTGGCAATTTGACAAACTCTGGAAAAGGCAAACAAAATAAGGTGAGTGCATTTATCGGTTCGAAGGCGAACACAGTTAACCATAAAAATAAGGATATAATGTATTTAAAATAAAATAAACAAAAGTACTTAGCTTGATTTGATCTGATATGGTTAGCGGGAAGCCTCGGGGTTAACCCTGAAAAGGCAAAGGCAGAAGAATGAAGGCAGGGCCAACCCTAGATTTAAAGGAAACCAAATAGACTTTAAGAAAAAGAATAAATAAGGTACTTAGCTTCGAGTCTTGATCGGGCACGTTGTCGAGGCTTTTGAGAAACAAACCTGAAAAGGCAAGGCACAGAAAGGAAATATTTCTCAGTGTAGAATAAACCCTGGTTAAGATTCAAATGGAATATAATGATAAGTCGATTTAATTAATTATTGGTCTTGCGACCTAATTAATTAAATCGGGACAGCAGATTAAATTGGGTGAAAAACATTTTTATGGAATTTTTGGAATAAAAATAATGTATATATGAATTATTAAAAATATATAACTAAATAAGTATAATTAAACAAAATATAAATAAATAAATAGATAAATAAGGATAAAAGAAAATAATATATTATTTATATAAAAAAAGACTTTTGAAAATAAAATTTATAATAGTGACAGAAAGAAAAAAAAATGACAAATAAAAATAATAATATACATATATTAATATATAGATTATGCAATTAAAAATAAGAAAAATTGGAGAACTTAGCTTGGATCCTGTGAGGCTGGCGTTTGAATGTTCACCGTGTGCCTGCAGATCTGTAGGCGTTTGATCATACTTCATGGCGATCTGAAGGTTGAGGGCGAAGGTTCACCATGGACTAGTGCTGGCTGGCTACATAGGATCTGCAAGCAACATTATACAAGAAAATAAAGGAACAAAAACGCAAGAGGCAGGGATCGAACCCCTGCCCTTGCATACGAACGTCTTTGCTAAAAAAGCTGCTTCACCACTGGGCCAAGTTTTATTCGCTGTCATTAACATGAATGCATAACATGATAAAGAAACGAAATAACTCCAGAATTTTAAAACAACTACCGCACGCCCAGCCAGCTTCTTCTTCCTCGTTGGGCATTTGCGAAGAACACAGACACCTACAGCGACAGTTTTATACCGTGGCCATAGTCCTCTCTCCTCAAACCTGCAAATGAACGCTAATGAACGCAATAAAATTGCACAAACCGATCGTATATGGCCTTGCTAATCCCATGAGGTCCTTAATTGAACATGAAATTGCTTCTATCGGATTTTCCCCAAATTTGTGAATATGAACCCTAACAATGGCATCCGATTAATCCTGCACCTAAACTCCAATCAAGCCAACCAACCACCATCGAAACACCTTAGCAAAACTGAATCCATGGCCGAATGTAATTAGAATAGCGTAAATATATGAAATCGGAATCAAAAACAAAACGTTAAAACCGTGAGTTATGGGACTCGGTTCTGTCCGCTTTGATCGAAGGTGATGATCGATATAGCTCCAGTAAACTTCAAGGAATCGATTGGTGTTCTTTATTTGGCCTCTATCCTCCTGAACATTTGAATCCGAGTTTTGGTAGTTCTTGAAATTTTTTGTTCTTCAGCGTCTTCTGCAGCGGCAAAACCTCTCCCTCTGCCTCAGACTCAATTACGTACTTATAGTAGATGTTTTTAGGGTAACAAAATTGTGAAGAATCCAATCCAATCTTTGCTCATTGGTGATAGAAATTTTGATTGAAAAATTGATTTGCAAAGGTTTCCAAAATTGATTCAATCACAATCTTTCCCAACCAATCTTGTCTTGGACGAAATTGGGTTAAATATATGGTATTGAATTGGATTCAAATTGATCTCTTTAAACCATATCTTTAATCTTTTATTGATTTACTTAATTTTAATCATTTTTTATGAATAAAAAATTTCTAATAAATAAAATAAACCAAACAATTTCGTGGCAATTGAATTTTGAGGCCTTGGATAATTTGAGAGTGAAGATTGGGCCATATGAGATGTCTTGGAGCCATTGATTCACTGATTTTCCTTTGAATGAGCCAAACACTGGTTTTAGAGCCTTGTATAGGAGAGTGTGTCTAGAGGCTTTGCATATGGATTTGAAACTTGAGTAGGAGAAATAATGTGGGCAAATTTTGGGGTATGACACCATCCATCAGAAGATCCCATAGTTCACCATCTAGACCAAGAAAGTAACTTTCCAGTTTATCTTTCCAGTATTCAAAGTTTTCACCATCAAATACTGGTGGTCTAGTATAACCATTGTTACCATTGTATTGCTCAGCAGAGCCAGATGTAGATGCAGGTGGGTCTGTTGGAATTTCACCAGCCATCTTTTACTGAAGCGTTTTTCTCTTCCTGAATCTTTTCTAAACACGGTTAAGTGCTTGCACCTTAGAACCGGCGCTCTGATGCCAATTGAAGGATAGAAAAACACTTAGAAAGGGGGGGGGGTTGAATAAGTGTAGTCTAAAAACTTGAACGATAAAAACAATTTGCACATTTATTTTTATCCTGGTTCGTTGTTAACTAAACTACTCCAGTCCACCCCCACGGAGTGATTTACCTCACCTGAGGATTTAATCCACTAATCGCAACAGATTACAATGGTTTTCCACTTAGCCCACGACTAAGTCTTCTAGAGTATCCTGATCACAACTTGATCACTCCAGGAACAAATGCTTAGACACAAGCTAAGACTTTCTTAGAGTATCCTGACCACCACGTGATCACTCTAATTACAACTGCTTAGACACAAGCTAAGACTTCCTAGAGTATCCTGATCAACACTTGATCACTCTAGTTACTTACAAATTAATGTAATCAATTCTAAGTGTATTACAAATGCTTCTGAAAAGCTATAATCACAACAGTGATATTTCTCTTAATGTTTAAGCTTAATCTCACTAATATATTACAACAGCAATGTAGTGAGCTTTGATGAAGATGAAGTTTGAGAGCTTTGATTTGAATAACGTTTCAGCAAGTTAATATTCACAGAAATCGTCAACCTTGCTTCTCATCAGAACTTCATATTTATAGGCACTTGAGAAGATGACCGTTGGGAGCATTTAATGCTTTGCGTATTCCGTACAGCATTGCATTTAATGTTTCACGCTTTTGTCAACTACCTCGAGCCTTGTTCACGCTGTGTCTACTGACTTTGCCTTTAATAGCTTCTAACGTTCCTTTTATTAGTCAGCGTAGCCTGCCACTTGTACTTGCTTCTGATCTGATGTTTTGTGTATACAACGCTTGAATATCATCAGAGTCAAACAGCTTGGTGCATAGCATCTTCTTGTCTTCTGACCTTGAAGTGCTTCTGAGCGTGATACCATGAGAACTTCAGTGCTTCTGCTTCTGAACTCAAGTTCTTCTGATGCTTCCATAGACCCATGTTCTGATTCTGCTTTGACCATCTTCTGATGTCTTGCCAGACTATGTTCTGATGTTGCATGCTGAACCTTCTGAGTCAAAGCTTCTGAGCGCTGATTTGTGCATACTCTTTATATATTTCCTGAAAGGGAAATTGCAATGTATTAGAGTACCACATTATCTCACACAAAATTCATATCCTTGTTATCATCAAAACTAAGAATATTGATCAGAACAAATCTTGTTCTAACAATGATTACTAAGACTTGAGGTGTAGGTGATCAAACTTGTTGACTATAGTAATTATGATCATTTCCTCATGCAGACAATCATGTTTTTATTTCCTATAGATGATTTCAAATTGTTCTACATATGAATACAAACACATTAGAGTACCAATTATTCTTAATTATATGGCTATTATAAAAAAAATATACAAATAGAGTTTATTCAGACCATATTTGGTTCAACAGATTTATCCTACTTCATCATTTAATTTCCTACCTATGTCTCGTGTCTATACACTTGAAAGAATTTCACTATAACTAAATTTGTTTACGACCACTAAAAATATCTCTTTGTCCAACTAACATTATCTTAAATTTCTCCCCCAAAAAATTTTAACTTCGAAAAATCTCAGTATCTTCTCAAGGTTATAGACGTCAATTTAGCGCTTTCAGGGATTATAGTTTGAAAAAAAAAGGTGTTTGAGTATTTGCAAATAACTCTTAGAAGAAAGGATGTGAAATAAGCTCAATACGAATGATTAACTTTATAAAGAAAATATTTTAAATTAATTTCACTTGAGATTTTTGTTTTTCTTAGGAAATCTTCTCGTTAAATTTCTTTCATCTCAATAATAACTAATCAAATGGAAAAATTATTTGCGTGTCTTGAGATGAAAATATATAGAGGGTCTTAATTATACTATTTCAAGATATACTTTTTTAGGATTACAGTCGTTGTAGAAATTATACCAATTGGTAGGAATGTTTGCACACAATTTATATTGTTATGCATGTTATCACGCATAAGTTATATTATTGTACATTGTACTTTTTCAATTGTAATGATTTATAAATCACTTTTTTAAATGGAGCTTGAAATATTTCAGCTGAAGCTAACTTTTCTTTGTAAATGTGAGATATTGGATCGAACTCTAGTATTGTCGAAGGGTAGTTTCTTGGTTCGACAGTTCGACAGAGTTAAGCATGAAGTCGAAAGATTGTTCACATGCTGGTGTCGAAGTGTGCATGCTGTAGTCGAAGATGGATCTAGCATGCAGATGTCGAAGATGCTAGGGTTGTTAGCATGTTAAATTAGGTTTTAGTGTTTAAACCCTAATTTGTTAAGTTAGCTTGTTTATTAAGTTGGCTTGTGTAATGGGCCTTGCTGAAAAAGCCCATTAGTTAGTATGTTAGGTTTTATTATAAATAGCATACTAGTCTCTCATCATTGCTAAGCTGCAAATCCTAATTTAGGGTGAGAGAGGTTATTTGTTATTCTTGTAAACTTGTAATCTTGTTCTAAGAGAAAGTGAAAGAATAGCAGTTATAACCAATTATTGTGTTCCTCTTCTTCCGTGTCTTTATTCTCTTCCCTAATTCCCTATTATACTTTGTTACTGGTATCGTTTTTCACAACAAATTGGTGCGGTGAGCGTGGAGAAGATGCCTTCAACAAAGTATGAGATTGAAAAGTCCACCGGAGTGAATGATTTCGGTCTGTGGCGCTTGAAGATGAAAGCTCTACTGGTTCAGCAGGGTTGTTTGGAAGCGTTGAAGGGAGAGGCAGCCATGAATGCAGAATTGACGGCAACGGAGAAGACGAATATGATCGAGAAAGCACACAGCGCAATTTTGTTGAGCCTTGGTGATAAGGTTCTCCGGCGGGTATCAAAGGAGACGACGGCATCAGGGTTATGGGTGAAACTTGAAAGTTTGTATATGACCAAATCGCTGGTAAATCGACTCTACCTGAAGCAAGCTTTGTATTCATTCAAGATGATTGAAGACAAAGTATTGGCTGAGTAGTTGGATATGTTCAACAAGCTGATTCTTGATCTTGAAAATATTGATGTGAAGATCGATGATGAAGATCAAGCGCTGTTACTATTGTGTTCTTTGCCTCGATCACATGCTCACTTCAAAGAAACTCTCTTGTATGGAAGGGAGTCCCTAACGTTTGAAGAAGTTCAATCAGCCTTGTACTCTAAGGACTTGAATGAACGAAAGGAGCATAAACCTTCGACTGTTGGCGAAGGTTTGGCCGTTAAAGGAAAACTCTTACGAAAGGATGGTAAGTTCGACAAGAAGAAAGGCAAAAGCCAGTCGAAGACTTACAGTGGCGAAGCATCTGGCATTCGATGCTACCATTGTAAGAAGGAGGGTCACACAAGAAAGGTGTGCCCTGAACGCTTGAAATATCATGGAGGTAAGGATAATGGCAACGCTGCCATTGTTCAAGATGATTTCGAATCATCTGATGTTCTTGTGGTTTCAAGCAGTGACTCTAAGAAGGAGTGGATTATGGATTCAGGTTGCACTTGGCACATGACTCCAAACAAAGACTTGTTCGAGGAATTATGTGATCAAGATGGTGGATCAGTATTGCTGGGAAACAACAAGGCTTGCAAGATTGCAGGTGTTGGATCTGTGAGATTCAAGCTCCATGATGAGTCAATAAGGTTGTTGACTGAAGTCAGGTATGTTCCTGATTTGAAGAGAAATCTGCTTTCTCTTGGTGAATTCGACAAGAAAGGATATGTTTTCCAAGGAGAGAAAAATATCCTAAGAGTCATGAAGGGTTCGAAGGAAGTCTTGAGAGGCGTGAAGAAACAAGGCTTGTATACCCTTGAGGCTGAAGTTGTAAGTGGTTCGAAAAATGTTGCATCCACGAAACCTTTGTCGAAAACAGAAATCTGGCACATGAGATTGGGCCATGTCAGTGAAAGGGGTCTGGTCGAATTAGGGAAACAAAATCTGCTTGGTGGAGACAAAGTCGAAAAGCTGAAGTTTTGTGAACCCTGTGTACTTGGAAAATCTTGCAGAGTGAAGTTCAACAAAGGCAAACAAAGAACACATGGATCCCTTGATTACATCCATGCTGATCTTTGGGGGCCTGCAAGGTGTCCATCACATTCAGTAGCAAGGTATTTTCTATCCATAGTAGATGATTATTCCAGAAAATTATGGGTATTCATCCAGAAGACTAAGGATGAAACTTTTGAGAATTTCAAAAGTTGGAAGACTCTGGTTGAAAATCAGACTGGCAGAAAGGTCAAGAGGTTGAGAACCGACAATGGCCTTGAATTTTGCAATGAGGCATTCGACAGTTTTTGTGCTGCCTCTGGTATTGCAAGGCATAGAACGACTGCAAGTACTCCACAGCAAAATGGTTTGGCTGAAAGGTTTAATCGAACTATTTTGGAGAGAGTCAGATGCATGTTGACTAGTGCGGGGTTAACAAAGGTGTTCTGGGCTGAGGCTGTTTCGACAGCAACATATCTGATAAACAGATGTCCTTCGACAGCGTTAGATATGAAGACACCTGAAGAAGTTTGGTCGGGACATCCACCAGATCTCGACAAACTGAGAGTATTTGGCTGCGTAGCCTATGCTCACATTAGGCAAGACAAGGTCGAACCTAGAGCTCTGAAATGCATGTTCATGGGATACCCTGAAGGAGTCAAAGCTTATAGGCTATGGTGCCTAGAGCCAGGTCACAGGAGGTGTATCACCAGTCGAGATGTAGTTTTCAATGAAGCTGAAATGGCTTTTAAGAAAACTGATGATGTTGGTCGAAGTACAGAAACATCTGACGAAGAGCTGGAACAGGTAGAGATTCCTGTTGAGGTGGAGCATGTTGATGCTGAATTGCATATCCCAGATGAAGTCGAAGAAGAAGCAGAAGATGCTGAAGTTGAGGAAACTGACGATGACTACCTATTGTCGAGAGATAGGTCGAGAAGAGTCATCAAGCCACCTCAGAGACTTGGATATGCAGATCTTATAGCTTATGCCTTAATCTCTGCAAGTGAGGTTCTAGACGAAGAACCTAGAGACTATAAGGAAGTTATGAGGAGTCGAAATAAGACTGAATGGCTGAAGGCCATGGATGATGAGATAAAATCTCTTCATGATAATCATACCTGGGAACTGATCAAGAAACCTGCTGGGGCAAGGTTAGTCAGCTGTAAATGGATTTTCAAAGTTAAGGAAGGAATTGAAGGAGTGACGTCGAAAAGATACAAGGCAAGGTTAGTTGCAAGGGGTTTCACTCAGAAAGAAGGTGTCGACTTCAATGATGTGTTTTCTCCTATTGTGAAGCATAGGTCCATTCGAATGTTGCTTGCCATGGTGGCACAGTTCGATCTTGAACTGGAACAGATGGATGTGAAGACTGCGTTCTTGTATGGTGATTTAGATGAAACGATCCTGATGAGGCAACCTGAAGGGTATGTCGAAAAGGGGAAGGAAGATTATGTGTGCAAGTTAAAGAGATCTTTGTATGGGCTGAAACAATCTCCTCGACAGTGGAATAGGAGATTCGACAAGTTCATGGCACGCATAAGTTTCATTAGAAGTCAGTTCGACCACTGCGTTTACTTCAGATTTCGATCTGGTAATTCATTTGTTATTTTGTTGCTTTATGTGGATGATATTCTCATAGCAAGCAACAATGTTGAAGATGTGACGAGGGTGAAGGCTGAACTCAATAAGGAGTTCGATATGAAGGACCTGGGAGCTGCTTCCAGGATTCTTGGAATTGACATTCGAAGAGATAGAAAGAAGTTGAAGTTATGCTTATCTCAAAAGGCATATCTACGGAAGATTCTTGAAAAGTTTGGTATGTCGAATTCGAAGCCAGTTGTGACTCCAACAAACCCTCAATTCAAGCTGAGTATTGATCAGTGTCCCAGTACTGATGTCGAAAGAGCCTATATGAATAGCATTCCGTATGCTAATATAGTTGGTTCTTTGATGTATGTTATGGTTTGTACTAGACCCGACATAGCTTACGCAGTCAGTCTTGTAAGCAGGTACATGGCGAATCCTGGAAAGGCTCACTAGCAAGCATTGAAGTGGATTTTAAGGTACATAAATGGGTCTCTGAATAGAGTCCTAATTTATGGTGGAGCCTTGGGTGAAGATAATAAAGTAGTAATAGAAGGATATGTCGACTCTGATTATGCAGGTTGTATGGATTCCAGAAAATCTATTTCTGGATATGTTTTCACTATGTTTGGCACTGCAATTAGTTGGAAAGCAACACTTCAGAAGGTTGTTGCTCTATCAACCACTGAAGCGGAGTATATTGCCCTAACTGAAGCTGTGAAAGAAGCATTGTGGCTTGAAGGTTTTGCGAAGGAGCTGAAACTTCAAGGTCGAGGTATCACTGTTAAATGTGATAGTCAAAGTGCAATACACCTGTCGAAGAATTCAGCCTATCATGAGCGAACTAAGCACATTGATGTGAGGCTGCATTTCGTCAGAGGAGTAATCGAGCGTGGAGAAGTCCAAGTGCTGAAGGTTTCGACTGAAGACAATGCTGCTGATATGATCACCAAGACATTGCCGAGTTGCAAGTTTTTCCACTGTATGCAGTTGATAAAGCTGCATGAAGAAAGCTAGTCTGTTCCTTGACGTTGTAGAGTTAGGTCCAAGGTGGAGATTTGTGAGATATTGGATCGAACTCTAGTATTGTTGAAGGGTAGCTTCTTGGTTCGACAGTTCGACAGAGTTAAGCATGAAGTCGAAGGATTGTTCACATGCTGGTGTCGAAGTGTGCATGCTGTAGTCGAAGATGGGTCTAGCATGCAGATGTCGAAGATGCTAGGGTTGTTAGCATGTTAAATTAGGTTTTAGTGTTTAAACCCTAATTTGTTAAGTTAGCTTGTTTATTAAGTTGGCTTGTGTAATGGGCCTTGCTGAAAAAGCCCATTAGTTAGTATGTTAGGTTTTATTATAAATAGCATACTAGTCTCTCATCATTGCTAAGCTGCAAATCCTAATTTAGGGTGAGAGAGGTTATTTGTTATTCTTGTAAACTTGTAATCTTGTTCTAAGAGAAAGTGAAAGAATAGCAGTTATAACCAATTATTGTGTTCCTCTTCTTCCGTGTCTTTATTCTCTTCCCTAATTCCCTATTATACTTTGTTATTGGTATCGTTTTTCACAACAGTAAAGGATATCATGATGATAGTATATTAAGGTATCAACTAGATAAATGAATTTTGTAGCGTTTGACAAGACAATCCAAATTAAATCTCTATGAGAGAAAAAATGACCATCAAAGAGAACAACTCATCAGATAAGTCATTCTTGTTCCTTTGGTTCAAGGTACTGTTGTTAGGGGAAGTTGAGTTTGTTCCTTCAGTTAGAGGAATTAGTACCAATAAAAGTCAAGTTTGTTCTATCCGATAGAAAAAATTGTGTCAGTTGATGACAGTCGTCATTACGTCATTTTTATAAGAAAATTTAGATGAATTATAAAAAATATTGACAAAAATAAAAGCCAAAGTATGAAGAAAAAGGGGAAAAAATTAAGACGAGGAAGAAAGAAGCACTTAATGAAGTTTGTAAAGAAAATGAAAAAAAAACGTATGATTTTCTACTTGATTTCTCGTGCACGCGATGCATTCCATCGTGCCGCGATAAGGCTTGCATCACGGCGCGATGGTACTTTTTGAGATGACACTCTTTTTTCTATTTAAATGGTTGTTTGGCTACTTTTTAAGGGGTTCCTAATTAGAGAGAAATAGTGACGGCAAGGGTTATTCAAGAGAAAATTTTGGAGTACATGATTGGAGTCATTGAACAATAATTATTCTAAAGATTTTGATGATATTGATGAATACTTCTCCATTTATGGTATTTATTATCTTATCAATGAGTAGTCAAGTTTCTCTTTATTAGGATCTTTTGAGATGAACCTTGTTTTTACTTTGTTGGATCACATGTCTCTTTGAGATTTGTTAAGTACTCTTAATATTAGGGTTAATGAATTTTTTGGTCCCTCTAAATATCTCAACCTTTATTTTTAGTCCCTCTAAAATTTTTCTTCAAAGAATGGTCCTCCTAAAAAATTTTATATATACTGATAGATTTTAAAATATTAATCTGAAAAATATAACATTTTAATAAATTTGACATTTTAATTTAAATACTATATATTATATATTAATGATAAAATACTTATAAGAATGGTTTTAAAAAGTTTAAAATAATTTTTATTAATAATTTCAAAAAAAATATAACGATTGTATTCACCATTCACCATAACAACAATTACGTATCGGTTCTTTTAACCATAACATAGTAATAAATGGTACTCTTAAAAAATAGTTACTAATGGTTTGGTACGGTTCAGAACTAAGAACCGGTATATCGAGCTAATTGTTTTGGTTCAGTTCAATTTTAAACAAATTTAAACAGTTCGGTTCAGTTTTTGTTAACTTTTATTATGATTCAGTTCGATATAGTTTGGTTCTTTTAGGGAACTATATCATAAACAACCCTATGTTATTATGGTTAAGTACGTGTATGTTTCAGCCAATGATAATGCATCTACTGATTTTCTTTTGTGGTTGATTGAATTAATACGTAAACGTGTTATAAATATGTGGGAGTGGATACAACTTTGCATGTGTCCTGCACTTGCCCACAAAAAGAAAGAAAATAAAATTATAAAGGTTCTGTGTGGGTCGTGTGAATTCGGGCCCCAATAGGTCAACATCTTGAGCTAGAGAGTATGGTGTTGTATTTTGGTGGTAAACTTGATGACAATCTCGAAATTGGCCATCTTAATGATGAAATTTATGAGGTTATAGAGCATACTGTCTTTTTCTTTGATACACCTTCAAGGGAGTGAGGACAAATCTAGATTCTGTTTATAATATAATAACAGAAAAATCATTGCTTCACTTTTTAATATAGTGATTATTTTTGTGAATGTGTGATTTCGTGTTTAATTTTGCTGTTAAAATTTGGAAATAATTCTATTAATGGGTGAAAATAAATTTGATTTGAACCGGTTATTTGAGTTAGATCAAAATGATTGATTCTTAAAGGTGATGAGTTAATTAGCAAACTTCCTTCGTTAATGCTAATGATACATGCAAAGATTCTAACACTCAATAGAGTAAGTAAAGAATTGAAAGATACTATTGTTCACAATATTTTGGGTTAGTCAAACGGCTCGATACGACCGGCTCAATTTGGAGGTCTAATCCAATCCCGCGCTCATTTAAGTTGACGAACATATGCTATTTCACGAAACAGTCTTGTATTGGAGCAAGACACCGCTCCAACTCAACCGTTGCAGCCTCGACCTTCGGGTAAGGCAATAAAGGCCTCAACATATGTTGGGTCGGCCCTGAAACGTTGGCCCATCCAACGGCCCACCGCACAAGACGTGACACTCATTGGAGACGGTTATAATCATCTTTCTTACTGTGAGATATTGGATCGAACTCTAGTATGGTCGAAGGGTAGCTTCCTGGTTCGACAGGATTAAGCATGAAGTCGAAGGTTGTTCACATGCTTGTGTCGAAGATGCTAGGGTTGTTAGCATGTTAAATTAGGTTTTAGTGTTTAAACCCTAATTTGTTAAGTTAGCTTGTTTATTAAGTTGACTTGTGTAATGAGCCTCGTGGAAAAAGACCATTAGTTAGTATGTTAGGTTTTATTATAAATAGCATACTAGTCTCTCATCATTGCACACGGCAAATCCTAATTTAGGATTAGAGAGGTTATTTGTTATTCTTGTAAACTTGTAATCTTGTTTTCTAATAGAAAGTAAAAGAATAGCAGTTATAATCAATTATTGTGTTCTTCTTCTTCCTGGTTCTTTATTCATCCCTTGTTTTATACTTTGTTCTTAGCATTAAATTCACAACAAATTGGTGCGGTGAGCATGGAGAAGATGCCTTCAACAAAGTATGAGATTGAAAAGTTCACCAGAGTGAATGATTTCGGTTTGTGGCGCTTGAAGATGAAAGCCCTACTGGTTCAGCAGGGTTGCTTGGAAGCGTTGAAGGGAAAGGCAGCCATGAATGCTGAATTAACGACAGCGGAGAAGACGACTATGATAGAGAAAGTACACATCGCAATTTTGTTGAGCCTTGGTGATAAGGTTCTCTGGCAGGTATCAAAGGAGACGACGGCATGAGGATTATGGGTGAAACTAGAAAGTTTGTACATGACCAAATCGCTGGTAAATCGACTCTACCTGAAGCAAGCTTTGTATTCATTCAAGATGATTGAAGACAAAGTGTTGGTTGAGCAGTAGGATATGTTCAACAAACTGATTTTTGATCTTGAAAATATTGATGTGAAGATCGATGATGAAGATCAAGCGTTGTTACTATTGTGCGCTTTGCCTCAAACACATGCTCACTTCAAAGAAACTCTCCTGTATGGAAGGGAGTCTCTGACCTTTGAAGAAGTTCAATCAGCCCTGTATTCTAAGGACTTGAACGAACGAAAGGAGCATAAACCTTCGACTGTTGGTGAAGGTTTGGCCTTTAAAGGAAAATTCTTGCGAAAGGAGGGTAAGTTCGACAAGAAGAAGGGCAAAAGCCAGTCAAAGTCTTACAGTGGCGAAGCATCTGGCATTCGATGCTATCATTGTAAGAAGGAGGGTCACACAAGAAAGGTGTGCCCTAAACGACTGAAAGATCATGGAGGTAAGGATAATGGCAATGCAGCCATTGTTCAAGATGATTTTGAATCATCTGACATCCTTGTGGTTTCGAGAAGTGATTCTAGGAAGGAGTGGATTATGGATTCAGGTTTCACTTGGCACATGAATCTAAACAAAGACTTGTTCGAGGAATTATGTGATCAAGATGGTGGATCAGTACTGCTGGGAAACAACAAAGCTTGCAAGATTGCAGGTGTTGGATCTGTGAGATTCAAGCTCCATGATGAGTCAATAAGGTTGTTGACTGAAGTCATGTATGTTCCTGATTTGAAGAGAAATATGCTTTCTCTTGGTGAATTCGACGAGAAAGGATATGTTTTCCAAGGAGAGAAAAGTATTCTAAGAGTCATGAAGGGGTTGAAGGAAGTCTTGAGAGGTGTGAAGAAACAAGGCTTGTATATCCTTGAGGCTGAAGTTGTAAGTGGTTCGACAAATGTTGCATCCACGAAACCATTGTCGAAGACAGAAATCTGGCACATGAGATTGGGCCATGTCGGTGAAAGGGGTCTGGTCAAATTAGGGAAACAAAATCTGCTTGGTGGAGACAAAGTCAAAAAGCTGAAGTTTTGTGAACCCTGTGTACTTGGAAAATCTTGCAGAGTGAAGTTCAACAAAGGCAAACAAAGAACACATGGATCCCTTGATTACATCCATGCTGATCTTTGGGGGCCTGCAAGGTGTCCATCGCATTCAAGAGCAAGATATTTTCTATCCATAGTTGATGATTATTCTAGGAAGTTATGGGTATTCATCCAGAAGACTAAGGATGAAACTTTTGAAAATTTCAAAAGTTGGAAGACTCTGGTTGAAAATCAGACTGACAGGAAGGTCAAGAGGTTGAGAACCGATAATGGCCTTGAATTTTGCCATGAGGCGTTCGACGGTTTTTGTGCTTCCTCTGATATTGCAAGGCATAGAACTACTGTAGGTACTCCACAACAAAATGGTTTGGTTGAAAGGTTTAATCAAACTATTTTGGAGAGAGTCAGATGCATGTTGACTAGTGCTGGATTAAAGAAGGTGTTTTGGGCTGAGGCTGTTTCGACAGCAACATATCTAATAAACAGATGTCCTTCGACAATGTTAGATATGAAGACACCTGAAGAAGTCTGGTCGGGACATCCACTAGATCTCGACAAACTGAGAGTATTTGGCTGCATAGTCTATGCTCACATTAGGCAAGACAAGGTCAAACCTAGAGCTCTTAAATGCATGTTCATGGGATACCCTGGAGGAGTCAAAGCTTATAGGCTATGGTGCCTAGAGCCAGGTCACAGGAGGTGTATAACCAGATGATATGTAGTTTTCAATGAAGCTGAGATGGCTTTCAAGAAAACTGGTGATGATGATGGTCGAAGTGCAGAAGAGCTGGAATAGGTAGAGATTCCTATTGAGGTGGAGCAAGTTAATGCTGAATTGCATATTCCAGTCGCAGAAGATGCTGGGGAAGTTGAGGAAACGGTCGATGACTACCTATTATCGAGAGATAGGTCGAGAAGAGTCATCAAGCCACCTTAGAGACTTGGGTATGCAGATCTTATAGCTTATGCCTTAATCTCTGCAAGTGAGGTTCTAGGCGAAGAACCTAGAGACTATGAGGAAGTTATAAGGAGTCGAAATAAGACTAAATGGCTGAAGGCCATGAATGATGAGATGAATTCTCCTCATGATAATCACACTTGGGAACTGATCAAGAAACCTGTTGGGGCAAGGTTAGTCAGCTGTAAATGGATTTTCAAAGTCAAGGAAGGATATGAAGGAGTGACGTTGAAAAGATACAATGCAAGGTTAGTTGCAAGGGGTTTCACTCAAAAAGAAGGTGTCGACATCAATGATGTGTTTTCTCCTGTTGTGAAGCATATGTCCATTCGAATGTTGCTTGTCATGGTGGCACAGTTCGACCTAGAACTGGAACAGATGGATGTGAAGAATGCGTTCTTGTATGGTAATCTAGATGAAACCATCATGCGTTCTATTCTCTCTTTTAACCTTACACTTCTAAATATGCATATTTAATTAATCACTCAAGGGCTACAATTATCGTATCTAGCCCAAAATAAATTGATGGTTTCTCATGGGAATCCCTATCCACTAGCCAGGATCATCCATTTGTTTGACTCATCATCTTCTAATTGGTCAAATTTGATAATTTATGGTTAGATATTAAAAATTTAATATGGGAATAGATTCTAAAAAGATCAATTTTGAAATTTGGATTAAATAAATTACCCTAAATTAGAGAATAAACTGATGGATAATATTGATAATATTTTGATAATCGTATTGGCATTAGTTCCACTTAAATCAGAGTTACAATGAAGAAGAGCAGATTAAAACTATGAAGTTCAACAATGGAGGAAAGCTGTATGAAAATTTCTTTACCCACCTCCCTATGGGGGTCACCCCCAGCGAAAACCTCATTTTACCCCGCTTCGGAAATGCATTTTCGAAAATTTTTTTTTCTAAATTTTTCCAGACTTCGGAAGTGCATTTCCGAAAAAATCCCAGAAATTGGGATTTTGACTAATTCGGAGATGCATATCCGAAACAACAAAAAAATCTAAAAAAATCCCAAAAATTAATTTTAGGATATTAATTAATTCACATATCATAAATTTGATATAATTTATGAGTAATGAATAATAATAATTATATATTTTGATATAATTTATGAGTTATGAATAATAGTTATTATATATTTCTATCCTGATTCATATTTTAAAATTTAAAAAAAAATTTAATTAAAATAATTAAAATAATTTCACTTATAAAATAAGTTATAATTTTTTATTTATATATTTATAATAATTGTTATATATTTATAAAAAAATTAAAAAAAATGAGTGTTTTAATTTATATATTTATATAATAATTATAATAATTATTATATATTTATAAAAATTATTATATATTTATATATTTATATATTTATATAATAATTATAAAAATTAAAAAAATGAGTGTTTTAATTTATAATAATTACTATATATTTATATATTTATATAATAATTATTATATATTTATATATTATATATTTATATATTTCACTTACAAAATTAATAATTATGATTATATATTTATATATTTCTATTCTGATTCATAATTAAAAATGAGTAATAATTTTTTATTTAGTTTAAAAAAATTAAAAAAAGATTTTGTCTTAATTTTATTTAATGAATAAATTTTATATTTAATTTTATATAATTCAAAATTTAGTGATGAAATTACGATGTTTTTGATTTATATAAGTTAGTAAAATAATTTTTAACTTTAAAATTGTTTAAGAAATTTTGATTCACCTTGATTTTATTGATTCACCTTCATTTTATTGATTCACTTTGATTTTATACCTATTAATTGTACTGATTCACCTTGATTTTAATTTTTTAATAATTATTGAATTCTTTCGCAAGTGTATATCCGAAACATTCCAAGACCAATTTGGTCTTGGAATATTTCGGATATGCATCTCCGAAAACACCCCCTCTCCCAAAAATGAGTGTTTTCGGAAATGCATCTCCGAAAACTCAAAAAGGAGTGTTTTCGGAAATACATCTCCGAAAACACCTTTTTTTTCGTGTTTTCGGAAGTGCATTTCCGAAAACACCTTTTTTTTCAATAAAAGTACGTTTTCGAAAATGTATTTCCAAAATAAGGGGTATTTTGATAAATTCGCCAAAGGTGACTAAGAAGATTAGGAGGTGGGTAAAGAAATTCTCAAGCTGTATTTTTAGAAATGTCAGAGAATATGTAAAAATTGAAATGACTATAAAATAATATCTAACTTAAATTTTGAAAACTCATATTGAAATTTGAGATGAATCGAAAAAAGTGTTTTGCTTAGTTGTTTAGCACAAAAGTAAAATTCTTCCCCTTTTATCTTAACTCGGCAGCTGTGTGTGTTTTTTTAGAGTGGCTACAGTACCGCAACATAACTCTTATTACTTATTAGATTTGTTAGTAATTTTGACTTTGTCTTCTAAATGGGCTTATCTCAATTGTGATTGACACATTTACTCTTCCTTCTTTCTTACCTTTCTCTTTACTTAAAAGAAAAATATTTGCATGAGCACAAACATAACAGGTGGTTATACAAACAACCAATCATAATTTTTTATTAATTAAAAAATAAGAAATATTTGTTTCTCTCTCCTACTCAATCACAACCACCCCATGAATCTAATTAAAAAAGAAATTAAATTTTAAATAAATTTAAATTTTTCTTTTTTCTCATTGGTTGTTCCTAACACTCATGATTTATGTTCGTATTCATGCAAGTTTTTCTCTTACTTAAAACATCTCATTTCAACAACTCCTGCTCTTTTTTTAACTAAAAAATTATCACTAAAATGTAAATATTAAAATACAATTAATTATTTTATTTAAAATAAATTGAATAATTAAATATAACCTAAACACTTACTATTACTTACTAAAGCACAGTCATTTTTATATAATTATCACACTAAAGAAAATATGAACATGAGAAAATTAGTCACTATAATAATACATTGGGGTAATTATTTATAAAATAAAAAATTAAAATATAACATTTTAGAATCACTTAGAATATGACTATGCGCATTATTATTATCAATCAAATATAAACAAAAAATATCAAAATAATGACTAACACAATTACATATAAAAATTTAGGGTTAAATACGTTTATTGTCCCTATAAATAATCTTAAAGGCGATTTTAGTCCATAAAAATATTTTTTATAAAGAATAGTTCTCTTAAAGTTTTTTCGTCCACAATTTTAGTCTCTTTGGTCTAATACAAGCTGACGTGGCACGCCACGACATTAAAGTCAATATTTTTCTTGATTACAAAAATGCAGTAGATTGCAGGGGTTAAAAACCTCCCTAAATATAGTGATTTTCTTCTTGTTTTTCCTCCTCTCCTTCACCATGTTGTGAATTCACATGAAGAAAAAAACTCTCTATAAGACTCAAACGCGTATGAAAATTTCCAATATCTATCTTAACACTGACAATACCTTAAATTTCCTAAAGCATCTATATTGCATATTTGTTTAAGAGAAAATTTGCAAAAATATTTTTTGGGTTGTTGAAACTGACACTACTTGTTGTATTATAGGTTGGATAAATAGAACGAAGAGTTGGAGTGCACCATTTAGATGATAGTCAGCATGCTAAAAAAAAAGCTCGCAAATTGTTCGAAGAAATGCCTGAACCAACAACAACTTATTATAATGCTATGGTTTCTTGGTTTCTACTTACATTCACACAGGGGCGGTTCCAAGGCCCAGCGAGTCCGGGCACATGCCCGGGCTCAACCCCTATTTTTTTTGTACTCCCCCAACAATATAGCTGATTTTTAGACAAAACCAGGGGCAAAATTAGTAAAAATAGGGTGTGAAAATTAAAACAGATGAATAATCAGTGACATAAAGTGATTTTAATGTCACCAAAGCTTATGTGAACAATGTGTTATTGTATTTCCTTTGTGGTTGTAGTGACTCCTTGCACACTTTGTCAAATTTTTCTTTAATAGAAGTTTCAAAAGCTTTGTAGGAAGTATGAAAAACAACTCCAACATCTCTAGTGCCTGATTATTTCCTTGAGCAAACTCCAAATCACCACCACTTTTAGCTCCTTGATTTATATAAGTGCAAGTTGCATTAATAATGTTGTCCTTTTTATGATGAATGCTTTAATTGAAAAATTCATCATAAGATAAAGGAGCAGTGACATACAACATGGAATGGAGTTGTATAATTTACCTTCACAAATGCCATCAGCTATGCGGCCAATGGAGTTGTATAAATCTCATCTCATTACAGACTGATGCATCTAAATGAAATCCTATTATATTTTTCTATTTATGATTAGATGTCATTAGATGCATCTTGTCATATAAATTACTAACATAGCATTGTCATTCTAACAGCCTTGCTTCTATATCCATCCGTTATTAGGTATTATTCCTTTTTCCATGTGTTATGTTTTGATTTTTTATATGTTGTTTGACTCTGCTTTTCCTTTCTCTTTTATGATGAACAGAACAATTGAAATTGCAATTTCTTTATGAAATTAAGATGTGGTGTTTTGAATGTTATCTAGGATTTGGAAGCAAATTTTGATATCATAAATAGAATATAGGTGTTGATTCACTCTCTTTTCAACTAATTTCTTATATGAATAAAATCAGTCTTGTTGATTTGGTTGTTGTTGAAAAGATAAATACTATAGTAGCAGGAAGAGAAATGATAAATTGACACTATTTTTGACACTAACACCGTATAATTATACTTACGATGCTTACATGCTATTATTTAATTATTTATCTTGTCTTGATTTCTGTGTAAAAAAAATTTGTTTTTGTTAATATTTATGGTGTATGTTACGGTGTGAAGAAATAGAGTGTAAGCATAGCATAGCTCTAGTTGGAATTATGGTTAGTTGTAGTAGTTGAAATCATAGTCACATAATCCATAATTCGCTTCGGTACGTGGTACGAATTCGGATACGCGATTCGCAACTCAAAGAATTAGGTACGCGAGGGGAATATAGAGTCGGTATGCTATTTGAATTCGCGGAACATTTAAATAGAATAATCGGTACGCTATGAATAAAAAATTAATTTAATTAGAATAAGTTCTCAATTTATTTAATTAAAAAAATCAATTCCTAATTTATTTAATTATAAAATAATTATTATGTAGTAAAATATGGTTAAAGAATAGGAAATGTGGCTAACAGAAAATACATATTCAGACAGTATCATACATGTAAGTCCCACATCGCGGTGCTTTGTTTAGTTTCAAAATCTAAGTCATCTATAAAAACACTTGCAGTTTTGTGTTCAATAGAACTTGCATGGTAATGAATTAGAAGGGCTCTCCATTCCAATACAGCTTACAGAAAAGCTTTGAGTTGGTGGAGTCTTACATTTATCACTTAAATTTTTTCTGGTACGTCTATGTGAATTTTAACGTACTAATTCGTAAAAGTACCGTGAACCGGTACTCATGAACCAATTCACGGTTCTTCGTATATACCAACGAATTATGTGACTATAGTTGAAATTATATCAGACTACCATTCCTCATATGATAACATTTTGCCATTGCTTATTGTTATAGGAGGAGCCTGTAGAATATTTCAGACACAATATATGGTACCCTATGTATGCTCCACTTGTTCATGAAATATATAATATATGGTAAGGTACAACTTAAGGCCTGGTGCAATCCACATTTCAAAATTCTGCAACCAAGCTTTTTCTATATGGTTTCTAATATAATGTTCTTTAATTCATAACTAGAAAAGTTGAGTGTTGACAAGAACTTAGCAAAAAGGGAAGCTATGAGATATTTCTATCAAGTAATGCACAACTCACGATGGCACTACATTCCATGTGGCGACATTCTTCTCTGGAATTTCAGCAAACAACTTCTAAGCATTTTCATGGTTGCTCGTTTCAACATGTTATTTGCACAAATTCTTTATTTTTTGTAACTTTCAATTCATCAACACATCATTTGCAGGAATGTCGTTGTAGTTTATTTGGTGAGTCCAGCAGTGAGACCAACATAGCCAAGAGGTTTTGATGAATGAGAAAAACACTTCACCATATTCAAAGGAATTTAGGGAGGTTTGAAATTCCGGTATGATGTTGATCTTAAGTGATGTGGTGTAACATGGGGCGTGGACGAAAAACTTTAGGGTTGTCATTCTTTGAAGGAAATTTTTAAAGGGACTAAAACCAAATTTTGGATTATTTATAGGGACTACATACATATTCAACCCTAAAATTTAACTAAAATGATATTTAATGGATTGTAAGATGAATATACATTCATAGATAGTTGGGAAAATTAGAGTGTTATAGATTGTACGCTTAGCGTAGTGTCTGAGTGAACAGAGTATAGTAAAATTATAAGAGTAAATTATAAGTTACAAAGAAAAATCACAAGGCTTAAATATCTTGAGTGGGATTGATTAAAAAGTATTTATAATTAATTGGAAAAGTTTTAACTCTGTCTAATTGATTAAGGGCTTGGCCTTAATGATTAGAACTAGGAAGATGACTTCCTAATCGATTAGAAACACTTCTAATAAATTAAAACATATAGTCATTGGGGGATTCCTATTTTTGGATCAGGGTAGCCGCCTTTTGGAGTGCCATAATCGATTATTAGATCAAATAACCAAGAGTTAAATATGTTTTTGGTCCCTATAAATATTTCAATTTTATTTTGTCTCTATTAAAAAAATGACATATTTTAGTCCCTATTAAAATTTTATGCATGCAGTTTTAGTCCCTGCTATTTTTTAAAATTTTGATAACTGTTTAATTACCCTTAAAATTTTAAATGTTTAAATATTTTTTTGCATACATGTTTAGAATATTATAAAATATTTCCTTATCAAATTATAGAATTTTTTATAATGAGAAGAATTAAATATAAATTTTTAAAATTTTAAAAGATAATGATAAAAGTAATGCAAATCTCGACTTATAAATCAAAATTTGACTTCTTTTATTTAGGAACTTTTTATAACGTTCTAAACATGTTTGTAAAATGATCATTCAAAAATGCACATCGGTTTAAGAGTAGGGACTAAAACTACATGCATAATAATTTTACGGAGACCAAAATGTGTCATTTTCTTAATAGGGACTAAAAATGAATTTTGAGATATTTATAGGGACTGAAAACATACTTAACCAAATATTCAATCATATCATTTAATTTGGCCCATGGATCATTTACTTTTTTACCAAATTTTTTCTTATATAAATGAGGTTTCTCATCATTCCAAAATAAACCAAATTGTTTACTTTTACTATCCTATTCTTATTCTCTCTCTCTCTCTCTCTCTCTCTCTCTCTCTCTCTCTCTCTCTCTCTCTCTCTCTCTCTCTCTTATTTTCTTTCACTAAAAGTTTCCTTTGTGCATTGGGATTGAAAATACTCGTGAGGAAGCATTTGTATTATTGTTGTGCTTAGTTGTTCTTCAAGAGTACGATTATCTTGAATATTTTCATGTTTGGTTCTAGAGATAAACCTGAAAAATCTCTATTTGGTTATTGAGGTTAGCTTGTTAAAACTGTTGTTTGGTTTTTGAGATCAACTAGTTAAAATATCGCTCTTGGTTCATGGGCTTAGCTCCTGTTTGGTTTGAGGTATCAACTTGTGTAAAATCTCTTAATTGATTGTAAGAAGGTTCTTGGATATAACCTATCAAAAGCTCAAAGATATTATTTTAGTGGAAATCTCAAGAAGAAATTCTTAGAGAGATGAGTGGGGCATAAGATCATACGAACCTCTATAAATCCTGGTGCATTCTCTCTAATGTAACACCTCGTACATACACGTCTAGAATAATATGTAGTGATGCCAAAAATAGTAAAAGAAACATGCATAAGCGGAAAATGACAAGAATTAAAATCATACACAAATTAACTCTTCAAATAAAATATATACAATTAGCTTGTCTATAACAATACACGGCAGAAAGATAAGATCTAATGAGGTCATCCTGTCATCTGCTCATCCACAATCTTCAATGCAAACCATCTATCAATTTTTCTAGGTTCACTCGTGAGTTTCCCTATCTTATAGGTTCACTTGATGAAATTGGATGAATACCATATGTTAATGTGTGAAAAGATGGTGTTTTAGACTTAAAATCATAGCCTGATATGAGTGAAAACGAGTGGAAAACGGACTGGTGTGAAATTGCATATTTTTGGAGAAATACTGGTGTTTTGCGTATGGAATTGTTGATACGCGTATGGGATGAGGCCATACGCGTATGGGCGTGTTGATACTCGTATGGAAATTCTCAGTGGAAAATTAGTTCGTTGATACGTGTATGGGATGACTGAAATGCATATGACTTTGGGTGATACGCGTATGGGAGGTGCCATACTCGTATGGCTTCTGTGTGTAAAAATTTTGTTTTGTGATTTTCTTCGAAAGTTCAATGATGCGTAACTTTTGATCCGTAACTCCGTTTTTAGTGTCGTTTCGAGTATGATGAACCTTATGAGATAACCTATGAGTTTAAATGATAAAATTAGGTGTAGCTTTCAATTAATTTTGAATTATGAATTTATTGCTTGATGAATGATGTATTGTACATATATATGATGAGATATGACAATACATGCTATGTTTTAAACATGATTTGTATGATGATTTGTTTGATTGTATAATGGAGCTCATGAGATATTTCATGTGATGATAAGAGTATGATGTGAATACTTTGTTCGTTTGATGGGTGATATATTGTTGACATATATGATGAGATGTGACAATATAAGATGTGTTTGAAAACATGATTATGTGATGATTGTTGAGAATTATATAATGATGATTGACTTGTTTTGGAAGATGTGAATACCTGTATATTCTTACTTTGATGATGATGATTAGTGTAATACATGTATGTTCTGTAATGATGGTGATGATGATTTGAATTATATTGGATGATGTTAATGTATATATAAACATGCTTTAATAATGATGATGATGATGATGATGATGAAATGAGTATAGGATGATGTTACTCATAGAATGATGATGATGATGAAAGTATGTTGTATATATGTTTGCATGCATTCATAACCATTTGAGGAGGGCTGAATCCTAATGATGAGAGGATTCAGTGAAGGGCAAGATTCCCACTGTGTGGAATTTGTGCTGGCAGGGCCATATCTGGATGATGTTAGATCGGTCGGTGGGTTATTCCCATTGATGATGTTTGGTACCACATGCATAGAGTCAGTTGCATTCATATGCATGAATTTGATAACATGACTGAATGTACTTCATTGTTATGATTGGTGATGTGTGTTTTGTGTGATGATGGATTATCTGAATATAGATGGATTGGGTGGATAATATAACTATTGATGTGTTGTTATTTATAATGCAATAATATTTGTTAATTGCGAATGAGACTCACCCTTACACTATATTTTTCAGATTGAGGATAGCGGCTTCGACTCGGTGAGGATTAGCTCATGAGTCAATGTGTCAGTTAGCATCGGGTGTCATGCTCTGATAGATGTAACACTGGGGAACGTTGTTTTTAAGTTTATGACAATAACTCTATTTTGTTTAAATTATTTTGAGGATTATAGCATTGATGGTGCGATGCTAGTTTGATGATTAATTCCGCTGTGTAAGCATGAGATATTTGTGTATGATTTATGTTAAGATGTTTCTTCAGTGAATGCATGACATATGACTGATGATGTTTATTTTATTATGAACTGTGACGCCCTTGTGCATGTTACTCTGATTTATTTAATTAAATTGCCGCGGGGTTTAGAAGGGTGTTACAAGTGGTGTGTCTCCCACAAAGATGTGTTGCTCCAACGGAAAATCCCAAAAATAAGAATGCTCCTCGCTCGACCCTCCCTCGATTGTTTTGCTAACAAATCTCCTCGAGCCACTTTGTCTAACTTCTTTGTAGGGCACCTATTCAACAAATAGGTGGTTATAGAGACGACTTCACCCCACGATTCCTTCGGCAAGCATTTACCCTTCAACATGCTACGGACCATATTCATTATCGAACGATTTTACCTCTCAGCAACACTATTTTGCTGAGGCGTATAAGGTGGCACATTCTCACGCACTATACCCTCCTCATCACAATAGTTCCCAAACTCATTTGAGGTATATTCACCTCCACCATCCGTTTTGAGAATTTTGATTTTGTGACCACTTTGCCACTCAACCATATAGACTTGAACTTCTTGAACACATCAAATACCTCATCCTTCTTCTTGATTAGGTATGTCCATATCTTCCTACTAAAATCATCGATAAATATGACAAAATATCTATTGTCACCATACGAGTCGACTTGCATCGGACCACAGACGTCGGAATACACCACCTCAAGGTGACATTTGGTCCTATGACCCTCATCTTTGTTGAAGCTACCCTTGTGTTGCTTCCCTTGCACACACTCTTCACACGTATCAGTTGGAACATTGATTCTTGGTAACCCGATTAACATACTGTTCCTATGTAACACGTCAAGGTCTAAAAAATTGAGATGTCCAAAATGGTAATGCCACAACCACTCTTCTCGAATTGCTGTTATAGCAAGACACCTATGCTTCATCAATTTCAACTCTATCTTGAAAGTCCTATTGGAAACCATAGGAGCTTTAAGGACTAAAATCTCGTTTCGGTCAAAAACGTGCAAAATCTTGTTTTCCATGCGAATCCTGTAATCCTTCTCAAGCAATTGACCAATACTCAAGAGATTACATTTAATTCTAGGAATGTGTAGCACATATTTGATCAAGGAATGACCATCATCCACAAATTTTATTTTATTCTTTGTGGCTTGACTCATTTTGACAAACTAATTCTTTCTACATATCATGTGTATTGAATAACTAGAATCCAAGTACCACTCATCACTGCCTTGGACTCCATCTCGAACCGTTACCATAATATTTTGCTCTGGACACGTTTCTGCAAGCACGGTTCAATGAGAAGAATATGAGGTATCTCATTAAAATGTGTTAACGGCGATACAAATGTATGTGGAAGAGACATCTTCCACTTGAAGGGGGGAATTGTGGATTCACATTTGAGGGAGAGTTTCCACAATATTAACCATACACCGTCCAACACTTATTTATTTAATTAAACACATAATAACTAAATAAAATGTGCATAATACAAATAAATCACTTTAGAGAAATTAATCGAAAACAGGGGTGTTACAAAGACACATATATGTTACTTACGTATCTTATGAAAATTTAAAAAATAACCCTTAATTTCGTATTTTCAAATCTAGACGCATTTAAAACAGAAATAAATTTTAGAGATTTTAAATAACCTTCAAAATACACTGTTAAAAAATGTCAGAGATTTGAATTCAGTTACGCTTAAAAGATAGCATTCAAGATGGAATCAGAACCACATATATTGGGAAGATCCCAAATACTACATTGATGGGAGATAGAGCCTCAAAAGAGTTTATACAGAGTGACACCCTCACCTTACAAGCCGGTTTTGTAAGGATAAGTTAGGCAAACTCTAATTTAATTTTGTAAGGATAAGTCACACACACACACTATATATATATATATATATATATATATATATATATATATATATATATATATATATATATATATATATATGGAATGTATCAAGTAGGAGGAATTTTTAAATAAGAGATAAGAGGATTTAATGCTAATCATTGGATTAATCAAGAGAGAGAATTAAATTATTTATTAAAATATTATTATAATTATTATTTCTCTCTCTTGATTAATCTAAAGGTTAGCATTGAATCCTCTTATCTCTTATTTAAAAACCCTCCTACTTGATACATTCCCTATATATATATATATATATATATATATATATATATATATATATATATATATATATATATATATATATATATATATATATCCTATCAATATTTTAAAAATCAGATCGATCATTAAATAAATGAGGGTGGGTAACTGATTTATTGGTTGAATTATTGGGTCACAGGTAAAATCAAATGACTAAATCAGATTAAATTGAATAACTTAGTTGAATAAATCGATTTCTATAATAAAACTATATAGTTATTAAACGAGTCGAACCGAATGACTAAATCAGATTAAATCGGATAACTCAGTTAAATAAACTGATTTATATAATAAAACTATATAGTTATTAAATCGATCGAACTGAATAACTCGATCTTTAAAAAAATTACTAAACCTACCAAATTTCAAAATATCATGATTTTACAAGTTCATTCTTTAAATTCAAATTTTAAATATAATATTATACAACAAAATAATACAAAATACAAATTCAAATAATTTTTGAACTAAGTCTAATTGTAGCATAAATTGAACGACAAAATATGTGTAGTGTCTAATAAATTTAAAGTTAAAATGGAAAAGTTGTTTCAAATAAGTTTTGAATACAATCTATTTATATTTATATTTCACTTATTTTTTTAAATTATCATAACAGCGTCATTTTGTATGAGGAAAATAAAAAGCATTTAACCCTTTAGTTTTTTTTTTAAAAATTGCCGATTCATTGATTTTTATCGATTTTGGTCGGCTCTCAGTAGTTTAGTAACATACCCATTTAGTAATCAAATAATAATGATGACACCTCTAGTTTCCGATTTAAATGTCTGGTTCAATTCTGTTTTTAAAACACTGTCACCATCTCTCAAGTTTCTCTCTCCCTTTCATATTTGCTAATTTCTCATATTTAATAGATGGTTTTCATTATAAATATATTGTTTTAAGTAATATTATTTCTTATTTTTAATATAATTTAATTCATAATTTCTCTTATATTTAACACGATATGTAATGTCTTGATTATAATTTTAATAATTAAGTTAAACGAGTATAAAATACTTTATAAGACCCGATCCATAGTTGCGAGATCATTTATTTACATATTTTAATACTACTTCCGTTTTTCATTATAATTCCGTTTTTCATTATAAGTTATTTTGTATTTTTTGCATATATTAAAAAAATAATAATTGTTGTATGAAAATGAGAAATTATGAAGATTTTTTTAAAATTGTCATTCATTAATAACATATAAAAAATAAATTTATATAACTGAGAGAGAATAATAAATATTAAAGAATATAATAAAAATGTCATTAATTATGATAAAGCCGCTTATATTTATACTAAAGTACAATTTTTTTCTAAAATAATTTATAATAAAAAATTGCATAATCATCTTTTATCAATATTGTATAGACATCTTTCAAGACATTAATAATATTATTAATTTAATAAAAATCAAGTGTTTCCACAACTTTATTATCATTGTTAATATGTGTGTTAAAATTTTAAAGAACATTTATTTTAAAACTAAAATAATTGAAGGAAGGAATATCTTATTTAATGTAGTCAAAAGGAGTAAGATTAGCGATCACATTCACAAGGCAGTACGAGTAGACCATAGAAGACCTGACCAAATAGTTAACCCGTTCCCTATTGGCTGCTTCCTTTTCCTTTTTCCAAGAAATAAAAAAAAAATAATAAAGATAAAGTTAAAAAGAAGCAACCGCCGCCACGTGTCGGTCAACGACTAGTAGCTTTCCCGTTTTTAACCGGCAATTATATTTATTTATATTAAAATTAAAATTAAAATTAAAATATAAAATAAACATTTAAAATTGTAACGAATGAGGCGTGCTATGAAAAGTGAAGAGTAGTAACAGGTGATATCAGAGCTCAACAGAGTGCAGTGTCGGAATAAAACCATCCATCATTTTCTCGTGATTCACCAACTCAACATTCTCTTCTTTTTATTCACTCACCTTCTAGACCACTCTTCCCTCACGCGCCATTCTCGTTTCACTTTCTACGCGCCATTCATTCCTCTCTTCTTCTTAGGGTTTTTACCTTTCCTCTCACATTCATCATCCTTGCATGCTACACTACAATGTCCACCTCCGTCGATCGTTTCGCTCTTCCATGTCAGTTTTTCTCTCTCTCTTCTCTATCTTTCTATCGTTTCATTCTTGATATTTGCTTTGCGGTTTGATTTATATATTGTTTTGGTTTTGGTTTAGGTTTTGAGGGTTTTTCTGGTAGTGATGAGAAGAGAGAAAGGAGATCTGATTTTGAGAACTCTGAGGATGAGAGAAGGACTAGAATTGGATCTCTTAAGAAGAAAGCTCTCAATGCTTCGTCTAAGATTAAACATTCTCTTAAGAAGAAAGGTGGCAGGACGAAGAGTGATGGCAGAGTTAGTTCTGTTTCCATTGAGGATATTCGTGACGTCGAGGAGCTTCAGGCTGTTGATGCGTTTCGACAATCGTTGATCCTCGATGAATTGCTTCCTCAAAAGCATGATGATTATCATATGATGTTAAGGTAGCCTGGCTTGATTAGTGTTGTTTACTTTGATGAAGTTTTAATAGATGTGCTCTTTTGGTTGATTTATATCTATCTTTTGCAGATTTCTTAAAGCGAGGAAGTTTGATATTGAAAAGGCGAAGCATATGTGGGCTGATATGCTACAATGGAGGAAGGATTTTGGTGCTGATACAATCATGGAGGTAAATTATGTAACACAAGATTGACCGACCTCTCAGATGATCCATTGATCGACTTATTTGGGTGATTTTATCAAATCAGTTTATGACATTTTTCATATAAGTTCTCCAAAATAACTTATAAAACAACTTAGAATATATATAAAAGCAATTTAAATTTATTTTATCTTTTGTTATAAAAATAGCTTATTCATAAGCACCTTATTTTGATAAGCACTTGTGCTATAAGTTTCAAGTAAGCTGTTGTTTATCCAAACAGGTCCTAATTGATGTTCTTATTCTTACTATTGCTTCATGTATGTTTGAAATGTCTTGTTTTCATTAGGAATTTGAGTTCAAAGAAATAAATGAGGTGGTTAAGTATTATCCCCATGGTCACCATGGTGTTGATAAGGAGGGAAGGCCTGTTTACATTGAAAGACTTGGAAAAGTGGATCCAAACAAACTTATGCAAGTTACAACAATGGATAGATATGTCAAGTACCATGTAAGAGAGTTTGAGAAATCGTTTGCAATAAAGTTTCCTGCTTGCTCTATTGCTTCTAAGAGGCACATAGATTCAAGTACTACAATCTTAGATGTTCAAGGCGTGGTATGTTGCTATTAATTGTTCCACATTGCATTGCTTGTGAGTTAATGTAACGTGCAAAAATATTTATGTTATACTGGTGTGTTTAGGGCCTTAAGAACTTTTCAAAAGCTGCCCGCGATCTCATTATGCGATTACAAAAGATTGATGGTGACAATTACCCGGAGGTTAGCAATCTCAGTTCCACTGATTTTCTTACGTTCATTGTTCTGATTTTATTGGTCTAGTTGTAGGAAATTTTTAAGATAAACTTATAATAAGGTCTCAATCTCAATGATTAATGACTTTTGTTCTCTTTTATGAATGATACAGACTCTATGCCAAATGTTTATCATTAATGCTGGCCCTGGGTTTAGGATGCTGTGGAGCAGTGTCAAATCTTTTCTTGATCCCAAAACAACTTCAAAGATTCATGTATGTAAAATTGCTATATTTTAGCCGTCTAGACCTCGTATTTGCGATTTTTTGATGGATTAAGGCTGGTGATTAGGCTTGATGTCTCTTTGGAATCATTATTTAGGTTCTTGGAAACAAGTACCAAAGCAAATTGCTTGAAGTAATCAACGCCAGGTACATCATGTGTGTCTTACACATTTCTATTTCTCTGCATGTTTTAGACTTGTTGTCCTTTTTATTCTATTGACCTTTTTATATCAATGTGGTGTATTATAGTTTTCACTCATTCATCACTATCAAAAACCAATTCACATTATCCTTTAAATAGCCTAATTTTTTGTGAACTTAATAAAGCGAGTTGCCAGAATTCTTGGGAGGTAGCTGCACATGTTTAGATCAGGGAGGTTGCCTCAGATCCGATAAAGGGCCTTGGAATAACCCTGAAATTATGAAGGTTAGGCTATATGCTGTAGTACTTATTTGCCTTATGATTGTTCATCTGGTGATATACTAATTCAAATAATTGTATGTGGACATTTTGCAGATGATTCTCAGTGGTGAAGCAAAGCGGCCAAGGCAAGTGGTAAAAGTTTTAAACAGTGAGGGGAAGGTTATTGCATATGCTAAGCCGCGAAGCCCAATGGTAATTTGTTGTCTGATTTTCATTATTTGCTTGAACTGAGTGAAGCCTTTTTTGATTCATTTGCCTCTTCAGTGTCCTTTTCTTCTTATGACTTGATAGATCATGCCACTTCTTTCTTGCAGGTAAAAGGCAGTGATACATCCACAGCGGAATCGGGGTCTGAAGCTGAAGACATAGCTACTCCAAAAGCAATTAAGAGTTACTCAAACCTAAGGTTGACTCCTGTTCGTGAGGAAGTAAGTGTTGACCTTGTCTTTTGATAACTCATTGTTTTATTAATTGGGACAATTTTAATTGATTGTAACTTTTTTCGGACATTCCTCCAGTTCATTAGTTTGAATGGCACAATTTTATCAAATCATTTTGCACCTATTATTTTGTGTGTTTAATGTCTATTCAATGTAATGGCACAATGTTTAAAGGTTTCACAAGGATGATCAAATTTTAATGTAATGCTTGACTAGTAGCCGGAATCTATCCCAAAACACTAAGTTATTTACATTTTGTGTTGTCTTTCAGTCAAAGGTAGTTGGAAAGTCAAGCTATGCTGTTAGTGGTAACTTAGCTGGGTATGATGAATACATTCCAATGGTAGACAAACCTGTTGATGCTGTCTGGAAGAAACAAGCATCACTCCAAACGTCACCTAGTAGCAAAGGTTAACAGCTTTAACTTATTATTCATGTTATATACTTTTTTCTAGCGCTTATTCACCAAAAGTATCAAAATTGTGAGTGCTGTATGTCGGGTTGTCATAAAGCTCTATAGAAATTTATTATTCCCATAGTCTTTGGAGGACATTTGATGTAAATTCATGAATGCCACTACCAAGAGATGTCAAGTCGTAATAAAAGAATCTGTTCAATTAAATAATGAATTTGTGAGTCGTGACTAATCAATGTTAGATCAAAATTAACAAATATTTTGATAGGTTTTATCGAAGACATAAACATGGTTTTCTTTATTGCTCATTCTATTGTCAAAAGACTGTGCAGCATACACTATTGCCACAAATAGGAATCCACTGCCTTGTCTAATAGACTAACACTATATATTTTTTGTTTTTAAAATTTGAGTTTTATTTTCAACAATTTTAAAAACATGATAAGGTAACTGATGAAAATGGTTTATTATATACCTGCTGTACTGAGCTTCTTGACTTTAAAAACAAACCTACCCAGGGCATGCAATTGAAAGTTTAACTTCTTGGAGCAGTTGATCCTTGACATGACTTTTGTGCTTTAAGCACAAAAGGCTACTATTTGAGCTCAGGGCTGATTTTAAATATAAACAAGTCCACCTGCTCCTAAAAACTTAAGCTTTTGGCATAATTTTGGCGCCTTGCTTGGTATCTTGATTTTAATTATTAATTTTGCTCTGGAAATATGTTTCCATTACAGGAACACCTCCCCTTCCTGACACTTCAAAGCCACCAGAAAATATTCAAGCTCGGATTTGGATAGCTCTGTCATTTTTCTTTTTGACTATGTTTACTTTCTTCCATTCACTTGCATGTCGTGTCACAAAGAAACTTCCATCAGTATCATTCAATAAGAGTACTTCAGAGCTAACTCTTGATACAACAAACAAGTCCCCAACTCCCGAACATACAAAGACGAGTGTCTTATCCTCCATGATGAAAAGGTTAACTGAGCTCGAAGAGAAGGTTGACATGCTAAAGTCTAAGCCATCTGAGATGCCTTGGCAGAAAGCAGAATTACTAAATGCTGCTGTCTGCCGGGTGGATGGTTTGGAAGCAGAGCTAATTGCAACTAAAAAGGTAGGATGCTTTAATTTTGTTCTACATTATATTTATAAGAAACTGCAGTCATGGTGAATCACTTTAGAGCAATTTTCATTTTTTATTGTTCAATTTCAATATGTGGTGAGTGGTTTGGATAGTATGGCAGAAGGTCGTAGTAGCCAACTGCTCTATGAATATAATAAGCTCATATATTGAAAAGCAACCAATGTTCTATTCTTTTTACTGTCTGGTTTAAGTTACCATTAATATGAAGAAAATATTTCACAAAGCATGGAAGATATTTGATAAAAGTTAAAAGACCAAATAAATGAAGAGAAAAATAAATGTTATGTTTGCTTGTTAATTATTTTCAGCCACCAAAGCTGGTTTATCTGACATGTTGGTTAATAGATGAATGTATTTATTTGTGATCAAGCTGATCTTCAACTAATACTTAATATGTGTAAGAAGTTTTAAGTTGTTTTAGATTTGTATTTCTGATCAGCCATTCGCTTCATGTTGAATTGTTTTCATTTGTTCCATACATGAATGATTCTCTTACATTTAAACTTTCTGGATTGTGCAATAGGCTCTCTACGAAGCGTTAATGAGGCAAGAAGAGTTGCTTGCTTACATTGATAGTCAAGAAGAGGCTAAGTTGCGGCGGGTATGACACATTTATTTCAAATACAATAAAAACCTTATGAACTTCTTTTCTTACTAAAAATTCTGATATTTCTATTCCTTTATTTTGCTTCATGTTAATCAGAAGAAGTCTTGCTGGTGACTTTTGTTGATGCTTATAGAGACTCTGGAGGGGAGGGTGGTTTTCAGTCAGTGTTTCTATGGTTGCTGACCTTGCACATGATGTAAACCCAGAAAATTGATTTTAAATTTTGAGTAAACTCTATGAAGAATCGTTTCAAACTTGTGTATAGTTAGGATGACTACTTGGTTTAAAACAAGCTTCGACTCAAAATGGTAAATTGGGGATATCAAATCTCACATCTGCAGTCCATTAGCTAGCTCGTTAGTGACCCAAATGCTTCACCTTCTTTCACTCTTAACAAAGGTGCATAAGAGTTTTAGTACAAAGTTACCATTATGATTCTTCAAACACATCAATGCCCATCTTATTGTCAGAAAACTTTGTATTCACGCTACACTTCAACACACCACAGGGCGTGAAAAGTGTGATGCAACTTCAAGATTTATCCATTGCCACTGCAATGCGATCTTATATCATTTTAGCATCCTCTTTAATATTCTCCCAAAACTTCAAGTTATGGCTCTTTCATATGCTCCACATCATCATGCACCACATAGTATGCTTTACTTGAGCATTTGTAGGACAGCAGTAAAAAGTAAATCCATTATACCATCAATAATCAAGATATATGGCTAAAAATCTAATTTGACAACTCTTGTTTTCTCTATATCTCAATAGCATTATTTAACAAACAAACTCTATATATGGAGATCGAGGGGAAGTTATTATTTAACAAACAAACTTACACAACTAATCCTAGCCAACTTCTAACAAGAAAAATAAAAACAGTTGATAGGCTGTTACTTCCAAACATGTATATTTAACATTAGGATCAAATTTTCTTAGCATCATTAAAACATTTTTTTTAAAAGGGAGAGGCTTTCAAGTTCCAAACTAAAGACAACGGCTCTCCAAGTGTAAATTAGATGCATCTATTACATTATTTACAAAAAAAATAAATTAAATTATAGGCAAACTCAATCGTAAACATATACCTTCCAATGTGACCTCCAAGTAATAGTATCTTGTTGCATTGAATCTAAAAGAGGTGTTTGTAGCATTGCTTCGGCCTGATAAAACAACGTATGTGCAAACTTGGGATCCCATTCTTTATGAATTGTTTTGTAACTTCTCATAAACCCAATGTTTCTCATTCACCAACATATTTATAGTATGTTTGGATGCACATTTGCTTGTCCGTTTTTTGCATTCCAATGCATCTTTACCGTGAAAATATAGAAGCTAACAATTGTAGAGCTGGCTAGACGAACGTTTTCACTGTGAAATGGCAAGTTTTCAAGAATATTTGGAGCACTGCTTTTTCCACTTTTAGTCGTGAACAACCACCCCTATAAAACCTTAAAATATCCTTTGTGCAGTCTGGATTTCAAAATTCGAACACATCTATTACACGTCAAATCACATCATCACCGAGTCACCCTATTTGCCAATGAGTTGGGTTTAAATGATTCCGAGGTTTAAAATTTGAACTTATTTTTATTTTTAATTTGAACTTATTTCAGTGTTCCAATGCATTTCTACCATGAAAATATAGAAGCTAAGAGAAGATAACCACCTTGGTGTGTATTTTTCACACTCTTAGGATTTACTCAACACTCTATTTTTTTCTCTCATTATCAAAAGCTTTTATTTTTCTCACTTATTACAACACATAGGCATTTTTCTCTTTCAACTTATGTTTTTCTGATGCATAGATTCATATGCCAAGGCCTCTATTTATAATGAAATAAGGCAATGTGATTCCTGAATATAGTGGAACTTTGTCAAAATTTGCTGCAACATGATATGTGAATATCTTATATTTCCACAATATCAGCACTGTAAGCTATGCCTTTGTATGTAAGCTACAACATAGCATAAATTTGATGAAAAAATGAGTCCTTGCATTAAATGTACATAAGAAATTGGCTTCAATGCAAGTTTCAATTTGCATTAATTAGAGTCGTTTGTCCTTCTGATCTCTCAAGACAGAATTTGTAAAACTAAAATAAATTGCTAGTTGTTAAAAATAATCATTGCCTAGTTTTATTAACACATATATGATATATACACAATTGTGAAGGATGATACATTGTTTATATATTATTCAGAAAATATAATTATACAAAGCAGAATGCTATAGCATCCATGGGGCTGATATGATAGAGAAACGCCACCAAATTTACAACTCTTCAACTAATGTTTAAGATTTGAGGTTAGACAGGAACACCTATCATCTTAATTACCAGTAGAACTGCAATCACAAACACAAAAACTTGTATCAGAGAAAATAGTATATAGATAACTTGCATGGCAAGTAATTCATCAGTGTCAAAGTTAAAGGGACTTACAAACTTCTTTTTCTTTATGTCAAGCTCTGATTGAAGCTCCGCTTGCTTAGCAAGCGAGTCTTCAAGTGCCTAAAGCCATAAAAAGGAGCAAGTAAAATTAGAAATATGTTTTAAAGGCAACGATGAAATTGCGAAGTATCGGGAAAAATCGTACCTTCTGGGTTGTAGCCAACTCTTCCTCGAGTGCTTCGACGCGGTTTAGAGCAGTGTTGAGCAGTTTTTCCATTTCAGGTGGCATGGAAGGCCTCGTGATGAGAGTATTCACCTCCTCTTCTAGATCGGCCATGCGCTTCATCAGAGCGATGCGGTCGTCTATGGATATGACAGGCGCTGCTTTCATCATATTGCCATCATATAATACTGAGTTACCGTAGAGTGCAATTGCAGTCATTTTCTTTGGCATGTTCCGTGTCATGCGGATTAACGTAATGAGCCCCAAAACAATGCCCATGACTCCGCCAGCAAAATGATTTGTAAATCTAGTTGAAGTCTTGAAAATGTTGCCAGCAGAACAATTTGCACCTGAATTGAAATAATCTATTTAATCGTTTCGGAAAAATGGAGTACGCGGATTATGCTTGACAAAACAATTTTGTCTGTAAGAATTATCATCAAATACTAATATAATACATGCCTTTAGAAAGCGCCTTTTGATCATTTTGTATGGCTTCATTCCAAGACATTGGTTTGTCCTTCATTGAGACCAAGGTGTCGAACTTATATACATTATTACATTGTTTTGCTACCTGCAATATAGAAATTTTGCAGTTAAATCATCATTTGTTTTACATTTCATCAAGTAACGAAACCTGTTCGATGAAACTTACTTCTGCGATAGCATGACACGCCTCCTCGAGAGCATATTCTTTTTTGAAAGAATTACATTCCTTAATATCCTAAGAAGAAGAAAGATATCAAGCTTTATAACCAAACTATGCGCTTCAAAGTTGAAATTATAAGGATGTAAAGAAGCTATAACTACCTTTTGACACAATGTTTCATCTGTGATGATTGTTTTCTCCTCCTCGATCCGGGACAAAGTATTCATTATGCAATTTGCTTCGCCATTTTGAACCATCTAATTCATCCGTACAAAAAAAACGCTTTACTATTTTCTTTTCTGATTATATAACTAATTTTTTGTTTTATCTTTCAATATTGAAATTACCTTCATGATTTCGGGATCATTCCATGGTCCCTTGTCCGAAAGCATGCAACCACCTTTGTCTGCACAAGTACATGTACCCCCCAAGAACTCGGGAAGTTCGCTGGTAAATAATAAACACAAGCAAGGTGTTAAGGTAAAATTAGAAAGAGATAAACAAAAATTCTTCAATAAGAAAGAAGAAAATACATACCTTGCATCAATGATTTCGAGCAACTTGCTTTGGTATTTGTTACCTAGTACCTGATCAACAATTCAGTAAGCTGTTCAATAATCCTACTTAACCGAGTTCAACATTATATGAAACTGTTGAGTATAATAATAGAAGCTTACATGGATTTTGGAGGTTGTTTTGGGATCAAGGAAGGACTTAACAGTGTTCCACAACATCCGAAATCCAGAACCAGCATTGATGATGAACATACGGTTCAAGGACTGTACGAAAAGAAATGTTCGATTAAGGTAATTTCAGAATTTTATTCATCAAGATTATACACAAATAGCAGACAAACAGACAACAAGCTGCAACAAGCCGTGCCGCTACCCCTTATGATCGGGTAGGTAAAACTGTACCTCGGGATAGTTATCACCATCAATCTTCTGAAGCCCCTGGAGGAGATCTCTTGCCGCTTTATTCATGCTTCTGAGACCCTGAACAACCATGATATAGTCAGCACTTATATGAAACTTCTTTACTTGCATAACAAGTTACATAATATAATAGGAAATCGGTAGAATAATTTCCAAACATGCATACCAATCCTTGAACATCCAAGATAGTTGTGCTTTGATCAATGTGTCTCTTTGCCGCAATCGAACAAGCAGGCATCTTAACATTGAGTGTCTTCTCAAACTCTCTTACATGGTACTTAAGATATCTCTCCATAGTTGTTACTTGCATCAGCTTGTTAGAATCAACCAAACCCAATCTTTCTATGTAAACAGGTCTTCCATCTTTATCGACTCCGTGTGTTCCTTGAGGATAGTATTTTAGAACTTCATCTACCTCCTTGAACTCAAAATCCTTAACAAAACCAAAAGAAAAGTCTCTTAATTATACATAACGACGCAATTACGAATAGTGTTTTTATTTATTTATTTATTCATCAAATGATATATATACCTCCATAATCGTGTCAGCGCCGAATTCCTTCCTCCATTGGAGCATATCTGCCCACATTTGCTTTGTTTTCTCAATGTCAAACTTCCTTGCTCTCAAGAATCTGAAAATTATCATATAACAAACCAATAAAACCACATTAAGAATTGAACTCGGCCATCGATATTTAAAGACCATGTTGCGATATTGGTTATCCAAAGGCTACCTTAGCATCATATGATGATGATCATGTTTTGAGGGCAACAATTCTTCTTGGATTAGTGTTTGGCGAAAAGCGTCAATTGCTTGCAACTCTTCTATGTCGAGTTCGTCCTCAGTAACAGACATAACCCTACTATTCCTTCGCCCCTTCTTCAAGGAATGTTTGAACTTAGAAGATGCACTTATTGCTACCTTCTTTAAGGATCCAAGCCTTGTCAACTTTTCATCCTCCAAATTTTCATTCTCAATACCTATTTTTTTCGCAGAAAGTAGAGCGAAATTTACACATTTCATAAACATGATCATGATCATGAAAATGGATGATGAAATTGCAATAATAACATAAACTCGCGAACCTTTAACCGGTTGTTCAAAACTAACACGTCCAGAAATAGTGTCACACATAATTATATATCAGAATCTCTTGAATTCTAACACAAATTATCACAAAATACTGTAAGGTGAAAGAGAATCAACAATTCGCGTATACGAAAAATGCCAGAAATTCAACCTTCACGTGTACCTACACCTATTATCAATCAAAAACAACACATATAATTAATTAGAATCTGAAAAACACATGATCTTGTAATGAATTATCAATAACAATCAAATCAACATTCTTCATATTCAACATGCATGAAAGAAAAAAAAAAGATTATTATAAATTATATACTTAATGAATTAGAATCAAGTGTAGGTGAATGAGGTGAAATATTGAAATCTATGGAGGTTTAAAAGGTTCATGAATCAACATTATGTAAATTAATTATTAACATAATTATGATTAAAAATGAAGAAAGATTGATAAATGAAAAAAATTATGATTAGATATTTACCTTGAGATTAAAAATGTGGGAATTAGAATTAGAAGAATATGTAACACTAATTAATTATCCTAATATATCAATAAGATTGAGGCTATGATATTAGGGCTAAAATTGGAAGACAGGTTGGTGAAACTCATATTTAGAGTTTGCCATTTTTTTTGTTTTTTTGTTTATATTTTTTCAGTTTCATTTTTGCTACTAGTTTTTTTTTCTTCTTGTTTAATGTCATGTATTTTAGGTTGTCTTTAACATGATATAGTTTATTTTGTTAAATTTTATTTATAGTGTTTTTTAATATATTTAACTAAGTTTTGGTTTAACTTATTCTAGTTAATTTATGTAAAATAAGCCTATTGAATATGATGGTTGAGTAGTTTGTTGTTATGATTAATATTCATAGGGTGACTTGTTGTATCTTAAAGTTTATCCTTAAATTTTTGGTTTATTTTTTAGTTTCAATATGGCAACTTCCATTCTCACACATCGTTTTAAAGTTTTTGTTAATTAACAGATCATCCTTGTGAGGAAGGTGGCTTGATTTTATCACAATTGACATTTGAAGAAGATAGCCAAAATATGAGTGTAAATTTAGAAGTGTTGATATTTGGTAACATCTTACAAGAGGTTAGACACTTCTAATTAACTTATTGTAGAGGACAAATATAGTATAGTGGAATGAACAACATTATATCTCAAAAACTTGAATATAATTGTGTATAAGTTTTTTTGTTATTTTTAAAAATTTAAAAGTAAGGAAGAAATACTCTATTGAATTTTCATAACATTTCTTAATACAAATATAGTATTAGCTTATTCTAAGCACTATTGAAACGTGGTTTGAGAGGAAGAATGAGATAATACATGGACTCGAGTGCGTAGTGAGGTTTATATATGTCATGTAGTTGATTTTCAAGTCCCTAGAGTAGAGAGGGGCACTGGTGTTTCGAGTACTTGAATGCACTCGAATGTCGTTGTGATCTCGGGATTTATCTTTCGCTGTTGATTTCATCTTATAAGTCTTCCTTCATTTTGGGTCGTAGATTTGTCTCTCTTGTCTTCTTATATAAGGATTTCCCCTTACTATGAACATTTTTTCCTTCTTGCTCAAATGTTTTACTTCTCGCGAGTTTCCTTCTATTCTTCCTTGGATTCAATCGATATTGTTTGATTTGTTCATTTGCCTATTCTCCCTAGATTTTGCATTCCTTCGCTATTTTTAAGCTTCTATGTGGTTTCTTAATTATTTTTTTGTTTATACATCTGCTGTTTCTCTGAGGTAGTATTACTTTCTCTCTTCATCTTATTATTGTTCTTATTCTTTCTTCAACAATGGAAAACCAAGGAAAGTCATACATGAACTTTGTCGACTCATCTTGTAGGGATGAAATAAGATATGCCTCTTCATGCATTTAAGTGATTCACCCAGAGCTATTGGACTTGTTTTTTCCAGCGATTATATCTCCCTCGTATGAAGGTTATACAAATTAGCAATAGTTCTGACTCTTGGAGTAGTTATGATGATGTGGTAATGAATATGGAAGTCCATAAGGTGATTAGGATCTGAAGGAGCTCGTCTAGCAGAATAATGGAGATAACCCATTTAGGCTTGACAGTATGGAGGTTGGTTATGGTTTCACTTTCCTTGAAGTGTTTGTTGTGAACTCGTATAGGGTTGAGGATTATCATAGTAACTTGACAGTCCATGTTTATATTAAGGCTTTTAGGACTCTGAACGGTCGGAAACTTAATGATGACAAAATAAGGAGGTATCTTGAATCTCGGGAATGCGCTAGAACTCACGGTTTTGATTTTTTATATTTATTGACAATAAGGAGGAGATGGTACGAATGGGGAAACAAAATCTCCAACTTGTGGCCAGTGTTATCAATATCCTTGGGTGGAAAATGAGGTATTGGGTACGACCTCCACCTTTTAACTAGGTATATAGGTTGGAAATGTTTACAGTTATGTGGGCCCATATTTACATTGGTCAGTCTCACACCTAAATTATCTGATAAAATGTTATGTAGCTCCTTTGATGGAAGTACGTCGCCTTTTCACGAGTGTCTATTTTCCAGAATATGGATCTTACTCCCCTTCAACGAATTTAAAGTAGGGATTTATAATCATATCAGATCTCCCCATCTCAACTTTATCTAGTGAACTAGGCATATGTGAAAGTATTTTAATACTAGCGCAAGTACAAAGGTCGTACTCTAACTTTAAAGTTTCTCTTCCAATTGTTCAACGTGCATCCACTTCTGGTAATATGAAGCAGAGGCAATGGTTGCTCTTATTTTGCTAAGAAAATAAAATATTTGATGTTTTTGTTGACAGCTTTAAGAACTTCAATGTTAGTTGTTTGTCAAAGTCGTTACACACTTAATTTTGTGTGCTCTTCTATAGTGCTTCTCATCTTGCCCCCAAGGTCGGATCTACCTAGATGTTAGGACAAATTCCCCAAGTATTGGAATCATAATCATTTCTTAGAGACTTCAAACATGTATGTGACTTCACCAGACGAATTGAAATCGGAAAAGAGGGCTTGAATGCTGACCTCATCGCTTTCTAGGAAAGCTTGGGCTTTTTGGAAGTGGCTGGTTCAGATGTATCGGTGTCTCGAAAGCAAAAATGGTACATTAAAACACAATTTATAGTAGAGGTGTCTAATTGTCAAGAAAGAAAAGATATATTTGATGTGAAATGTGAGTTACTTTTATAATTGTACTCTGTTATCGCTTTAGTATATACCTTAAAATGTTTGTTCATTTTGTCTTGTAGATAGCATGAGTGTCATCCAAGATATAATGAAGAGGAATGGGTGTTAGCAAAGAATACACTTACCCCTCATCCGAGTTCATCTATGAATGTTATTTCCTCGACAGAGGGTGCTGATCTAGAAGAAAGTAACATTCCAAACCCAGAGCAAACAAATTAACATTTTGGTCTAAAAGGCATAACAAATCATAACCAACCATCTTCTATGACCTGCATAAAAAAATCCAATGAAAAGTCGGGGGATCGTGTCATGGAACGTTTGAAGGTAATTAGGGATGACTCCTTGTCAAGGGGTATGGGAAAATCTGCAAACAAAGAACCTCCCTCCAAGAGGCCTATTCGACGATGCTTTAGGTCGATTTGTTGGTCATGGGGCAACCAAAGTGTATCGCTCACCTACTCCATGCAACGATTCCTCCTTACTAAAGAGCCCTGGACTACAAAAGATGTTTAGGATAATTACCCTGAGGGGGATTATACTTACTTTCAAATGTTGACCGAGACGTCCAAGAATAAGGTAATGGTCTAGATATCCTACCACATTCATTAAGTCGTTGTAGTACTATTTTGGCTCCATACAACATGAAGAGGGAGAAATAAAATTTGAATAAGCAACATGATGATGTCCTTCTTGAACGAGTTAGTCTTCAAAAGGATCTTGCTAAAGTAAAAGAGAAAATAAATTCTTCTAAAAAAAAGTGGAGGATCATGGTACCCTTTTCGCTCTTGCTGCCAAGGTTAAGCTCTAAAAAGGGATTTTGAAGGAGAATGAGGCATAATTGGCTAAGATCAAGAAATATTTGGCCGACACTCGACTCCCTTAATACTTCAACGAGGACGGTGACATAGTTGGAGTTCTTATTAGAAGCGGATAAGTAAGATTGTTCTAAGAAGGTGAAGTCCTATGAAAACCAACTAAAGTGCGGAATAAGCTCGAAGACTGCGTTAACTTAGAAATATAACTCATGTTGGTCTTCTTCAACAATTCTTTGAGTAAGGCCAAGTTGTCTTGTCTAGGAGCGAAGATTTTGTGGGAGTATATCGACACATAGAAATAGGTTGTGGAGGGGGAGTTGATGGCTTTGTTGCCAATAGTGGAGTTGGTTGCGGCCTAATCTTTTACGAATGTTAACTATATCCTTTCATCTTTATGAATAAATTTACTTTCTACTCTTGTGGGCACAATTTGTTTTATTGTTTTCTTTCATGAATGATTTTACTTTCATCATTGTACATCTTTAATAATTTTGTGTCACCATTGTGCATCCTTAAAGGTTTTTTCTCCATCATTATCTTGACGTCTATAGGGTGTTGGTGTAAGCCCTTTTTCCCATCATTATTTTGACGTCTATAGGGTGTTGGTGTAAGTCTTAAAGGCCAATAGTTTTGTTAGAATTTGGTACTTGTATTGAATTGTTTATTAATAATAAAATGCATTTCTTTGATATGTTTGTATTTTTAAAATAATATAGTCTCTAGAATAGATAGTTCGTTTACTGAAACATTAAGTGTATCTTAAGCATAAGATCCTATTAAACATAATGACAATATTTTTAATGTATCTATAGTCAAGCTTTAGAGTAAAGTGAGATAACATTAAAGCACTGAGACTATTATTTGGATAGACAGATGATGACATCCCATGGATCATAGAAAAGAGCTATTAAATCTTCACAAAGATATGAACATTATGAGTAATATTTCTATTGGATTGACCCACCGTGAGAATGCTACATATAATGTTATGCAAGTATCATAAGTTATTCTCAAGGTGATCATGCCACCATTCGACCTGAAACCACCATGGATCTAGATGTGGAGTTGAGAACATTATTGCTAATAAAACATTGTCCATAACAGAGTGACCATCATGTTTATATGACTTGGATGTTCCTTGTTGACTATGCTTCAGAATTTGACTTTTGTATGGTGAAGCAGCGATACTTCAATCATCTATAATGGATATAAACACGACCGACCCATTTATATATGATATAATATAAATAACTCTATATGCAATGGTAGTATATTAATATACGGTTTTATTTCGTCCATTCGATTAGTTGATGATTGTCTTTCATTTGAATGATCAATGTTCACTCTGCTTCATAATTCGATATTTGTATGGTGATGCAATTAGATTTTGAGCAGTCAAATTGAATAATTGATCATGACATTTTTATGGTATGAATGTGTTGCATTAGAGTTTATGACGGTTTAAGAGTTATGGTGTCAAGAGTTATGTGATTAGGGTTTATGACGCCACAAGAGTTGTGTCTTTAGGGTTTGTAAAAAGTGTCAAGTGTTGATGCAAAATACAACTCCGATTCAAAGTGAATTGTTAATTTTGAATTAGCTTTTGGGGCACTTTTCTGGAAAGCCCGCAAGGGGAACTGACCGGGTAGTGGAACCCCTAACTAACTTTGCATAGTGTAATCAATAGCCAAAATTTTATTTAATTTATTTAATTAACATAAATTATTTAATAATAATAGTGTATTTATGACTATTGTCTTGTGGTGAGCTGTTATGCCCTTAGTCTTATTTTATTTTTGTTTTGAGATTTTAAATATGACATGTGTGTCGTGTTTTTCTCTATACCCTATTTATCTAATTTCTTTTCTCATCTCACTCCCTCATATGTAAAATGAGTATTATTTGATGTGATGTAATGTAATAAAGAAAAGAAGAAGAAAACATCAAAGGAAAACAACCATGGAGGTCTAGCTCGGAGACACATAAATTGTTATTAGGTTTAAATTAGGATCTCTCACTAACTTGAGGGAACAATTGCGCTAGGGGCCATAACCGTACCATATATATATATATATATATATATATATATATATATATATATATATATATATATATATATATATATATATATATATATATATATATGTGTGTGTATGTATGTATGTATGTTGATGCATATGAATGTATGCTGATTCATGTGAGAGAAGATTTATATGATAAATAAGACAGTGAAATCAAACTAATTACAAATTCTCTCAAAATAAATATTAAGTTTATGCACTGGTACAAAATACATCTAACGTAACATGCTATTATCTCAACTACTATATCAACCAAAGTAATAGCTCTTATTTAGGCACCTGTATTTTTATTTATCTTATTAAAAGACATTTTACTGTGGCCCTTATTATTAACCGTAGTAATATATTTAGGTTTACAAGCTTCCAATCCTAGCACCAACAATTGAGTCCACAATGCTCACCCTCATATTTGTACTGCTGTTGACAATAGTGTCTCGTTGCAAGGTGTCAACTTGACACCTTGCAACGGGACACTACTTCCTGGACTTTTTGATACAAGTGAGTCGGTCCCTTTCTCGAATGAAAGGGTCTGATACCATTTGTTGGGGGAGTTTTTCACTAGAGAGCATTAACACATAGTGTATGACTAGACACCTTTGTGAGAGACACACCACTTATTCACCCAAAATCTTAAGGTTATACGTGTGTGGGTTTTCTCCTTATAAAGTGTTCAATCTTCTATTTTCTAATCAATATGAGACTTCTTCCTCACACTTGATTCTCAACATGATTTTTATTATTTTTCAATAGAAATATGTTAAATGTACTTAAATATCATTTTAAAAATAAAAATAAAACGTTTAAGAAAAAATTATACACTTGTCATATTTTTATTATAAAATAATAAAAAATATTTTATCTAAATTTTATCCTTTATTAAACATTCAAATTAATTTAACAGCTAAAGTGTAATTGAGCTCTATTAATTTAGAGGACTTATGACATATTTAGATAATTATTAAAAAATACACACTAACGTGAACCAATACAAGACAAACACTATACGAATGAATATACGGCAACGTAGAAAAGGCATTGTTATACGCTACTTGGCGGCATATTTTGTCAACCATAGTTTTCGATTTTCCTTCTCTCCCACTCACTCTTTTTCTCATTGTTTTCGAAGCCACTTTTTTCTACTATCTCACTTTCAATTTCAGCTACTTCTCCTTTTCTTTTTCTCCCATTCCTTTTCTTCCTTTTTGTTCTTTTACATTTTCTCGGTATTGTTGAACCAAGTTGTTGGTGGGAGCTTCTGCAGAACAGAACGTTTCTAGGTCAGACCACTTTCTGAATCTCGTCATTCTTTGTCAGATCCGTTAACTTATTTTTCACATTTTCACATATTTTTATTTATTTTTAGTTTGATTTTTATGAATACTATGCATGTGTTGTTGATGGAGTTTCACACACACTATGTTAATTGATTAGTATTAGATATTAGATAGCCAATACTAAGCAATTAATTAGGTTAAAGAATTAGGTAGACATTTGTCTTGATCAGTTTCATGGTTTGATAATTTGATTCATATTATGATTATATGTGCAGAATGACACATCTGAACAAAGACGTGTCTGATATATGTATGTGTTTGATGTCTGATATGTGTCTATCCAACACGTTTCTGTGTCCACACATGGATTCATGTGATTAGTTATTTATTTATTTTTAAATTATTAAATTTATTGATATCATTTTCCTGTATCATTATTAAATTATACACACATGGACCTGGATGTGAAGCCATCCATATTACAGAAATTGATATAAATAATTTACCCAACACCTCCTTGTATGTTTTGTTCATTTCTAATTGCACAATGCATGTGTGTTTCATCTCATAGTGTTTTATGTAGGCTTTTGAATCAAATTATGGCTAGTGATTCTTTGGTAATCACCAATGGAAATGGCATTGATGACTTACAGCCGAATCCCCAGAGGACTTACCAAGCAGTAGTGATTGCAACCCGAGATATGGGTATTTCTAAGGATGGGGAATTACCATGGACATTGCCTACTGATCAAAAGTTTTTTGAGGATATCACAACAATAACATCTGATCCTAAGAAGAAGAATGCTGTTGTAATGGGTAGAAAATCATGGGAGGCTATCCCTCCTGAGAGCAGGCCTCTCAGTGGCCGTCTAAATGTTGTTCTGACTCGCTCGGGTAGTTTTGATATTGCAACTGCAGAGAATGTTCTTATATGTGGAAGTGTGTCGTCTGCTATGGAACTGTTGGCTGCTTCTCCTTACTGTCTTTCAATTGAGAAAGTATTTCTTACAGGCGGCGGTGAGATATTTAGGTATATATTATCTATATTCCGGTCTTCGTAATCACGTGAAGCTCTTTCTTTGTAGTATCTGATGATTTTTATGTACAGAGAAGCACTTCATGGACCTGGATGTGAAGCCATCCATATTACAGAAATTGAAGCGAGCATTGAGTGTGACACTTTTATGCCTCAAATTGATTTCTCTGTATTTCATCCGTGGTACTCGTCTTTCCCTTTGGTGGAAAATGGCATCCGCTATTCTTTTAACACTTATGTGCGCGTAAGGTCTTCAACAGAAGAGTCCCAGGGTCTGAATACTGATCCAATTCTTTATGATAGTTCAAACTCTGTAAAATTTGAGGTCAAGGATTTTTCTTTTCTTCCCAAGATTATTTTTGAGAGACACGAGGAGTACAAGTATCTTAAATTAGTAGAAGAAATCATTTCTGAAGGTACAACTAAGGACGATAGGACAGGGACTGGTACCTTGTCCATATTTGGTTCCAAGGTAACATTTTAATTGGTTTGTTTGTTGTGGAGTTTCTATAAATTACATGCTGATCTCCTCTATAATTTCACAGATGAGATTTAATCTGCGAAAAAACTTTCCACTTTTAACAACTAAGGTATGCCCAACTCTTGATTCAAAATTTGTATAATATACTGCAGAAAGTAATTTGTTTAATGTGCTCTCATTTTCTTTTTCTATTATTTTGATGTAATTATTATTTGTGTTTGCTACTTTGAATCTTTATGGGGAAGACTGAAGAGGAATATCTGTTTACATTTTGATAAAAAAGTTAACATGATTTCTTCATTTGGTTTCTAGAAAGTATTTTGGCGAGGGGTTGTTGAAGAACTTCTTTGGTTTATCAGTGGCTCAACTAATGCCAAGGTAATGATATAATTTTCCATTTTCCAATCTTCCCACACGCATGCACGCTCATGTAAGGAGACGTGACATTTCGTAGTTAGGTTACAATTCACAAACTAGCTGGCATGGGCTAAATATAGGGAAACTTGAGGATGTTGTACTTGATATTATTTAAACACTTGAGCTTGGCTTTTAATATAGCTAGAGTTGTGGCTTGGTAATCAGCTATTGTTTTGCTCTACTAGATTCTCAAAAATTATGCTTCTGGATCAAAATTCAATTATACTAGTGCTTTGCATGATGTGCTTCTCCTAGGTTCTCAAAGAATGTCACATTGATTCTTTGGTTATGATATCACTAATGACTGCGGTGAATTTTATTCTTAAAAATACTATTTTAACAGGCGCTGCAGGAAAAAGGCATTCGTATATGGGATGGTAATGCATCGAGAGAATACCTTGATAGGCAAGCATGACTATCGACTAGTTTATTTTTCGCAAATTTTTCTTTTCCATGCAATTATTAACTGGATCCGCAATTTATTTTTCAGCATTGGTTTGAAAGAAAGGGAGGAGGGTGACTTAGGACCTGTTTACGGGTTTCAGTGGAGGCACTTTGGTGCAAAGTAGGTGGATTGTGCCTTTCTCTCTGCCCGTCATTACACTATTTTGTGGGATTGGTTAGCTCTTTGCTTAATGTCTCACATTCTGTAGGTATACTAACATGCATGAGGACTACTCCGGCCAAGGATTTGATCAGCTTTTAGATGTTATTAATAAGATAAAGCATAATCCTGATGATAGACGCATCATCCTCTCAGCATGGAATCCATCTGATCTGAAATTAATGGCCCTTCCGCCTTGCCACATGTTTGCACAGGTCTGCAGCTACATTTGGGTTTCTCTTTAGAACTCTGTATGTCTACGTGTAGGTGTATATCTATTTTACAGTTTCTCTACTTCATTTTTTGTTTGTGCAGTTCTATGTGGCAAATGGGGAGTTATCATGTCAAATGTATCAAAGATCTGCCGACATGGGCCTGGGTGTGCCGTTTAATATTGCATCTTATGCGCTCTTGACATGCATGATTGCTCATGTTTGTGGTAAGCAAATTATATGTACTTGGATGTACAAGACACCTTAATTATGTACATTTATAGTTTGATAGAGTTTGAACTTTAAAGACGGAAAATTTGCAACTGACTATCCATCACTTCTACTCAGACCTTGTCCCAGGTGATTTTATCCATGTTATTGGGGATACACATGTTTACCGCAATCATGTGAGGCCTTTGCAGGAACAGCTACAAAACCTGCCAAAACCTTTTCCGGTATGTGGGCATGTATAAGAAAATCATTTGATTTGATGTAGATGCCTTCAAGACTCGCATTAATTGCCTTTTCCTTGTTGACTACTTAAACTTACTTCAGATTTTGAAGATAAATCCAAAGAAGAAAGACATAGATTCTTTTGTGGGTGCTGATTTCAAGCTCATAGGCTATGATCCTCACCAGAAGATAGAAATGAAGATGGCTGTTTAGGAATCTATGAGATTCTCAATCCCTTCTTGAGGCTGTTGTGCTTTTTGAAACAAGGCAAGTAATATGTCTTTTATTGATTCTTATTTTAACTATTTTAATGGAAAATACATAGGTAGTTAAGGTGCATTTTTAAAAAATATATCTAGTATGTTCTTACTGAAGTGTTGCATTTTCATTTGTTTCAGGCTTATCTAAAGGAGGTTTGTGATAAATTTATGGACAACTAATAGGAAACTAGTTGGACAGACTTCAAACTTTACTTATTTTACAATTCTGAATCCTTTAGTTCCACGCGTGTCGTGGCTCTGAGGTGATATAACTTAACATTTTCACATCTTTCCGGTGAAGACGTGCTGGTATAATTTTGAATGATCAGCAACTTCGCGTTTTAAGATAAATGGTGTCTTTGTGTGGGCTATTTGGCTGTAATTTATTACCACCCTCGCCTCAAACCGAAAGAATGGAGGATAGAGTTACATGACTGTTGGATGTTGTCTTGCTATATTATTCTCTTTGCTTTGTCACATCATTAGACACTATGTTTCTTAATTCTGATGTGATTGTATGCTGCTGTGTGGATACACAAGCCATTAATCTCGCTTATGGCACGAAACTACAGTAGACGAGTCTGAACACTTTTATAAGAATGGACTAATGGTGCACACTTCTCGCTGTTTCTTTCAGCAATGACAATGAGAACTCTAATGGCGTACCACCAGCAAATTTTAGGTGAGTTTTGAAGATGTCAACTTATTTTTGTTAAAAACTGCAATAGAAAAACTTTATGCACCCCATGATATCGGTTATTTTATTTTTTTCACTTTTTGAAAACCTTCTCTGCCATCAGATTTTGCATCTCTTGTTCTCTTCCTCCTCACTAATTTCATTAGAGAAAATTTAGGTAAAGAATGCTTTGAAGACAAAGTTTCTTCATGTAAGAAAATCCCTTGCATTCATTTCATTTAATCAACACTCGAGTTTCATATTGATTCCATTCATTCCACTCTTCATAATCATTTATTGTAAGTTGATTCCAAAGTCGCAAATCTTTGTCCTTCAATTTCACATCCCCTTCCTAGTGCGTTTGGACCAGTCTCACGAGCGATGAAGTTGAGCGTTCTCAGATTCGATGGATCTAATTGCACCGAGTAGCTATTTCAAATTGAAGTGTTCTTTGATTTTCATGAGATGCTAGATTATGTGCTCTTAGAAATCATCGCATTTCACTTGGAGGGTTGAGTTGATGCGTGCGTGGTTCTACTTTAGTCGTGGCCAATATTCCTGGATGTTGTTCACCACCATTTTGGTCCAACGACATACGAAGATATAAAAATTGATTTGTCCTAGTTGTCGTAAATGGGGTCGGTCACTGGTTTTCAGGCCCAATTTGAGGACCTTTTGAACAAGGTCACCGGAATCTTAGAATTGTTAATTATCAGCTTCTTCATTATCGAGTTGAAACGTAACCTTCATTGTGAATTGCAATTCCATCGTCCTCATTCTCTCGTCGAGGCTTTTGCAATGACACGTTCCTATGAAGCTCGTTTAGAAGCTTAGAAGCCAATTCCCCTTAATTGAAGAGAGTTTAAAGGCCCAATCTATTCTCCCAGTCCAAATAGATTTTCCCACACAAATAACCTCGTCTAAACACTTCTCAATCCAAAATATCTTCTTCAACACCAAAACGTAACCCCTTCCACCATTACTCCCTACACTCTCATCTAACGTACCCTTTTGCCACCTCCCCCCACCCCCATGACGGAGCTCTGGGGCTGCCGTTCTAAAGATTTATGCTTTAAGTGTAATAAGAAATAGAGTTCTACCCAACGTTATCGTAGTAAGGTGTTACTCATCATTAGAGACGAAGATGATGATCCGAGCCCATATCAGAGAGTCCACATTTTCATGAAGTTTTCATTGACATTTCTAGCTTGCATTCTTTGGCAAGTCAGCTTCAGAGTCACTCTTTACGTGTTATTGGGGTGTATGGACATCACATTCTCATTTATAGTTGGAGCACACATAATTTCATCAAACCGCGTTAGTCGTGCGTTTAGGTTTTACTAGTGACTCCTTCCTCTCGTTTCAAAGTGGCAACAAGTTGTGGCACGTATTTGGTGTGCCACTTTTGATGTAAGAATGCACCAATTATTATACAAGGCATTTCTTTCCGTGTTGAGTTGTTTGTATTGGCCATCAAAGGTCCTAAAGTTGTTTTGGATTTTCCTCGGCTAAAGTATCCAAATTTTGTCCCAGCAATTCAAAAATTTCTCTAAAAAATATCTATAAAATGTAGATATTGTGTTTAATTTTGTATGCTAATATCATGTTTAATTTACTTTTTAAAAAAATCCAAAAAGAAATATTGTATATTTAATATTTATTTGATTATCATGTAACAAAAAAATCAAAAGAAAATCTAAAACAGAACAAAAATCTAATTTGCATTTAGCTGGCCCATTTGATTTAAACCCAAAGATCCATCCATATTACAATCAACGCAAAATAACAAAAAAAACAATGACACAAAAAATAATAAAAATAATAACTAAAAAAATATAAAAATGAACAATATTCTCTGCAGGGGCGTGTCTTGTATCCAACCCCTGTCCTTCAAAGTGCTCCATCCACCTCTCCAAAACTTCAACAACTGTACCTCATTCTTTATTTTTATGAATCACTTTTGTTTTCTTCAACAACTTCACCTAAGAAAGGGAGGGTTTTTGGAGAGAAAGAAAACCATAATCACCTCAAAATTTGAATAAAAGCTTTTCACCCATTCAAACATCAATATTACAGTTGAAATTTAAACATCAATCATCTCCTTCAATACCAAAACAGAATAGAGAGAGTTTCTTAGAAGAAAATTTGAATCAATCAATTTAGTCATTGTATCAACAACACAATAAATTGATTCTTCAAAATCCATAAAACAATCTAAATCCAATTATAAGAAAAGGGAAGAAGGAAAATAAAACTCACAATTTGGATTCTATTCCAGCGACCACCGTAACCGCGCCACCGTGTTTCCATTCTTCCCGCAATCTTTTCCGAAACCGCCATCGTTCGTCGGCCCTCGCACCATTGCGAAATCACCTCGTCACCACCGCAGCCACCGTAACCCCTCAATTGACGCCTAACACGCACTATCGGAAATCCATGGCAACCTCTCCATGCTTTCCTTCTCTCTCTCTCTTTCTCGTACGCTAGTCTCTCTTGTGTTTAATTTCGACCAATTTTCTAATTTTGGCTTTAATTGTTCTCTCTTTCGATGTACAGTATTTAGATTTGCCATTTTCTTCATTTGTTTACTAAACGAGTAACCCGTGCATTTCTGATAGGGGACGCTTACGCACATTTGTTCCAAATATATATATATTTTTAATATAATATATCTAGTTACTCGTAAAAAATTAATAATTAAATGTATAATTAATAAAAAAAATATTTTGATCAATAATTTTATGTTCCGTTAATAATTAATATTTTGGATCAATAACGTGTATAAATATTATTTTTGTTTAGGTATGAATGATTATCAAAATATATCTGGATAAACAGTAAACTTTCGTATATAAAAATAGTTAGATTAATAATAATTTTTTTCCGGTATACCATTTTTTGATAAAAAATATTTAGATCATAAATATCATTTTTTATATAAAAATATTTAAACCAATGATAATAAATTTTTTTCGTATATAAATATTATTTTTGTTTAGGTATCGTTTAGAAAAATATTTTGATCGATAGTAAATTTTTGTATATAAAAATATGTAGCTCAATAATGAATTTTTTTCCATATACAATTTTTTGATAAAAGATATTTAGATCATAAATAACATTTTTTGTATATAAAAATATTTAAATTATCATATACAAATTTTATTAATAGCAATTTTTAAAATTTATTATTTATACATAATTATTTTATAATTTATTTTTAATTGTATGTAACATTTAATATTTTAAAATAGAAAAACAAAATATACATAGATATTAAAAAATTAAAAACTAACTTAAATACAAATTAACTGTAATTTAAAAGTAAAAAGAATGAAAATGGAAACAAATTAAATCCCTATAATCAAATTGTTTTGTGGATTTCTTTGTGTAATAACATTATTACATAAACAAGTTGCTAAATATAAACAAATTAATAGACAAAAAATAATTACTTTTAGTGTAAGTTAAATAAATGAGCAGAGAATATTTAAAGAATACGTGTTAATCACAAGTATAAAAAAAAATGAAAAGTCAATAATACAACTAACATAAATTTTATTTTTATTTTCTTTAATTGTGCAAAAAATGTAATAACATGTGCGTTCACACAAATTTTGATATGATTACTCGTGCGTTCACATAGTATTGATGTGTTACCCGTGTATCAACATGGGTACACGTATGATACGCACGCTTTTGATTTTAAAATATAATAAAATAAAATAAATGAAATGAAAAAAAACAAAATTGCCTAATCAAAATAGTGTATTATTTACAAAAGAGATAATAAATTGGTTTCAATATTTTGTGCGTGTATAAAAAAATTTAAATCCACAAAAGAATTATATTTGCAAGAATAGGAAAAAAAGATTGATTATATATATATATATATATATATATATATATATATATATATATATATATATATATATATATATATATATATATATATATATAGTGTTTAATATATTTTTAATAAATAAATAAATGTGAAATATTGATATTTTATTGAAAATAGTTAGAAAAAAAGTGTAAAGAAACAAATATGGAAAAAAATTATGAGTATGAATATAAACTATTGATTTTATAACGTTGAGTCATTAATTGAAAATAGCTATGAATATTTATTTGGTAAAAATATAGTATGTTTCTAATCTCCTTTTTTTGTAATTATTAAAAATTTAAATGATGATGAGTGAGTGTATTTGAAGCATGGGAAAAGAAGAGAGTGTGAATTGCTGAGTCTTTCTGTGTATTGTGATTGAAAATGTTGAGTATAAGATTAGAAAAAGTTGTATTAAGAAGGTAAATGAAAAGTGTAATATAATATGATCTAATTTTAAAAATTTAAACATAAGAAAGGAATATAAAAAAAAAGCTATTAGAAAATTATGTGATATAGAGAAAGCAAGAAAGAATTTTGACCAATTTTTTAATTTTGACTTTAGTTGTTCTCTCTTTTGACGTACAGTATTTAGATTTGCCATTTTCTTCATTTGTTTATTAAATTTTTATGTTATACAATTTAAACAAAAATATGTTTCTGATTTTGAATACTATGGACTTTATCTAGTCATTAGTTGGGTTCAATTTATCTAAATGAAAATATCTTATCCCATCTTTAGGATTTTTAGGTCTCATGTACGTTTTTAAAAATACCCTTTGTTTTCATAGATGTATATTTGGACGCACTTTTTTCTTACTCAACGTCAAAATTTTCTGTCGATGCATATACGGAATCTGTCTGTATGTATATTTACGGAAGAAATCAAAAAATTGAAAATCAGAAAATCAACATTGAAACGAGAAAAACGACATTTGTAAATTAAAATTGGCATTACATTGATAAATTCAAGAAAAAAAATATTACATTTCAATAGTGGACGTTTGCACATCTCTAAGATTTGCTCGACCGTTCTTCGTACCGTCGCTACCAACTCGAGCGGGATTTTCTCTTCAAAATCGCAATATGTTCGCCACATCGCCAAAACATCCTCTCGGTTATTGAGCTCAAAGTTGCTGTAAACGAAGTTCCATTCATTGTCAATTGAAGGTGAACGATACTCGAGCTTCACAGCCTTTCGTTTGTCTAGTGGATTTCGTCAATGATATCATCGAGCGAGGTGTAATAGTTGAGTTTGAACGTCCGTCTGGATGCTTTGCTATCGGAGTAGGAGACACTTGTGACATACTGTTATACCCCAAAATTTGCCCGCATCTTTTTTCAAGAAAACTCCAATCTGAAAATTAAGAGTCTCATATAATCATGGATTTTATTTCAACAAATATCCTGACATATGAAATACTTAGTTTTTAGAATTTTTCTTATACAGTAATTTGGCTTGCAGTTGAATTTATTCTTACGCAAACGCCAAATACTGTTTATTACTTCACACATGCTATTTTATTTATTTACAGATAAATAGTACTGACACAATTGGTACAGAGTTAAATCTTTTTGCAGACGCAAAATCAGGAAACTCAGACTGTACTGGTAACAAGTAGATTATTATTATCTTTTGTTTCCCATTAATTTTTGTACTATATTCCATTATTTTCAAAAATCTTTTCAAATCTCTTTTTCAAAAATCAAATCCTAACTTTATTCTCTACATCTCTCTTTTTCCCAACACTATCATACACTTTCTTTCAAATCTTACTTCCACTCAAATTTTCCTTTTGTACGGAATCACATCATTCCCCAACGTCTCTATCCTTCTTTCCACTCTATAAATACCTCTCATTTTTTCATAAAAATCTCACATCAAATTCTAATTCATCTCTCAAATTTCTACTTCATAATCCATCCTTTCTTCTTCCCCGACAAAATGGCGAAGCGGTGGGAAACGTGTTTTCTTATGGTCATCACCATTGCTACGGTGATCATGTCTTTCTTCTGTCTACATAGCCCGGAACACTGTGGACCTGGGATGCTTATGCTCCCAATCATCTACATGTTACTATTTGTAGCATGGGTTATCAATCGTCATTCTTAAAATTTGCCGTATTTCTTATTTCTTAAATGTACCGTTTATTCGTCGTACTGTTCAATATAGTATGTAATACTTGTACTGTCAGTATTAAATGTTGTACTATTTGTCATAATATTGCTTAATTACTCAGATAATATTTTGTGTGTTTTCTGCCAGTCAAATATTCATTTTTCTGTGCATTAAATGATTTTCAGGGTTATTATCGGTAATTTTGCCCGCATACAGTAAATATTAGTTATTTATTATGTCTGTGTTTTTTTTAACAAGTCATGTAAATAAACTTTCATTTTTCACATAAAACAAAAACAAAAACAACAAGAAAAGAAAATTAACTTTGACTGTTGATTTTTCACTCTAACTGCTACGTCAATACCTGAACAGTCAGTTGACAGCCAAACTGCTGGCAGTACAATTCTCAGTGTTTTGTACCATCAATCAAATCAATCTTTTACAATTCAAAATTCCAAGATTTTTGTTCTAGAAGTCTTCTGAATATCACGCGATTAGCAGAGACTCAACACTGCACAAAAATCAGGTACGCTTAACTGTCTCCTACACAAACAGTCCCTGACTAGGGTTTTCTTGTTTTTACAGGAGAAACAAGTTTTTGAGACCTCAAATGGATTTCATGCACATCCATATATCTCAAAGTACCATCATACAAATTTTCAAACTTCAATTCACTCAGACGCACCGTCAGCAGCTCAAACAGTCAACAGACGACCCGTTTGACCAAAAAGTCAACAGACAGTCAAAAATGAAATTTTTTGTCAAAGTCCATATTTTGTCAAAGGATTCATCATTTGATCATTGGATGATCATAATTCATCAAGGAAAGATCAAAAATCAACAAAACCCTAAGATTCAAAATTAGGGTTTTTGCCTGAAAAGTCAACTCAACTTTGACTGGTCATAACTCTCTCATCCTTCATCCAAAAAATTCAAATCAAAGCTCATTTTGAAGGAAATTCAATTATCTTTCAAATGCAATTGATCCCATGGTCATTGCATTCACCATTTGAAAAATATGACCAAAGACATTACAGGTCATTTTCAAAGTCAACAAAAAGACACTTTTTTCAAAAGGACACACAAGGAGCATCAAAAATAATTTTGACATGAGACCAAAGACATTGGTTAGAGGACTCTTTGAGGTTTCCAAAAAGTGCAAGAACTCCTTCATATGACAAAAATTGAGGGATTTACACCTTGTTGAAGTTGGCTAAATTTTGGGAAAATGCATGAAACCAACATTGCTCAAAAATGTATTTTTTCCAAATGGGGCCAAGTTTTCATGGTTCAAACATGTTTGCCATGTTATTATGGGCCTCCCACGACCAAGACCAAGCCCATAACATTTTTCTCCATTTTTTGATTTAATTTTATCATTTAAGATTAAATTAAAAAGGGAAAAAAAGGAATGATAAAGCATAGCTTATTTTCTAAGCTAAAGTATCCACATGGGACTTAATTATTCAGCAAAGGAAGCCTAGAGCAAGAGTGTGGAAGATTCAAGCAATGGTTGCTTAGATTTTAAGTTTGAAAGTCAAGATTCCAACAAAGACAATCCAGGCTTATTAGCTTAGTTCCTAAGCACTTCAAGGCTTATAAATAGGCTAGAATATTTCAGCAACAAGGAGGAGAAAAAAGAGAGCACGAAATTATAGCCCAAGCATAGCATAGAAACCTCAAAATTCTCACAAAAATCTCCAAACTTTGTAATTTTCATTTTCATATTTCCAATCAATATCAATACAAAACAATCATTCAAATCATCCTTTGAGGTCACATAGAGTAAGATTGATGCACTAAACAAGTCCCATAATGCTTTAAATACGTGTATCATCATCTTCATGTTCATAACTTTATAACTTTCGTTTTCCAAATTTTCACGTGTAATAACTTAATCTAACTTTTGATTTGAGTTCCTGACATCATTTAGAGTGGATCCAATGTAGCTCATGCAAGGAATCTCGCCTCTAACACCTTCCACCATTGTTGGTTGTTTAAACTTGAGATGCTTCGAGTTGCATCTTCCAGGAACTTTTAACAAAAACTAATGCCACTAATGAACTCAGAGGGTCTTAATTAGGCTATCTGGGTTGTTTGCATCCATTTATTTTCGTGTTTATGCAGGTTTAATGAAGGAGGAAATCTGGAATCAAAAGCGTTGCCAAAACCTTGAAAAAACCGTTGCCATAGCTGTGAAGAAGATGATGAACAGTGATTGAGACCTGTTGACCTCCACGCGTGCATCCCTGGTTGGCTGGTCAATCTTCAGCACTCTCTCCCTTGTTTCTATTCGTCCACGCATACATGGTGGGACCAGACTGACTTATTGAAAGTCTTTATGATCCCACGTGACTGGTCAATGCAAGCGCACCATGTCCTCTTTGATCTGAGCCCTTGGATCTTCTCAACTTTCCATCCAACACACCCGACAAGTGTTCCACACCATGTTCCCTCATAAACCATCACATCTGATTAGTATCCTTTTATTTTTTATTTCTATTTTAATTTCTTTGCAAAATTAATTAAAAATAGTTTAAAAAAATCCAAAAAATACACAAAAAATATTTTTAAGCTTCTAAAATAATATATTATTTTCTGAAATAAAAATATTTTATTTTTCTTCATAATTCCAATATTTTGCATAATTAATTAGTATATATTTATATATTTGCTTTTTAATTATTTTCAACCAATCAAAAAAAATCATAAAAAAATTTGTTCTTTATATTAAATATTGTTTATATATTATAAACTAATTTTGTACATATTTAGGATAATTTTCTCTTTAAGTTTTAATTATTTGTATAATTATTTGCATAATTATGTCTTAATTAACTTAATAAACTTCAAATCAATTTCAAAAATTCCAAAAAAAATTAGTTTTGTTTTAAAATTAATTAACAAGCACATTTGAACATATTTTTAAGCTTAATTTCTAGGTTTAAATTTATTTTCTTTTTCTCATTTTAATTTAATTAATTATGCATTAATTTTAAATTAAAATCAATCATCAAAAAAAACCAAAAACATGCATTTCTCTATTTATCTTATTGCAATTTAAATTCCTAGATAAATGTATAGGATGTCAAAATCATGTAAATAGGCTTAGTTTACATTTCCTGCACAATGGATGTAATAGCGTAGATTTACTTTCCGCACTTTACATTTCCGCATTTTAATTTCCAGCAAATATAAACTGCGTGTATGTCAAAGTTAAAATTGAACCGTTAGATCACTAACTTCAAAGATAAAATATCTGAATCCAATCACAATCACACTTGCACCTTTTAAGGTAATCCCTTCTCATTCTTTTCAAAATCAAAGTCAAAACTCTACTGTTTTGAGTACAAAATCGAACCTTTTGTTTGTATCCGGTGAAAGGATAGATTTTTAAAGGAAATAGGATAAAGACCTTACAACTCAGGGTAGACCTCCTAGTTTGCTTGCTCAAATCAAAACAAACAAAATTCTCATACACTGTCGTTTTTCAAAACAAAACTTTCCAAAAAGACAATATTTTGTATACATCCAAACACGGATCATTACAAAGTTAACTTTCTTTTCAAAACATCTTTCGAAAGATAAACAAACATTTTGTATACATCCGCACAAGGATCATTACAAATTCAATTTACAAAGGTATTTGAAACCACATATGAGGATTCTAAAGCAATTGAAAAGTAATCGAAAAACAAGTGAGCTAAGCAAACTTAAGAGCCCATGGATAACCATGGATACAAAGGGTGCTAACACCTTCCCTTTGTATAACCTACCCCCTTACCCAGAATTTCTTAAAGGTCTTTTTTCTGTTTCTTTTATAAACCTTTCCTTAATTGGATAAAATAAAAGGTCGGTGGCGACTCTGTGAATTTTAAAAAATGCGAAAGCATAAGCGATAAAAAAGAGTCAGTTCACGTATCTCTCCCGCTCAGAGGTATGGCCCGAAAAAAACGGAGGTCCACAGAACTGGCGACTCTGCTGGGGAGTCACTTTCAAAAAACAAAATGTTTTCAAAAGGGGTTACCTTAAGAGAATAGATTACTTTGATGTTTTCAATTGTTTGACTTGATTGCTCTATTTTTCAAAGGTTTGTTTGGGTATTTTGCTTGTGTGAAAGATTCTAACCCGAATCTCGAGATACCTTAAGTATATGACAATAGACCAAGGAAACTGTACGGCATGTACCGATACGGTTGATCTGGTAGTCATCGTTAGTGCGATACTTTGGTTTATACTGATGTCCCTTGAAAACGATCAAGGAGTATATTAGGCTTCCGAAATGTCATTAAACACTAATTTGTCTTAGAACCTTTTTAGTTGAACTTGACTTATGGCCTATTAAGTGGCTAGCTTTGAAATTGATCGAAGTTAGTTATCCTCGAGGAATATTTTGATCGGCCGCTCGAGCGCCGTATTGAGATGTTACTTCCAAGGATCATAGAACCCGAATACTATTCTAGGACAGGTTTTAACCAACTCAACTTCAGTGGGGAGGGTATCACCTATCAGCTCCATGCAAGCCTTTAAACCTAAGGCTATTGTTTGATTTGTTTTTGTGTGCCACATGTTTGCATCATAAGCATATCATTTTCTCACAAAACACTTCAAGGATCAAAGAGTTTACCTTTGTTTTTGCAGGTAATGGCTCCCGCCACCCGAGATTACATCCGAATCAACATCTCAATGGTACCATCTGAACTAAAAGACTTAGTGTCAGAATTCCCCAGGAATGTTCAATTCACCGAAAGGCATGGTCACCTACTCCATTTGGTTACCTCAAAATTTGAAGAAGACATGATACGGGTCCTGTTCCAGTTCTTTGACCCTGAACATCATTGCTTTACCTTTCCTGATTACCAGTTGGTACCCACTTTGGAAGAGTTCTCTGAGCTAATGGGATTACCTATTCGAGATCAATTACCTTTCACTGGTTTAGAAAGGATTCCAAAACCTGAAGTCATTGCTACTGCTTTACATCTGCGAAAATCAGAAATCGAGTCCAATTAGGAAACAAAGAGTGGAGTTAAGGGTTTGCTTGCTAAATTCTTATTGGAAAAGGCTCGACTACTGCTAGAAAACAAAAGTTATCCAGCTTTTGAGGAGGTTATGGCCCTTTTGATCTATGGGTTGGTTTTATTCCCAAATCCCGACCAGTTCATAAGTGTACACATCATCAACCTTTTCCTAATCCGTAACCCGGTACCAACATTGCTGGGAGACATTCTACATTCTCTACACACACGTACCATGAAGAAACGAGGAACTCTCATGTGCTGTATACCACTACTGGCTAGGTGGTTTACATTTCATCTTCCCCGATCAGTGTTGAGAAATGAACAAAGAATGCAATGGTCTCGCAGGATTATGTCTTTGTCTCATTCAGATATCCGGTGGAACAACTTCTTTCAAAGAGACATTACTATCATTGATCATTGTGGAGAGTACCCTAATGTACCACTCCTTGGCATCAAAGGAGGCATCACTTACAATCCCTCTTTAGCTCTACGCCAATTCGGATATGCAAGGAGCAACGGTCCTCATGACATGATTATCCGTGGCATTGTGTTTGATTATGAGAATGATTCTCATAGACACCGACGAAGTTTCATACATGCATGGGACAGTGTCTATAGAATAGAAAGCAAAACTTTGGGGCAATGGAATTCTATCCCTATGGAACCTTACCTCAGATGGGTCCGCACTCATGCTCAGAAACTCATTATGCCATATCCCGCTATTCTACCTATGACTATTGAGCCAAAGGTCGAAGGAGACGAACCCCAAGTTATTCTACACCCGGATATGCCAACTGACCTAGAAGAGTTGCAAAAATCTTGGGTTCAACTAAAAGAGGAAAGAGACACCTTCAAAGCACACTGTCAGGACTATGAGAGACGGATATTGGAGCTCACCGGACAGCTTCAAGAAGAACAGCAGATCAATACATTCCTGGGGGCAAGAGAAAGCGTCCATGGGAAACCTGAAGGATCATTTATTTTACTTCTGTCTTGTAAGCCCAAATGAGGCAAATAAAAAAAGAGAATAAATTGATTAACTAATGTTTGTTTCTTCTTTAACAAATCTAAACTCTAAGATCCTTGAAAACATTGCACACACATTTCATTCATATACACTGCATTCACATACATTGCATTCATATACATTGCATATACATTTCATACATTTGCATATACATTGCATCCAGTCATACACATTGCATAACAGGTTCACATGACGGATTTCTCATCTCCTCGCTGTTTATTTCAGTCATAGGAGATGGAATCTGAGACAAGCATCAAGAACCTCGAAGAACAGAATGCCCAAGTTCAAGTGGCAATTCTGGAACTGGCAAAGGGGCAACAAGAACTGAAAGCTCTGATAATCAAGAAGAAAAAGAAGCCCAAAGGATCTGTAGGCGTGAGTCACCTGAAAAGGAAGATCAAAATCCCAGTCAAAAAGTTCAAAAAGCCACCGATCCCTGAAACAGTCGGTGATGGTGAACAAGAAGACAATCAAAGCAACCAGGGTTTTGCTAAACCCTCTCTCTCTTCAAATGAAGAAGATGATCATTCTGGGGACGAACCGGATGATGACAAGTACCAACAGCTGGAAGACCGTATGAAAGCTATGGAGATACAAAAAGTACCTGGTTTAGATTTCAATGATCTGGGGCTCATCTCGGATGTTGTTATCCCTCCAAAATTCAAAGTTCCTGTCTTTGCAAAATATGATGGAGTTTCTTGCCCGAAACTACATCTGAGATCCTATGTGAGGAAAATACAACCTCATACAACAGATAGCAAATTGTGGATTCACTTCTTCCAAGAAAGTCTGTCGGGTACACAACTCGAGTGGTACTACCAGTTGGAAAATACCAAAGTTCATACTTGGGAAGAATTAGCTGCTGCTTTTTACAAACAGTACCAATACAATGCTGATCTTGCGCCAACCCATACTCAACTAAGGGGCATGTCTATGGGACCAAAAGAAAGTTTCAAAGGATATGCACAAAAGTGGAGAGATATGGCTGGAAGGGTTCAACCACCCTTATCTGATCACGAACTAGTCGACATGTTCATGGGCACTTTAACTGGCCCTTTCTATAGCCATTTGCTGGGAAGCTCATCATCAGGTTTCACTGACCTGATACTGACCGGAGAACGTGTCGAAAGTGGCATTCAAAATGGAAAAATTCAAATAGGTTCCTCCTCTGGTACTACAAAAAGGCCCATCAGCGGGAGAAATGAGGTCAATGCAACACAAATTCAGAAAAGTCGCAAAAGTGAGCAGCATCAATCTGTAGGGGCAGTTCTGATCTCCGCATCTGCACCTCAAAAAGATCAACAGCCAAAATATACGCATTGACCAGATGCACCAAGAAGAAATTTCACCAGAATCAACATGCCAATCTCTCAGGCATTGCAGCACTTGCTAAAAGCAGATCTGATCACATTAAAAGGTCCTCCAAAGAATGTCAACACTTCCTCTCCGAATTATCGCCCTGATGCAACATGTGCCTATCACTCAAACTTTCCAGGACATGACGCAGATCACTGCTGGGCCTTGAAAAATAAAATACAAGATATGATAGATGCTGGGGAAAATGAGTTCGATCCTCCAGAAACTCCAAATGTCATCACTGCACCTATGCCAAAGCATGACAAAACTGTTAACGCTATCCTGGACACTGTTTACATCTATGATGTGAACGAATTATCAACTCCACTCTGCGAAGTCAAAGGAAAGCTAATCCAAGCTGGTTACTTTCCAGGGTGTGACCCCGACTGCTTTTATTGCTCATACCTGCCCAATGGTTGTGAAAATCTAAGAATGGGAATTCAAAAGTGGATGGATCACCGTATCATTATGTTTGAGAGGCTCCCTTCTATGGACGTGCTGTGCGAAGTCTTTACAAACGGGATGAGAATAGAGGATGCCTCAGTGATATCCAGCTTACCATTCAAAATCTCTGCCAAGGCTCCATTCAAAATTTCTGCTACACTCAAAGTGGCATCAGTAGTCATTGCTAGTCCAACTCCATTTCCATACTCCTCAGACAAAGCTGTCCCATGGGGATACGACACTAATGTTTATGTTCATGGAGTTAAGCAGGGTACCTCGACTGAAGAGGCCGCAAAGTTAACTACTCCAACTGTGGGTAATATTGTGGGTACCAGCAAGATCACGAGAAGTGGAAGAATCTTTTCACCAGAAATTTCTCCAAATGTTGCTGCTGGTCCAGTCCGAGTCCCAGTTCCTAGTCAAGATAACAGCGCTCGAGGCAAAGAGCCACAAGTTGAACAAGTTCAAACCCCGGTGGAGATCACTGCTGAGGATCCATCAAAGCAAGAAATGGAGGAAGTATTGAAAATCATCTGCAAGAGTGATTACAATATTGTTGAGCAACTAGGGCACACCGCTTCAAAAATCTTAATGCTATCTCTGCTAAAATATTCAGAAGCTCATGCCAAAGCTCTGATGAAGTTCCTTAAAGCTGCGCATGTGCCTCAAGAGATCTCAGTCGACCAATTTGAGAATTGTGTTGCCAATCTAACCGTGAGCAATGGTCTCGGTTTCTCTGATGTGGATCTAACCCCTGCTGGAAAAAATCACAACAAAGCCCTACATATCTCCATTGAATGTAATGGCACCACTCTATCTCATGTGCTAGTAGATAACGGTTCTTCTTTGAACGTGTTACCGAAAACAGTACTAGAAAAGCTTGACTTCGAAGGAATTGTGTTACAACCAAGTGATGTTGTGGTAAGAGCCTTTGACGGGTCAACAAGAACGGTATACGGAAAAGTGAATCTCCCAATCAGAGTGGGTTCTCAAATCTTCGATTCTATCTTTTACGTAATGGAAATTCACCCAGCCTACTCCTGTTTACTTGGACGCCCTTGGATACATGGGGCAAATGCTGTAACTTCTACCCTGCATCAGAAGTTAAAATATCCAGTAAAAGGAAAGATTGTCACAGTCTATGGCGAAGAGGAATATGTGGTTAGTCACCTAAGCAATTCCAAATATGTTGAGTTGGAGGACGAATTCATCGAAACTCCATGCCAATCATTTGAGGTGGTCTCCCCAGATGTCTCTACCACCAAGCATATTCCTGCTACTCCAACTACAACTATGGCTTCTCTCAAAGATGCTAAAGCCATGATTGAACAGGGTGATTGCACAGTATGGGGACAACTTCCCGATATACCTTACAAGTCTGACAAGCTAGGCTTGGGCTATGATAGTAAAGATCAAAAGAATGATCAAGGTCCTCGTTCTGGAGGATTAATGTCACACTTCGTCAGCCAAGAAGTAAACGCTATTGAAGATGAAGGAGTGTTCTTGAACCATATCATTCAGCCATATCCAGATTAGATTTCACCCATTTCTATGGGAATGTGGGATGCTGTGGGAGAACCAAGTGACGGGTATAATTATCAGCATACCGCACCTCAGAATTCTTATGTTGCTATGGAAGACATTACCCCGACTGGATGGGGTGATCAAATTGAAAATGACAAAAGTTTCACAAGTCCCATCACTGAGCAATATCAAAATCCACCCAAAGAAGTATGGGACACGCTAGGAGAACCCAGCGGCAAATATGACTATATGGTGAAATATTCCGCTCCTCCGAGCTCACAAATTGCTATGAAGGACATTGTCCCAACTGGATGGGATGAACATTACGATGACAATTTCGCTTTTGAAGAAGCCAGGGAAATACCAAATAACGAAGGTTGCTTTCTGTCAGAATACACTCCTCATCAGGATGCACAAGTCTCTATTCAAAACATCATCCCGACTGCATGGGACAGCCTTATTGAGCATCTTGCTCAACCAGCAGAGATATCTCAGCTTGGGCTCTCGTATCCAGCAGAGTATATCGCTTATCCCGAAAGATCGTCGGTTCATTTTCCCACTAATGAAATCAATGTTGTGGAAGATGAAGAAGACAACTGCAACTGGAACAGCTGGATACTCCCTGCTCACAACAGTGGATTGAACAACTGGAAAGCTGAGGATGTGATCTCCTTTGACCAGGAGTAAATGCCATTTCCTGTTTTCTTTGTGTATATTGTGCAAAGATAAAAATGGTTCCTGAACAATCGAACCATGAGCCTGAAAGCCGTGTGCCTTGCCCAAAGCACACTGGCCCTTCTATAAGGGCTTATCATATCATGATCATGTGCATTCAATAAAATCATGGGACGCTTGCATATTTAAATTTTGTGATCCTTTTTCTTTCTTTCTTCGCTTTCAAATAGCTATGTTTTTCTTCACACACACTCACATAACTAACATGCAGATTCACATACACTCTGGATCCAGTCAGCAACGATTCTGCTATTGCCCGTCATGACTTTGAAAGTCCGATCTACCAAACTGAGGACGAAAGTGAGGAAGATTGTGAAGTGCCAAGAGAAATTACAAGGCTGCTAGAACAAGAAGACAAGGCCATACAGCCTCACGAGGAGCCAATTGAGGTCATCAACTTGGGCAGCAACGAAGAAAAGAAAGAAGTCAAAATAGGGGCTGATTTAGAACACAGCATCAAGCAAAGACTGATTCAAATGCTGCGAGACTACGTCGAGATATTCGCATGGTCCTATGAAGATATGCCAGGTCTTGACACGGACATTGTAGTTCATCGCCTGCCAATCAAAGAAGGTAGCATTCCAGTCAAACAGAAACTACGAAGGAGTAGGCCTGATATGTCAAAAAAAGATCAAAGACGAGGTTGAAAAACAGTTCAATGTCGGATTCCTAAAAGTTGTAAGTTATCCTCCTTGGATAGCTAACATCGTGCCTGTACCTAAAAAAGACGGGAAAGTCAGAATGTGCGTGGACTACAGAGATCTGAACCAGGCAAGCCCCAAAGATGATTTCCCTTTACCACACATCGATGTACTGGTTGACAATACCGTACAATGCAAGGTATTCTCCTTTATGGACGGATTCTCAGGGTACAATCAAATCAAGATGGCACCCGAAGACATGGAAAAAACAACCTTCACAACACCCTGGGGAACCTTTTGTTACAAAGTAATGCCCTTTGGTCTGAAAAACGCAGGAGCAACCTATCAACGTGCAATGGTAGCGCTATTTCATGATATGATTCATCAAGAAATAGAGGTGTATGTCGATGACATGATTGCAAAATCCAACACCGAGGAAGAACATCTGGGTCATTTACACAAGTTGTTTGACAGACTCAAGAAATACAAGTTGCGACTGAACCCAAATAAGTGTACCTTTGGAGTAAGATCCGGCAAACTCTTAGGTTTCATCGTCAGCAGCAAAGGTATTGAGGTTGATCCCGCCAAGGTTAAAGCCATTCAAGAAATGCCTATACCTCGTACCGAGAAACAAGTCAGAGGATTCATGGGACGTCTAAATTACATCGCCCGATTTATTGCCCACATGACTACTACTTGTGTGCCGATCTTCAAACTGTTGAAGAAAGACCAAGTGGAAAGGTGGAATGACAAATGCCAGTTAGCCTTTGACAAAATCAAAGAATATCTCCAAAAACCTCCAATCTTGTTGCCACCTGTGGAAGGCAGACCTCTGATAATGTACCTAACTGTGTTAGAAGACTCAATGGGGTGTGTACTAGGACAACATGACGAATCCGGCCGAAAGGAGCACGCAATCTACTATCTTAGCAAAAAGTTTACCGATTGTGAAACAAGATACTCATTACTCGAAAAAACTTGTTGTGCCTTAGCTTGGGCGGCTCGCCGACTAAGACAGTACATGCTAAATCACACCACTTTCCTAATCTCCAAGATGGATCCCATCAAATATGTGTTCGAAAAACCTGCTCTCTCTGAAAGAATAGCGAGATGGCAAATGATCTTAACAGAATATGACATTCAATACACTTCACAAAAAGCAATCAAAGGAAGTGTGGTAGCTGATCATCTGGCTCATCAAGCAGTGGATGATTATCAAGCATTGAACTTTGACTTCCCAGACGAAGACATTATGCTAGTCAATGACTACAAACAACCAGGACCGGAAGAAGGACCCGAGCCAGGATCCCGGTGGACTATGGTTTTTGACGGAGCTTCTAATGCACTTGGCAATGGCATCGGGGCTGTGATCATTTCCCCCACAGGAGGTCATACACCATTCACTGCCAGATTATGCTTCAACTGCACTAACAATATAGCCGAATACGAAGCATGTATTCTGGGTCTTAAAGCTGCAATCGATCTAAGAATCAAATTCCTGGAAGTCTACGGAGACTCGGCCTTGGTAATCTACCAAGTCAAAGGGGAATGGGACACAAAGCACCCGAATCTAATTCCTTACAAAGAATATGTGCTGAGTTTGATTCCTTACTTCGAAGAAATCACTTTCGAACACATCCCACGCGAGGAAAATCAACTAGCTGATGCTTTAGCTACCATGTCATCCATGTTCAAAGTCAGATGGGACAACGAGGCGCCTATGATCACCATTTACAGGCAAGATGAACCATCATATTGCAATGAGATCAATACCGAGGGAACAGAAGAAAAACCATGGTTCCATGAAGTAAAAAGATATCTCGAAGCTCAGGAGTACCCTGAAGGGGCATCCATTAACGACAGAAAGTTTCTAAGGAGATTTGCTGCCAAATTCTTTCTAAGCAATGGAACCTTATACAAACGCAACCATGACTCGAATTTACTTCGCTGTGTAAACAAGAAGGAAGCAGAACAGATCATGGAAGAAATACACAATGGTGCCTTCGGTACTCATTCCAGTGGACATAAAATGGCTAAAAAGATCCTTAGAGCGGGTTATTACTGGTCTACCATGGAAACAGACTGCCATCATCACTCCTGAACCTGTCACAAATGCCAGATATATGCTGACAAAGTACATGTACCTCCAGTTCCATTAAGCGTCCTGACGGCTCCTTGGCCTTTTGCAATGTGGGGTATTGATATGATTGGAGAAATCAAACCTACTGCCTCCAACGGACATCGCTTTATCCTGGTCGCTATTGACTACTTCACAAAGTGGGTAGAAGCAGCTTCATTTGCTTCTGTTACCAAGAATGTGGTGGCCCGGTTCATCAAATACAATCTCATTTGTCGGTACGGCATCCCTGAACGGATTATCACGGACAATGGCACAAATCTAAACAACAGAATGATTACTGAACTTTGCACACAGTTCAAGATCAAACATCATAATTCTTCTCCATATCGACCAAAGATGAACGGCGCGGTGGAAGCTGCCAACAAGAACATCAAGAAAATCATACAAAAAATGACAGTAACTTACAAAGACTGGCATGAGATGTTACCTTTTGCTCTTCATGGTTATCGCACATCTGCGCGTACTTCAACAGGGGCAACTCCATTCTCCTTAGTCTATGGTATGGAGGCAGTTCTTCCAATTGAAATTCAGATTCCTTCCCTACGGATTATGAAAGAAGCCAATCTAGACGAAGACGATTGGATTCAAACACAGTTGGACCAGATAAACTTGATTGATGAGAAAAGGCTCGCAGCTATTTGTCATGGTCAGCTATACCAAAAGCGTATGATCAAAGCCTTCAACAAAAAAGTCAAAAGTCAAGCATACCAAACTGGTGGCTTGGTTGTCAAACGCATCATCTTACCACAAGGTGATCCCAGAGGCAAATGGACTCCCACCTACGAGGGACCATTCATAATCAAGGAAATATTCTCCGGCGGCGCCATGTTGCTTACCACCATGGATGGTGAGGATTTCCCACACCCTGTGAATGCTGACATAGTCAAAAAATACTTCGCTTAAAAAGAAAAAAACAGCTCGCTAAGTTGAAAACCTGAAAGGGCAACTTAGGCAAAAAATGAGCGTCTCGGTGGATTGAAAACCCGAAAGGGCGGTCTAGGCAAAAATTAGAGACTAAACAAATACTATCCCGGTAGGCTGAAAACCTGAAAGGGCAGCCTAGGCAAATGTTAGGGAATGAAGCATACAACTATGTTCCGTTTAGCTGCCTACTCACCATCAAGATTCAACACCTCAAAGACACCGATCAGTCCAATCACTTTCTTCCAACAAGTGAGGGATGAGATGCTCGAAGACAGATTGGCAATAGCAGAATTGAAACTTAACTGGATTGTTTTCACATAGCTATTTATCTTTATAAATATTTTCCAAAACTTTATGACAGTTTCCTACTTCTAGGATTGTTGTCTCCCTGTGCTAATCAGCCTATCATGGCTCTTTTTCAAAAATCTATGCAGCTTAGGCTCAAAAATCACTATTTTCACTTTTTCTGTTTTAAATACGTAAACGTCCCAATGATAATTCTGAATGAACATGTGCATTTGAATATGATTGATGTTTACCAGGAAAAACAGGAATAGCATTCAGGAAATGTCCCAATTATCTGGACATCATCCCATCAGAAGAAAATCCCCAAGAGAAACGCATTTCTCAGCAAATTCCTCAAAAAGATTTTCTCTTCAAAAGAAGTCTTATCCCCCAGCAGGGTTGTTCCAGATTACTATCTTCAGAAGGTGTGATCCCCGCACCCGAACTTGGTCAGATAGTGCATCGGAGGATTATGCATCTTCCTCATTCCCATTTGAAAGGGCATCAGAACTTCCAGCTACCTTTCATTCCCAAGTGATAGTCAAAGATCCTTCAACAGAGTACCATGGTTCTCAAAGAATTTCCCCAGCCGAGGGTACTCAAACAAGACAAAAGATCATCAACAATCACAATATAGTCATATCCAGATGACTGACGGAAATTTATTTTCCCGAATAGAAGCTTGACATCATATTCATACATCACACATTCATATTCATATTCATACATCACACATTCATATATTCATACATCATACATCATACATCATGCATCATGCGCATATTCATACGCATATTCATACACAACATAACATGCCTATTTCTCCTTTAGCTCACATTACATGCATCATAAACATTGCATATCACTAACTTGATTTTTCAGGTAGACGGATATCTTCAACAAAGATGTTCTCAATCACATGCAGTGTTCACCTGAATTCCATGAACGGTTCTCTCAGATATAATCAAGCCGAAGATTCATTCTGATCACTTATCAACTCAAAAACAAGCATCACAGATCTAAGTTGATACCTCAGACGGTTCCAGAACGATCTAACATTGCAGATCTAAAGTTGATACCTCAGACGGTTCCAAAACGATCTAACATCGCAGATCTAAAGTTGATACCTCAGACGGTTCCAAAACGATCTAACATCGCAGATCTAAGTTGATACCTCAGACGGTTCCAGAACGATCTAACGTCGCAGATCTAAAGTTGATACCTCAGACGGTTCCAGAACGATCTAACATCGCAGATCTAAGTTGATACCTCAGACGGTTCCAGAACGATCTAACATCGCAGATCTAAGTTGATACCTCAGACGGTTCCAGAACGATCTAACATTGCAGATCTAAAGTTGATACCTCAGACGGTTCCAGAACGATCTAACATTGCAGATCTAAAGTTGATACCTCAGACGGTTCCAGAACAATCTAACATTGAAGATCTAAAGTCGATACCTCAGACGGTTCAAGAATGATCTAACATCAAAGATCTAAAGCTGATACCTCAGACGGTTCCACAATGATCAACTTTCAAAATCTAAAGCAGGAAAAACTTTGGACAAGTTCCGTAGCAATCATCCTCCTAGACTTAAAGCGGTAACCTTGGACGGTTCCGAAACAGTCAACACAAAGACTTTCAAATCCTTCATCAAGATATAATCAATGGATTCATTCTGATGAACAAACCCTCAACCCATTTACCAGGTGGCATCTGAAAGCCCATCTCAGGTAATGTTCCAATCTGCCAACAACATTTCGCAGACGACATTCAAATGCAACTTCCAACATCTCTTATGATCAAGGTAAGTGCAAATTTTCAGGGCATCTAAATATTCAATCATCTTCTACCTTCAGATTTCAGACAATCTCTTCAGGTTTAAGAAGATTGAATAGGGGCAACTGTTATACCCCAAAATTTGCCCGCATCTTTTTTCAAGAAAACTCCAATCTGAAAATTAAGAGTCTCATATAATCATGGATTTCTATTTCAACAAATATCCTGACATATGAAATACTTAGTTTATAGAATTTTTCTTATACAGTAATTTGGCTTGCAGTTGAATTTATTTTTACGCAAACGCCAAATACTGTTTATTACTTCACACATGCTATTTTATTTATTTACAGATAAATAGTACTGACACAATTGGTACAAAGTTAAATCTTTTTGCAGGCGCAAAATCAGGAAACTCAGACTGTACTGGTAACAAGTAGATTATTATTATCTTTTGTTTCCCATTAATTTTTGTACTATATTCCATTATTTTCAAAAATCTTTTCAAATCTCTTTTTCAAAAATCAAATCCTAACTTTATTCTCTACATCTCTCTTTTTCCCAACACTATCATACACTTTCTTTCAAATCTTACTTCCACTCAAATTTTCCTTTTGTACAGAATCACATCATTCCCCAACGTCTCTATCCTTCTTTCCACTCTATAAATACCTCTCATTTTTTCATAAAAATCTCACATCAAATTCTAATTCATCTCTCAAATTTCTACTTCATAATCCATCCTTTCTTCTTCCCCGACAAAATGGCGAAGCGGTGGGAAACGTGTTTTCTTATGGTCATCACCATTGCTACGGTGATCATGTCTTTCTTCTGTCTACATAGCCCGGAACACTGTGGACCTGGGATGCTTATGCTCCCAATCATCTACATGTTACTATTTGTAGCATGGGTTATCAATCGTCATTCTTAAAATTTGCCGTATTTCTTATTTCTTAAATGTACCGTTTATTCGTCGTACTGTTCAATATAGTATGTAATACTTGTACTGTCAGTATTAAATGTTGTACTATTTGTCATAATATTGCTTAATTACTCAGATAATATTTTGTGTGTTTTCTGCCAGTCAAATATTCATTTTTCTGTGCATTAAATGATTTTCAGGGTTATTATCGATAATTTTGCCCGCATACAGTAAATATTAGTTATTTATTATGTCTGTGTTTTTTTTTAACAAGTCATGTAAATAAACTTTCATTTTTCACATAAAACAAAAACAAAAACAACAAGAAAAGAAAATTAACTTTGACTGTTGATTTTTCACTCTAACTGCTACGTCAATACCTGAACAGTCAGTTGACAGCCAAACTGCTGGCAGTACAATTCTCAGTGTTTTGTACCATCAATCAAATCAATCTTTTACAATTCAAAATTCCAAGATTTTTGTTCTAGAAGTCTTCTGAATATCACGCGATTAGCAGAGACTCAACACTGCACAAAAATCAGGTACGCTTAACTGTCTCCTACACAAACAGTCCCTGACTAGGGTTTTCTTGTTTTTACAGGAGAAACAAGTTTTTGAGACCTCAAATGGATTTCATGCACATCCATATATCTCAAAGTACCATCATACAAATTTTCAAACTTCAATTCATTCAGACGCACCGTCAGCAGCTCAAACAGTCAACAGACGACCCGTTTGACCAAAAAGTCAACAGACAGTCAAAAATGAAATTTTTTGTCAAAGTCCATATTTTGTCAAAGGATTCATCATTTGATCATTGGATGATCATAATTCATCAAGGAAAGATCAAAAATCAACAAAACCCTAAGATTCAAAATTAGGGTTTTTGCCTGAAAAGTCAACTCAACTTTGACTGGTCATAACTCTCTCATCCTTCATCCAAAAAATTCAAATCAAAGCTCATTTTGAAGGAAATTCAATTATCTTTCAAATGCAATTGATCCCATGGTCATTGCATTCACCATTTAAAAAATATGACCAAAGACATTACAGGTCATTTTAAAGTCAACAAAAAGACACTTTTTTCAAAAGGACACACAAGGAGCATCAAAAATAATTTTGACATGAGACCAAAGACATTGGTTAGAGGACTCTTTGAGGTTTCCAAAAAGTGCAAGAACTCCTTCATATGACAAAAATTGAGGGATTTACACCTTGTTGAAGTTGGCTAAATTTTGGGAAAATGCATGAAACCAACATTGCTCAAAAATGTATTTTTTCCAAATGGGGCCAAGTTTTCATGGTTCAAACATGTTTGCCATGTTATTATGGGCCTCCCACGACCAAGACCAAGCCCATAACATTTTTCTCCATTTTTTGATTTAATTTTATCATTTAAGATTAAATTAAAAAGGGAAAAAAAGGAATGATAAAGCATAGCTTATTTTCTAAGCTAAAGTCTCCACATGGGACTTAATTATTCAGCAAAGGAAGCCTAGAGCAAGAGTGTGGAAGATTCAAGTAATGGTTGCTTAGATTTTAAGTTTGAAAGTCAAGATTCCAACAAAGACAATCAAGGCTTATTAGCTTAGTTCCTAAGCACTTCAAGGCTTATAAATAGGCTAGAATATTTCAGCAACAAGGAGGAGAAAAAAGAGAGCACGAAATTATAGCCCAAGCATAGCATAGAAACCTCAAAATTCTCACAAAAATCTCCAAACTTTGTAATTTTCATTTTCATATTTCCAATCAATATCAATACAAAACAATCATTCAAATCATCCTTTGAGGTCACATAGAGTAAGATTGATGCACTAAACAAGTCCCATAATGCTTTAAATACGTGTATCATCATCTTCATGTTCATAACTTTATAACTTTCATTTTCCAAATTTTCACGTGTAATAACTTAATCTAACTTTTGATTTGAGTTCCTGACATCATTTAGAGTGGATCCAATGTAGCTCATGCAAGGAATCTCGCCTCTAACACCTTCCACCATTGTTGGTTGTTTAAACTTGAGATGCTTCGAGTTGCATCTTGCAGGAACTTTTAACAAAAACTAATGCCACTAATGAACTCAGAGGGTCTTAATTAGGCTATCTGGGTTGTTTGCATCCATTTATTTTCGTGTTTATGCAGGTTTAATGAAGGAGGAAATCTGGAATCAAAAGCGTTGCCAAAACCTTGAAAAAACCGTTGCCATAGCTGTGAAGAAGATGATGAACAGTGATTGAGACCTGTTGACCTCCACGCGTGCATCCCTGGTTGGCTGGTCAATCTTCAGCACTCTCTCCCTTGTTTCTATTCGTCCACGCATACATGGTGGGACCAGACTGACTTATTGAAAGTCTTTATGATCCCACGTGACTGGTCAATGCAAGCGCACCATGTCCTCTTTGATCTGAGCCCTTGGATCTTCTCAACTTTCCATCCAACGCACCCGACAAGTGTTCCACACCATGTTCCCTCATAAACCATCACATCTGATTAGTATCCTTTTATTTTTTATTTCTATTTTAATTTCTTTGCAAAATTAATTAAAAATAGTTTAAAAAAATCCAAAAAATACACAAAAAATATTTTTAAGCTTCTAAAATAATATATTATTTTCTGAAATAAAAATATTTTATTTTTCTTCATAATTCCAATATTTTGCATAATTAATTAGTATATATTTATATATTTGCTTTTTAATTATTTTCAACCAATCAAAAAAAATCATAAAAAAATTTGTTCTTTATATTAAATATTGTTTATATATTATAAACTAATTTTGTACATATTTAGGATAATTTTCTCTTTAAGTTTTAATTATTTGTATAATTATTTGCATAATTATGTCTTAATTAACTTAATAAACTTCAAATCAATTTCAAAAATTCCAAAAAAAATTAGTTTTGTTTTAAAATTAATTAACAAGCACATTTGAACATATTTTTAAGCTTAATTTCTAGGTTTAAATTTATTTTCTTTTTCTCATTTTAATTTAATTAATTATGCATTAATTTTAAATTAAAATCAATCATAAAAAAAAACCAAAAACATGCATTTCTCTATTTATCTTATTGCAATTTAAATTCCTAGATAAATGTATAGGATGTCAAAATCATGTAAATAGGCTTAGTTTACATTTCCTGCACAATCGATGTAATAGCGTAGATTTACTTTCCGCACTTTACATTTCCGCATTTTAATTTCCAGCAAATATAAACTGCGTGTATGTCAAAGATAAAATTGAACCGTTAGATCACTAACTTCAAAGATAAAATATCTGAATCCAATCACAATCACACTTGCACCTTTTAAGGTAATCCCTTCTCATTCTTTTCAAAATCAAAGTCAAAACTCTACTGTTTCGAGTACAAAATCGAACCTTTTGTTTGTATCCGGTGAAAGGATAGATTTTTAAAGGAAATAGGATAAAGACCTTACAACTCAGGGTAGACCTCCTAGTTTGCTTGCTCAAATCAAAACAAACAAAATTCTCATACACTGTCGTTTTTCAAAACAAAACTTTCCAAAAAGACAATATTTTGTATACATCCAAACACGGATCATTACAAAGTTAACGTTCTTTTCAAAACATCTTTCGAAAGATAAACAAACATTTTGTATACATCCGCACAAGGATCATTACAAATTCAATTTACAAAGGTATTTGAAACCACATATGAGCATTCTAAAGCAATTGAAAAGTAATCGAAAAACAAGTGAGCTAAGCAAACTTAAGAGCCCATGGATAACCATGGATACAAAGGGTGCTAACACCTTCCCTTTGTATAACCTACCCCCTTACCCAGAATTTCTTAAAGGTCTTTTTTCTGTTTCTTTTATAAACCTTTCCTTAATTGGATAAAATAAAAGGTCGGTGGCGACTCTGTGAATTTTAAAAAATGCGAAAGCATAAGCGATAAAAAAGAGTCAGTTCACGTATCTCTCCCGCTCAGAGGTATGGCCCGAAAAAAAACGGAGGTCCACACATACCAACGGATGTTGATATCATATTGAGACATTTTTGTGATTGTGTAAAAGAAAACATAAGAAACCCCAAATTTATAGAAAACCTAGGTGAACATGGACCACCCATTTTCTGTCAAACATTTCATAGCTATATCCACAGAAAGAACCATGAAATTTTTGTTCCGTATGTATATCTACGGAAAATACCCAGGTACTGCATCTTAAGAAGCTTTCGTAGATATATCTCCAAGACTTTCGCTGTTACATTTTTTGTAGCAGAACATAATAATAAAGAAAATGAGTATTCTGCAGTTGGAAAAATTTGATAATAATAAGGAAAGTGAGCATATTGTAGTGTTAAAAATTGGTTATATTGCAATGTTAAATAGTGAGTATATTACACTTCCAAAATTCAAAACAAATCAAAATAAATGTCACCGGCTAAATCTATTGGTGGTTCCATCTTGGACTTTTCCGCATTTGATTCCTTTTCAATATTGTTCAATCTTTCGAATTCGTGCATCCTATCAACAAAAAGATCCGGCCACGTCTCAACATTTGCGGCATGATGAGTCGCCCATTCCAGCGACGTAGGTGGTATGTGGCATCCCGGTTTCAAGTAAACTTATACAAAATGACTTGATTTTACAAGCCATCTAATACACATGATGCAATCATTTGGATTCCTAAGTGGTACGGTGCGGAGCAGGAAAAAGGTTTCCAAAAACTTGTAATGTGTCAAGTGAATGCACACCCTATCATATGCACATGCAATAAGATGCCCTATTTCCGAGAATCTCATCCATTTTGACACTGGTGCGTGAGCACTCAACCAAGGAACAAGATATTCGTAAACCGCTTCAAATTTATCTTTCTCTCCATACTACCGCGTGTAAGAGTCTTTATTCGTCAGCGCATGACTGTTAGGATACTTTTATCTCATTGGAAAACATATATTTTCTTGTCGAATTCACCAAGAGAAATCAAATTTCTCTTCAAATCAGGAACATATATGACTTCAATCAATAACCTTATTGACTCATCATGAAGCTTGAATCTCACAGATCCAATACCTGTAATTTTGCAAGCTTTTCTATTTCCTAGCAATACAGATCCGCCATCTTGATCATATAGCTCCTTGAACAAGTATTTGTTTGGAGTCATATGCCAAATGCAAACTGAATCCATAATTCACTCATTACTTAAGTCGCTGTCTTCACTCATCTTGAATGATTACAGAGCTTGCTTCAGGTAGATGCGATTGACCAACAATTTGGTCATGTACAAACTTTTGAGTTCGACCACAAACTCGCCGCAGTCGTCTCTTTGGAAACCTATCAAAGAATCCTATCACCAAGGCTCAATAAGATTGTGTTGTGGGCTTTCTCTACCATAGTCATTTTCTCCTTCTTCATTAATGCAACGTCCATGGTTGCGACTCCCTTCAACGCTTCTAACCAACATTATTAAACCAGTATGGTTTTCATCTTCAAGCGTCACAAACCAAAATCGTTCAATCTGGTGAACTTTTCAATATCATACTTTGTTGGTGGCATTCTTTTCCACTCTCACGGTACTAATTTGTTGTGAAATTGATGCAAGAACAAAGTATAATAGGTTTCTTTTCTTGGCAAGAAACCCACAAGGATAGGAAAGAGGAAAGCAAGAAGAACACAATGAAATTGGTTATAAAATGTTATTCTTTAATTTCTCTTTGAAACAAGATTACAAGTGTTACAAAATAACAAATAACCTCTCTCACCCTAATTAGGATTTGTATTTATAATCAAATTAACACACTAAACAATTGGACTTAACAAACAGGCTCAATAACAATCCTAACATTTCGACTATTGGAGTATACTTCAACTACAGCATTGCAGGCCTTCGACTACAACAAGTGAACAGACTTCCACAACATGCTAAAATCCTATCAAATTGTCGAACGAAAAAACTAACCTTCAACCATATTAAAGTTCGATCCAATATCTCACATTCTTTATTCTTTATGTTATTTCCTCCGTAATTTGTTGATGTAACAACTTTATAATTTTATAATATTGTACTTTTAAAGCAATTATATTATGATGAATGATAACAAAGTTGTTTCTCTCCCAAATTTTCTTCTTTTAATTTTCTTCTTCTTTTAGAGACTTTAGACTCACTTGAAAAATACAATTTCTATCTTACATTTTTTTGAGTAGGAGAGTGTTACATAGACTAAAGTATCTAACAATTACTTAAGAACCTAAATGACATGGATAGCAAGAAAGAAAATCACTTAAAAGAAAGAACAGAGTAAAATGTATCATTACATTTGATTCAATAACATTATTTCTAAAAGTTCATGAGAAGACACTTCCTCCAATAAAAAATTCTGCTATCTTAGTTTCTTTTACTTAAAGATTTTAAAATTAATTTCTTTTTAATATTATTAGATAATTATCAATTAATTAAACCGTCTATTAATACTTTAATTCAATCCTCTAATTCATTCATGTGTTTGGAAGTGCATTTGTCTTTGTATTGACATTCTTAACTTGAAAATAAAAAAGTTATTGTGAGTAGTTTTCACTTTTCAGGTTCAACAAAATACGATGCAGTATCAAACATTTACTCAATGTCATTTAATTTATTAAATATGTATGCTTTATTTAATTGAGTATTCTATTAAAAGTTAAATTTGAATTTCATTTAACAATTATCCCTTATTAACCAGAAGAAAAAAAATTCTACTAGTCTAATTACCAGAATTTGTCCTTTAAACTGAAATATTGTGGATTTTAAGTCACACTTTTGCAATTAATTATTCCTGCACAATTATCTGATTTAACGAAATTCATTAAAAAAAATTACTATATTATATAGAAAAAAGAAATTAAACTATCCAAAGCACGGAGAGCAAACAGTTAGAAACGTACACTTATTTCAACAAGTATTCTTTCATATTCACGGGTAAAGTATCAAACTCTCATGACGACACGAGACTTCGCTATGCGTCTACCGAGCCACACTACTTTGAGAGTTGAAAATCAGTTACTCTCAATTACTAATGCACTTGCTATAAATCTTTTCAAAAGTTTTGTAAGAAAATGAAAAATTGCTACCAACATTCAAAATCAAAGAAGACCACAGTCACGCTTCTTCCTTTTTTGCCCCATCTCAACACATATCAATCTTGCAACTCTAGTTGTACTACTAATTTTCCCTTGTCAACCTTAAGTTTCAAAACCATTGCAGGTTTTAAATGAATAAGTGGTGACATCTTCTTTGATAACTTCATTTTCACAATGATTTCGTCCCATCTTTTCAAGGAGCTCAACCAGGCTTCTTAATGCAACTTCAGGGTCTTCATTCTGTAAAAAATGCTCACCCACCTCTGCAGGAGTGATCTTCGCCTTCTCAAGCAACTTGTCAACCTCAACAAAGAGTGGGTGCTCTTTCATTTCAAGGTAGTTCGAAGCCAGCTCTCTGAACACAGATGGGTTGCAGTAAGACAAAGATATGTGTACATCCATGCGCCCTGGCCGCAGAATAGCAGGGTCCAACTTGTCTATGTGATTCGTAGTGATCACGATAACCCTCGCTTCCCCACAGCTAGACCATAAACCATCAATGAAATTGAGGAATCCTGATAAAGTCACCTGCAATTAACATAACATAGATCACAACATCACATTAAAGACCATAAGACCTGTTGATGATCACAATTGGATTATCAATGATTCTACCAATTTTGTTTACCCAAAAACTTATGACTAACTGGATACAATATAATTTTGGATCTGTAGGCAAAATGGTAATAACCACTAGAAACTCACATACATAATTATGAGTATCAGAGTTCGAAGCCTGATAGTAGTGTCCGAATTAGCAATGCCGACTTCTACTACTAAAACTAGGATTTACGAACGGTCCAATTTTATTTTATGATAAAGTAATCAATGAAGCTTTTAACCTTAAATCTTTTCTTTTATTCCAGTCTAAACTATAGCATGCAATCTAAGTAATGAAATACTAATTTTATTGCAATCTGATAGAAAATCGATAAACATAATTGAGAGAGAAAAATTACCGGAGGCTTATCAGCAAGCCAAGGAGGGACTCTAGATGCACGGCGATTATGAAGCTCAACGGTACAATCAATATCCTCAACAACAAGAATAGAACGATTCCCAATCGACATCAACAAACTCCTAAGCTCATTATTCTGCTGAACATCACTTAATTGCAAATCATAAACATCAAAAATGAGGTAACTAGCCATAGCAGCAATCAAACTTGATTTTCCACAACCTGGTGGACCATACAACAAATAGCCTCTTTTCCAAGGTTTACCAACCCTCTTATACAACTCCTTACCCGCCCGAAACATATCCAAGTCATCAAGAATCTTATTCCTAAATTCATTATCCATCGCTAATGTCTCAAATGAAGCAGGATGATCCAGAGCCACAGATTGCCACGCATTTCCGAATCTTTTCAACACTCTTTCGTTCGAGAGAGTGAAAAGCTTCAGCGTCATCCGTTCTTCTTGAATTTCTTCCGCGTTTTCCATTAAAAATGGAAAATACCTGGATAAAGCCATGTCTCTGTGTTTCTTGTTAAACCTTACCTCGAAGCGACGAACACTCGATTTCACGTGATGTTCGTTGCTTGTACCAGGTGTTTTAACGTGCGTTGGCGGAATCGCTTGTTCGATTAATCTCCACTTGAAATCAACGCGTATGAACCTGTGGATGATTTCGTCGTTGCGATGGATTACGACGGAGATGTTCTTCTCCTTAGGTCGCAGTACGGCTTTGAATCGCTTAGGGTGTTGAGCGATGTCGGGATGGAGGTAAAGCTCAGCGGCTTGGAAGAGTCTGTTGTAGGCTAGGTTTTCGCGATCGTATTCGTCGATCACTATGGTGGTGAGTTCGTTGGAGAGTGAGGTTGTGAATTGAGAAAGCTTGGAGCGGAGGTAGTGGTAGAGTTCGTGTGGGAGGTAGTTATGAAGGAGGGAATGGAACAACGCGGCGGCGGTGGCTAGTGAAGAGACGGTGGAAACCACCGCTAGAGTGGAAACCACCGTTAGAGGGGAAGGGAATCGCATTTCAACGGTGAGGTTTGTTAAGGGAAGAGAGTGGTGCGCGGGAAAGAGTGAAATGAAATGGATATTTGAGAGGGAGGAAGGCGTGAATCTCGGAGGAGGTTGTTAGTTTGTTATGATTTATCCTTTATCTTTGATCAACATTTCTTTTTAGAAGGAATAAAAGAAATTAGAAGTGCCAAGAAGCTCCAAGACTTATTCCAAGATTGCGTTTTTCTCTAATCTCTTTCCCTTTGTGGTGCTATGTAAAATCCTTCTAATAGATGTTTTTCTCTCTTCTCTATAATTTTTCTTTCCGCGCTGATTAGCGATTTTATTATTCTCATTTGTATTTTTATTATAATCAATTTTGATTTACTCTCTATTTTAGAAAACATAACCAATATTGTAAACGCTAAACTATGAACATCATAAAAAATGAAAGAAAAACTTGCATTGTAATATTGAATAATGAATTACACAAATCTGATTTACAATTCTAAAGCTAATATTACTTATAGAAGCAAGAGTAAGCTATCTCCAATAACTAATTTTCCATCGATCTCATAACTAATTAAGTGTAAGTTAATTATGGCTAACTAAAACAAGAGTTACACCAATGGTAACTTGACTTGTTACACAAGTAACTTCATCAATAACAACTAACAACTAACCCTTATGTTTAACACTTCTTTCAAGTTAGAATAGATGTTAATCATTCCTAGTTTACTTTGAAGATTGCTTAATGTTATAACTTCATCAAAAACGTGTTTAATAGCCTAATTTTATAAAATTATTTTTGAAATTATTTTCTATTTAAGAGTTTCAAAAACTAAAGAATTAAAATGAGTTTTTGAGATTTTGGTTTTTGATTTTTACTTTTGGAAATTAAGAAAAGAAAAAAAATAATAAAAAGTGATCCACTTTTCATTAGTGACAAATTTATAACATTGTATAATTTTAAAAGTTATTAGATTGAAATGGTGCTCTGCACTTTTCATTGATTCAATCTCTGAAAGGATAATTCTGTTACATTACAGTTTTACTGTTTTTGCATCATTATCTCATACATAGAGTTTACACTATTATAAAGTGTTTATCGCTACAAGCCCAATTACTAAAGCCCAGCACTTGAGTTGTTGACTAAGTCAACACTCTGTTTTACTCTAATACTCCCCCTCAAGATCAATGTGGTGGAAGAGACACGACTTTGAGCTTGTTTCGTAGGTCTTGAAAAGTTGCACTTGGAAGAGGTTTAGTCATGATGTCTACCAATTGTGCTGAAGCAGGTACATGTTGAACTTTAAGTTTGTTAGCCATGACTTTTTCCCGTACAAAGTGGATGTCCAGCTCAACATGTTTTGTCCTAGCATGGAGAATAGGATTGTGTGATAAGAGGACAGCACTCAAATTGTCACACAGTAGAGTAGGAGAAAGATACTTGACTTTCAGTTCAGCAAGCAAGGATTGAAGCCAAAGTAACTCATCTGTTGTGTGTGCAAGTGCCCTATACTCAGCTTCTGCACTCGATCTGGCCACAAGTGTCTGCTTCTTGGAGCTCTAAGAGATGAGATTTGGACCAATAAAGATGCAAGTAACCGATGTAGAACGTCTATCATCTGGATCATTTGCCCAATCAAAGTCACTATAGGCCCGGATGGAAAGGTCTTGATTAGGCACAGCTGGTGACATCAACAAACCATGAGTGATAGTTCCACTAAGATACCGGAGTATTCGTTTAACCATGCTCCAATGGCTGTCAAGAGGATTGGCCATAAATTGACAAGCCTTGTTGACACAGAAGGCAATATCAGGTCTGGTAAGAGTAACATATTGCAGAGCTCCCACTATGGAGCGATATAATAGGGGATCCTGCATAGTGTCAGTGCCAAATTTACTTGGTTTACAGTGACTATACATGGGAGCTGCAATTCCATTGGCTTCCTCCATGTGAACTTTGCTGAGCAGATCCCTGATGTACTTTGTTTGTGTGAGGATTATTGAGCCATTTGCTTGATGTTTCACTTCCAGACCAAGAAAGTAGGTTGGTTTCCCAAGTTTCTTGAGGGCGAATTTGTCATGAAGATTGGATATGAGCTTGTGAATTAGAATAGAGGAAGTGCCTGTGATTAGAATATCATCAACATAAACAAGTACATAGATTGTAATACCTTGCTTATCATAGATGAATAATGAGTGATCACATTTGCTTGCAGCAAATCCAAACTTAAACAAGGTTTTGTGAAGCTTCTCATACCAGGATCTAGGTGCTTGTTTAAGTCCATATAGGGCCCTGTTGAGTTTGCATACTAGGGATTTGTTGGTATGCTCAAAGCCTGGTGGTTAGGGGTGTTTGCGGTGCGGTTTGGGCGGTTTTGACGAAAAAAATCATCCGAACCGCAAGAGAAAAAATCGTGCGGTTTGGTTTGGTTCGGTTGACTTTTAAAAAAAATCCGAACCAAACCAAACCAAACTAATGCGTATTGGTTCGGTTCGGTTGGTTCGGTTTTTTACAAATATTTTATTGAGCCATACATACACATATAGATGACAATATAAATTTGTATTTAGACATTCACATACTATCAAATAACAACAAAACTCGACATATTTTGACAACAATTTTCCATTTAATATGTAAAAATTAAATTAGACAAAAGTATAATATTAAACATAAAATAATAGCATAAAACAATATAAAAATATTATAATGAAACAAAAAAATAGAAGAGACGAGAGGTAGTGAAGGTGAAAAAGAAAAAAATGTTGAGCGATTAGAGAAGAAGATGGGCGATAAAAACGAAACTGAAATACGGAACATTTACATAAAAATGAGAAGGTGAAAAATAAAGAATATAAGAGAGTAGAGATTATAGAAGAAAAGGGAAGATGTATGTGGCAAAGAATGTGCGATAATGTTATTATAGATTTGAGAAGATCGGGACTCAAAATATATGTGTAAGGATGAGAAAATTGTTCGTAATCATAAGGCTAACGTATAATAGGTTTAAGTTTGGGTTCGATGTGAGTTAAGTAAAAGTTAGGTTGTAACATAATGCGGTTTGATTCGGTTTGGTTCGGTTTACAAAATACAAACCGCAAACCGAACCGAACCGTGCGGTTTTATTAAATGATGACCCAAACTAATCCGAACCAAATGCGGTTTTTTGCGATTTCGGTTTGGTTTGGTTTGGTTTGCGGTTTTCTATTGGGTTGGTTTGGTTTTGAGCACCCCTACTGGTGGTTGCATCATATAGACTTCTTCTTCAAGGGCTCCATTCAAGAAAGCATTGTTGATGTCAATTTGTTGAACATCCCATTTGTATGTTAATGCCAATGTGAGTAGTACCTTGATAGTGGCTGGTTTGACTACAGGAGAAAAAGTTTCATGATAGTCAAATCCATATTGTTGGTTGAAGCCCTTTGCAACAAGTCTAGCCTTGTACTTGTTAAGAGAGCCATCTGAATTTTCTTTGACCCTAAATACCCATTTGCAGCCTATAGCTTTTCCGTGAGAGGGAAGAGTAGTGAGGGTCCAAGTGTTTTTGTCAAGAAGAGCATTATACTCTTGTTGCATAGCTGCTAGCCAGTGAGGTTGTGCTATGGCTTGTTTGACTGTGGTGGGTTCAGTAAGAGCCATATAGGCTTTAGGTTTCAGGTTACCTATTTTACCCCTAGTGACCATAGAATGCTTGTTAACAACTAAAGTAGGTTGTTGAGTGGTATCAGGAATAGAGGCTGGCAAAGTAGTATTAGGAGGATTGATAAGAGGTGAGCTGTTATTAGACAAGGAAGCAGAGTTATCAAAATTGGTACCTGTGGTTACTGAACCAGGTTGAGGAGAAACATTAGGTTGTTCATTTGGAGAAGACTGTTCATTGTGTAGAGGCAAATCAGACTGGTGATTAGTAATTTCCACATTTTGTGGGATACTTTCAGTTGATTCCTGATGGTTAATAGCAGGGGATAGGTCAGACCTGATGTGGACTTGTCCAATGTTGGAGTCATATTCATTGTGTATTTGTGTAGACTGTGTGGGACTGGTGTGTAATGACAGGCTGTTTTTAGTGTGAGCACAGTCTTGGGAAGTGTATGTGGGACACAACAAATGAGACACAGGTAATGTTTTTGATGTATGGCTTTGACTGATGGGAACTGAGGTATTATCTGCAGTGGAAAAAGGAAACCTATCTTCTGCAAAAATTACATCTTTAGAGATGTACATTTTTCCTTCTTTGCTCAAGCATTTGTAGCCTTTGTGAAGAGGTGATATCCCTAAATAAGTGCACTCAGAGCTTCTGAGTTGTAGTTTGTTTTTGTGAAAGGGCCTGAGATGAGGATAGCAAGCACAACCAAAAACCCTTATGTTTTGGTAGTCAGGGAGTTTGTTGAATAAAGCATGGAAGGGAGAATAAAAAGTAGGATAGGTGGAGGTAGGTAGTCTGTTCAATAGATAAACAGATGTTGTGAAGCTATGGTCCCAAAATTCCATGGGAAGGCTAGCATGAGCTAATAGAGTCAGTCCCATTTCCACTATGCTTCTGTGTTTCCTTTCAACAGTCCCATTTTGATGGGAAGTGTGAGGGCAAGTCAACCTGTGAATTATGCCCAAGTCATTCAAATACTTGGTGAAGGGCCTAAACTCACCTCCAAAATCAGACTGAACAGCCTTAATGGAGGTTTGAAATTGAGTTTTAACATAGGCACAAAATTGTTTGAACATTAGTAATGCATCATATTTCTGTTTCAGAAAATATATCCAAGTATACTTTGTAAATGTGTCAACAATTGCTAGATAGTAAGAATAACCTTGACTAGAAGGATTAGGATAGGGCCCCCACAAGTCTACATGAACTAATTCAAAAGGTGTAGTGTAAACAGTTTTAGACAAAGGGGCATGTAATCTATGGGATTTACCAATGCTACAAGAGCTACAGAATTCAGGGCACATTTTATTATGTAAAGTAATGTTACAAAGTTGCAACACAGATTTCAAACTAGCAGCATTAGTGTGCCCTAATCTACTATGCCAAAGAGAAAGTGTATTTGAACAAACATCAGAAATAGTTTTGGACTGATTATTACAAGATAGACTGACTGTGTTGGCAGCTGGAGCAGAGGAAGATGCCAAGGGAAGATTGGAGAAACACTATAGTCCACTAGTATCCAAGAATCCTTTTAAAAGAACCTCCTTAGATACCTGAGATTTGAGAAAGCAGGTGTTAGCATGGAACTCAAAAAAGACATTATTATCTTTGGCAAACTTGGATACAGAAATGAGATTTCCAGTGATGCTAGGTACATGAAGTAAATGCTTTAAATTTAAGGTTGTATGAGGATCTATTGAAGATTTAACTATTGTTGAGCCTATTGACTTGATTTTCAAGCCCTGACCATTTCCAACCATAACTTCATTTGTACCTGTATAGCTATGTGTATGGTGCAAATTATAGCTACTAGAGGTTAAGTGGTGAGATGCACCTGAATCAGCAAACCATGCTTGAGACTCTAGATTTGAGGGAATTTGCAAATCATCTTGATGTGCTAAGAAAGTTGATGCTTGAGTTGAATTGATCTGTTGATTCTTCTGCTCCTCCTTGGGTTGAGCATTTTGCCCTGAATTGTTGTTCTTCTGAGGAGTAGGTTCAAAATTTTCATCGTAACGATGCCAACAATCCATGATTCCGTGCCCATATTTGCCACACAGTTGACATGTTGGTCTGTTCCCAGTAGTGTAGCTAGTTCTGGCTCTGCCACGTCCTAGTTTACTTTGAAGATTGCTTAATGTTATAACTTCATCAAAAACGTGTTTAATAGCCTAATTTTATAAAATTATTTTTGAAAATTATTTTCTATTTAAGAGTTTCAAAAACTAAAAAATTAACATGAATTTTTGAGATTTTGGTTTTTGATTTTTACTTTTGGAAATTAAGAAAAGAAAAAAATAATAAAAAGTGATCCACTTTTCATTAGTGACAAATTTATAACATTGTATAATTTTAAAAGTAATTTATCAAACATATTTTTTTTTCAAAATAAATTTATAAAATAATTTTGAAAATTAAAAACTAAAACTCATTCAAACTATTTATTTATCATTTTCATTTTATTTACTACTAATATCTTAAGACTTGCAAATAAGATTAAAGGTAAATTCTATAACTTGAAATCACTAATAAACTTAACAAAAGACACATGTAATTAACTACAATAAGTACAATTAAACATCTAAACTAAATATGAGTAATCTTCTTCTTCTCCCCTAAGATTCCTCTGTTGCTTAGCAATAAAAGCTTCAACAGTCCTACGAAACTCCTCATTACTCATCTCATCCTCAGGATACGAAATTCTCATAACCATTTCCTCTTCACCACCACCTTCAATACTCTTGATTTCCTTGTTCTTCTCACTCTCACACCTTCGCAACACACGACGCCGTTTCTTCAACACCTCACTCTCACACCTCCTATAACAATAACCCTTCTTCACCCCTCTCTTCACTTTCTCCACCTCCTCTACTACCCTATTATCACCTTCTTCCACTTTACTACAATCGTTTTTTCTTATTCGTTCTTTTTCTTCCTGCTTCTTACTTTTTCGTACTAACTCTTCGTAAATATCAACATGCTCTGTTTCTGTTTCTTCGTGAACGTTTTTTCGTAAACCCTGAACGAACAGCGTTATTATTATAACGTTTCCGATAAGAAAAACAAAACAAGGACTATTCATGAAGACGGAAAAGTCCCTTATATACTCGCTTGAGTTTCTTACTACAACTGGTAGCTTCATGGAAAGCCTTGAAATTAAGACTAAAACAACACATATTTCGACAAGACGTAACAACGTTGTTACTCTTTGGAGTTTCCTATGTTTTAGGATTGCGTTTGTTTTTTCTGCTTGGAGATTAAAACTGAACGACTCCATTTTTTTAGTGTGTTCAGAGAAACTATGTTATGTATTTGAAAGAAGAGAATAGAGAAGATGAAACTGAAACTGAAACGGTTTGCAAAATCTGGAGCATGGAAAATGAGTTTTTGAATTGGATGTGAGCATAGAAAATTTGTACCAACACTGAACTCTGTTTTGGAACAGAGAAGAAAACAGAATGATTATGTTATGTTAAATTTTTTATCTTACTTACTCTTGACATTTATTTATAGTGTAAGAATCTGCTTATTTTTTGGAATATTTTCTATTATCTGACTCAATAAATTGTCAGCACTCTGAAAAAAGAATCTGGTTCTGGTACAAGTTGTTATAAGGTTTTAAAAAACTATTACTTTGATAACGACCGCTACAAAACAATATCGATACCGTTATGTACCATTTTTATTACACTGCAAAGATCGCAATTAGTATTTCAACATATGAATTGAAAGAAAATGCAAAAGGTCTTACTAGACAGACCTCTACCATTGTTAAATCTTTTTAAGCCAATAATTTGGGTTTCAAATTATCTGTTGGAAAAAAATAAAAACAAACTATATTGTCGTTAATGGAGATAAATGCTTGTCTCAAATTTAGATTCTAGAGAATAAAACAACTCATAAGTGTAACATCAGTGTCTCAAGTATAAGCACTAGAAACAAGCGTGTTGGAAAAGACTCTGCAGATTTTTTATGGGAATATAAAAACTAAAAGAAGCATATACAACAAAAGGAATAATTTTAAAATAAAAACTCTTGCTTCTTCGTGGCTTGTTATCTATCTATCTATTTATCCGAATTTTGGGTATCTTTTTTTAGACTTTGAATTAATTCTCATGTATATAAACTCAGGGAGGAAATAGAAAGTTTCGCTAGTGAAGCTTGGCTTAGAGTTAGCCTTCAACAATATTTGATTTTTTCTTTCTTGCAATTAGCATACTCTTCAAAACTCTTAAAATGTGTACTTACAGATTTCTTAAACTTTATGTTAGTATATGTTTGTTTGGACTTACTTCATCAAATTCACGTTAAAAACCCACGTTGCACCATGGGAAGTTAAGTTTTCTAACTTCACAAAATTACTTTAAAAATTGTATTGAAATAAGAAAATGGTGGTTGAAAAACTCATCTAAACATATAGTGTATGTTGGTAATGAGTTTTGAATCTCAATATCACATTTTAATGAAAATTTGATGTGATTTCAGAAAAGAAAAAAAAAACTTTTACTCATGGAAAACAACATATACTTAGTTCTTTTCACATACTAGATGCAATGCAATCATAGAAAACTCTATGATTTCTTTTAGATGTCAGCGTGTTTGAATCTGCGACTCCGCATTTTATGTTTTTGCATAAATACCGATTGATCTGGTTTAACGGAACACTTTAATTTTAATTATGAAAGTTTCTTTCACTATAAGATAATGGACAAATCATCAAACTTGCACTACTACAAAACGCGTATACAACAACGTCAAGGTCACTACGGTTCATCTATATACTGTGGTGACATATCTAAACTGAGGCGCTAATTTTTTTATATATTTTTATTAAAAAATATTAGCATAATAAATAAAACTTTTATGGGTTCAAACTTCAGTGTCCTCAAATATTTTATTCTTTTAACGTTAAGACGCGCCTTTTCTTTTTTATTTATTTTTAAATAAAAAATAAAAGGGATATCGCTACTATTGATATTTTTAACCTTTGTGAAATAGTATACACATATATAAGTGAATTAACTCTCACTTTTTGACAGTTGTGTCGTATCCTTCGCAAGTAAATCCTAGCACCCATTTTTTCTCTTCTAGTTCGTCATTAGCCGTGATTCTTGTTCTTCATACAAAAGGTATTCTTCTTCTCCCATCTTCTTGTTAGATAATTCCTGATTATCTCTTTTGTTGCATCTCGTTGATTGTTCTCTTTTTTTAGATTCGTCTTCAAGACCTTAACATGAATAAAGTACAAGAAGTATGAAGTTATGTTGAAAACTCCATCCACTTTGTAGTTCTTCTTCATAGCTTCACTAATAATATGAATTTCATACTTTGTTATAGTTCCACGACTTCATGTATATGATGATGTAAGTTATTAGTGTTTTTATTTTGTTGCATGTATTTGTTGTTGAAAATTAAGTTTGCGGTTTCACATCTTGATAAATTCCATGGTGTTTGTAGGACTCAATACAAGAACAATACTTTGTTAAGTCACAAGAAAAGTAAATGAAGAAACAATGTAACACCCTTCTAAACCCGCGGCATTTAACAAATATATCAGAGTAACATGCAAACAAGGATGTCACAAATCATAATTAAAATAAACGCCATTCGTCACTGTCATGCATTCACCAAGGAACATCATCATGTAACTCATAATTCAAAATCTCATGTTTACACAGCGGAATAAAATCATCAAATTAACATCACATCAGCAATGTATTCGTCCTCAAATAGATTAAACCAAATAGAGTTATTATCATAAACTCAAAACATTGCGTTCCCCAGTGTTACATCTATCAGAGCATGACACCTGACGCTAACTAACACATTGACTCATGAGCTAATCCTCACTGAGTCAGAAGCTGCTACCCTCAATCTGAAAATGACAACATGTAAGGGTGAGTTTCATTCACAATTAACCAATATTATAGCATCATAAACAATAACACCTCATAGCTATATTATCCACCCAATTCCATCATATTCAAATTATCAAGAAACATCCATCATTTACACAAACGTCAACAGTATACATCGTTCAAATATGCAAACATACTCGTCATTCAAGTCACACTAATCATGCATATGTATGAACTGACACTATGCATGTGGTACCAATCCATCATCAATGGGAATAACCCACCGACCGATCTATCATCATCCAGATACGGCCCTGCCAGCACAAATTCCGCACAATGGGAATTATGCCCTTCACTGAAATCCTCACCTCATTCGGATCCAGCCCTCAACACATGATTATGAATGAATGCAAACATATATAAAACATACTTATAACTTCGTCAAGTCTATGAGTAATCTCATCCAATACTCAAAACATCGTCATTATCATCATCAAGCATGTTTACATATGTCAACATTATTCAAATACCATCCAATCATTTTCATACAACACACAGATCATCACACGATTATCGCTTCAACATATCATGTATTTAACACGTCTTATCACATATATGTACAATACATCTTAATAAGTGTAACACCCTTCTAATACCCTGCATAATGTTAAACAATAATCAGAGTAAAACATGAAAACGGCATTACAACTTCCATATAATTAAAATAATACTCATGTCATGCCATAAAAAGGAACGTTAACTCAAATATCATTCAGATCGTCATGTCAACACAGCGGAAATATATTTAACATCTGAACAATGCAACATCCAAAGTCATAGGCGTAAAACGCCACCATAATAAAATACTGAAGTAAAAAGAGTTCCACAAATAACTCTAAACAACGTCCCTAGTGTTACACGACCAGAGCATGACACAGACCCAACTGACTCTAACGAACTACTTGACGAGCTAATCCTCACCAAGTACAAGAGCTACTCCTCAATCTGAAAAATAACAACAGTAAGGGTGAGTCTCATTCACATTTAACTAATGTTATAAGATATAGATAATAAAATATCATTTCACATGCCATTCACCCAATCACAGTTACGATCAGATTCAAACCATACAATCAGTAAGCAAACAACCAATCAATACATATTATAACATTGGACAATCTTCCATTCATGTTATAATAGCACAAACAGCCTAATGCAATGCAACTACATGCATGTGGTACCAAAATCTGGGATAACCCAACTCACCGACCCACCATCGTCAAGGATACGGTAACACCCACTCACTAATTCCACACAATGGGAATTAGCTACCACTGATCCATCATCGTCAAGGACCAGCCACAAAATGATTATGAATGCATGCATCAACCATAACATGTTCATCACCCACATAAATCGACCAAATGTCATAGTCATCAATTACCATAATAAACAGCCACACACAATCATACTATTCCTCAACCATAGTAAAACACATATTTTACACCAACAATACATGTATGACAAACACCGGTTACAACCACAACATCATACAGGTAAAACATTCATTAGTGTACCTATAAGCATAAACCACCACAATCAAATAAAATCGATTCACAACTCAAGACACTATTTTATTATATAAATTATTTGATTAGCTTCACCATGCTCGAAACGGCACCAAAATCCGGTTTACGGTTTAAAAGTTACACATTTTTAAACTTTCAAAATGGCCTGTCACCAACAGCACGCGGCGCCAACCTTGGTTCGCGGCGCGAACTGAGCGAGTCAAAAATCCCCAACATTCTGCCAAGCACTTCGCGGCGCAAACATATGTTCGCGGCGCGAAATGAGCAAATAAGTACGCCTTATGCTCGCGGCGCGTACTGAACACAACAAAACTTCCTGGCCTTCTGCCAAGCAGTTCGCGGCGCCAACTCCTGGACGCGGCGCGAACTGGCGATTTCCAGAACTCCGAATCGCAGAAAACAGCCTGCGATTTTGCCCCTCTTTCACCGAATCACTACCAAACCAATCCCATTCCAACCAGATTTCGCATACAGCAAACAACCACATATTATAACACATTTATAATACATTCAACCATCCAATTAACACCATACATGATCAATACAATCATCATAAATCAATTTTCCCAAAAACCTAACATTTCTACAATCTAAGCATAACCCAATTGATACGAATAACACGATCAAATTCTATCATACTACCTATAATCCCATAATAGAAGATAAACGGAAGAGTCCCCCCTTACTTGAAGGTTGATTCTTCGCTCTTCCTCTTGTCGCACTTCTCCGCTCCTCTTCTCTTTTCACGTTCAGACTTCTTTTCCCAAAATGCTGTAACCCTCTCTATTCCACAACTCCTTCTATTTTATTAAAATTGAAATAAAATTGTTTTAATCAGTAATAGGGCCTACCAATGCACCCCCTTCCTTACTAACCACAACTCAAGCCCAATTGCTTAATTCCTCATAATTTTCCATAATTCCAAATAATTCCCCATAATTCAATTAAATTAATTAAATTAAATTATGAAAATAAATGGAGTGTTACAACTCTCCCCCACTAAATAGTTTTCGTCCTCGAAAACATACCTTAGGCAAATAACTCTGGATAGGAATCCTTCATATGACTTTCCAGTTCCCAAGTCACATTCCCACCTGCTGGTCCTCCCCAAGCCACTCTGACCAACGCTATCTCCTTGCCACGCAATTGTTTCACCTTCCGATCTTCAATCCTCGTAGGCAAAGTTTCAACTGTCAGATTATCCTTTACCTGTACATCATCGACTTGGATCACATGAGATGGATCAGCAATGTACTTCCTCAACTGCGATACATGGAATACATCATGCTGATTCGCAAGTGTCGGTGGCAACGCAATACGATACGCCACTTCTCCAACCCTCTCCATAATCTGAAACGGACCAATGAAACACGGAGTCAACTTCCTTGACTTCAGTGCTCTACCAACACCAGTTGTAGGAGTCACCCTCAAGAACACATGATCCCCTTCTTGAAATTCAAGTGTCCTTCTTCTTTTATCATGATAACTCTTCTGACGACTCTGAGAAGTCTTCATCTTCTCCTGAATCATCTTAATCCTTTCTGTTGTCTCCTGAACAATTTCCGGCCCAATCACAGCACTTTCGCCAGATTCGTACCAACATAAAGGCGTTCTACACCTCCGACCATACAAAGCTTCAAACGGAGCCATACCAATACTCGAGTGAAAACTATTATTGTAAGTAAATTCGATCAAGGGTAGATAATTATCCCAAGCACCGCCCTTTTCCAACACACAAGCACGCAACAAATCTTCTAGCGATTGAATAGTTCTTTCCGTCTGTCCATCCGTCTGCGGATGATAAGCAGAACTCAATCTCAGCTTAGTACCCAAGGCCTTCTGTAAACCTTCCCAGAATCTGGATGTAAACCTTGGATCTCTATCTGATACGATACTCGAAGGAATACCATGTAAACTCACTATCTTCTCAATATACAATTGAGCCAGCTTCTCCATTGGGTAATCCATTCTCATTGGTATAAAGTGAGCAGACTTTGTCAACCTGTCCACAATAACCCAAATAGCTTCACAATTCTTAACCGTCCTCGGCAAACCTGAAACAAAATCCATAGATATACTATCTCACTTCCATTCCGGAATAAATAACGGTTGCATAGCTCCATACGGTTTCTGATGCTCAATCTTCGACTTCTGACAAGTCAAACAAGCATAGACAAATTCAGCTATCTCCTTTTTCATTCCAGGCCACCAAAGCAGCTTCTTTAAGTCATGATACATCTTGGTAGCACCAGGATGAACACTCAACCCGCTACGATGTCCCTCCTCAAGAATGCTTCTCCTCAATTCGGCAACATCAGGAACACAAACACGATTACCAAACCTCATTATACCATTCTCGTCGATTCTGAATTCACCTCCTTTATCTTGGTTAATCAGAGTCAACTTATCAACCAACTCTACATCAGTCTTCTGACCCTCTCGGATTTCCTCAAGAATACACTAGTCAGCTTCAGCATACCCAATTTAACACTGGTAGGAGTGTCTTCGCACACCAGACTTAAATCTCTGAATTGTTCAATTAAATCCAATTCTCTCACCATCAGCATAGACATATGCAAGGACTTCCTGCTCAAAGCATCGGCAACCACGTTTGCTTTGCCCGGATGATAATTCAGTTCAAAATCATAATCCTTGAGAAATTCTAACCATCTTCTTTGTCTCATATTTAGCTCTTTTTGGTCAAAGAGATACTTCAAACTCTTGTGATCACTAAATACTTCAAACCTTGAACCATATAGATAATGCCTCCACAATTTCAACACAAATACCACTGCCGCCAACTCTAAGTCATGAGTCGGATAGTTTCTCTCATGCACTTTGAGTTGTCTCGACGCATAAGCGACTACCTGTTGATTCTGCATTAGTACACCTCCTAATCCCAACAACGAAGCATCACAATATACAACAAAAGATTCCGCCGGATTCGGCAAAATCAAGATCGGCGCACTAGTCAACCTTTTCTTCAACTCTTGGAATCCTTCTTCACATTTCGAATCCCAGATGAATGCTTGACCCTTCCTAGTCAACTTAGTTAACGGCAACGCTAACTTTGAAAAACCTTCAATGAACTTTCTATAGTAACCCGCAAGACCAAGGAAACTACGGATTTTGGAAACTGACTTCGGAGCTTCCCATTGAGATACTGCTTCTACTTTCGTTGGGTCAACGGCAATACCATCCTTAGAAATTACATGCCCAAGAAAGCTTACTTCATTTAACCAGAACTCGCACTTTGACAGTTTTGCATAAAGTTTCTTTTCCTTCAATAGTTCCAATACCAATCTAAGATGATCTGCATGCTCTTCTTCATTCTTAGAATATATTAAAATATCATCGATAAATACTACTACGAACTGGTCGAGATAGGGATGAAAAATCCTATTCATATATTCCATGAAAACCCCTGGCGCGTTAGTTACTCCAAATGGCATCACTGTATATTCGTAATGGCCATACCTTGTTCTAAATGCCGTCTTCTGAATATCGTCTGTCTTCACCCGAATCTGATGATATCCCGACCTCAAGTCAATTTTGCTGAACACGCTCGCACCAACCAGTTGATCCATTAAATCATCAATCCTCGGCAATGGATACCGATTCTTGATAGTAACTTTATTCAGTTGCCTGTAATCCACACACAACCTTATTGAGCCTTCTTTCTTCTTCACTAGTAACACCGGTGCACCCCACGGTGAGACACTAGGACGAATAAACTTCTTCTCAAGTAACTCTTCCAATTGACTCTTTAACTCAGTCAATTCCGATGCCGACATACGATAAGGTGCCATCGACACAGGACTAGTTCCCGGAATTAATTCAATAGCAAAATCTACCTCCCTCTCTGGCGGTAATTCTCTTACATCTTCTGGGAAAACTTCCGGAAATTCACATACTACCGGTAAGTCACTACTCACCGCTTTCTTTTTCACTTTCATGGATGCAATCAACATAAACACAGCAGCCCCATCCTTCCTTGCCTCGTCCACTTGTCTAGCCGTCATTGCTAAATCCTCAACACTGACATCTTCAGGAAAAATAACCGTCTTCGTGAAACAGTTGATATGAACCCGATTAAATTGCAACCAATTCATGCCCAGGATAACATCAAGTTGTTCCAACAGAAGGCACACTAAGTCCATTCCGAATTCTCTACCAAAAATATCAATTGGACAGTTCAAACAAGCAAACGAAGTAGTCACTGAACCCGACGCAGGAGTGTCAATGATCATACTTCCATTAATATCAGATATTTCCAAATTCAGGCGTTTAGCACAATCCAATGAAATAAACGAGTGAGTTGCTCCAGTATCTATTATTGCAATTAAAGGAGTGCCATGGATAAAACACGTACCTTTAATCAACCGATCCTCTGGAGTAGTCTCTGAACCAGATAAGGCGAACACCTTACCACCAGCTTGATTCTTCCTCGGCTTAGGACACTTAGGACTAATATGACCTTCTTCCCCGCAGTTGAAACAAGTTACAGTGTTCCCTTTGCATTCGATAGCAATGTGACCTGCCTTTCCACATCTATAGCACTTCTTTTCCTCACTTTTGCACTCGTGAATGCGATGTCCAGGTTCTCCACACTTGAAGCACTTAATAGGGGCACTAGAGTCTCCCCCACTAGGCTTCTTCCAGCCTCCAGCCTTCTGGTTACCCTTACCATATGGCTTACCACGATCCATATGCTTTTTCCCTTTCCTGTCGACTAACTCGCGAGAGTGTGACGACTTCAGCTTAATATTGTCCTCTTCAAAGATTCGGCTGCAGTCAACCAAATCGACAAACCTGCGAATCCTCTAGTATCTGATACCCTGTTTAATCTCGTCACGGAGACCATTTTCAAACTTAACACACTTCGAGAACTCGCTAGCCTCATCATTATTGTAATGGACATAATACTTTGCCAGTTCAACAAACTTGGACGCATACTCTGGCACGGTCATGTTACCTTATGTCAGCTCCAAAAATTCAATCTCTTTCCTGCCTATAACATCCTCAGGAAAGTACCTCCGCAAGAATTCTCTCTTGAACACAGCCCAAGTGATTGCAACACCTGCAGCTTGCAGTTCGTCCCTACTAGCCATCCACCAATCATCGGCTTCTTCAGACAGCATGTGAGTACCATATCTCACCTTCAGATTTTTGTCACAATCAATCACCCGGAAGATCCTTTCAATTTCCTTTAGCCACTTCTGGGCGCCTTCGGGATCGTGAGTGCCTTTGAACAACGGAGGGTTGTTCCTCTGAAAATTGTTCAGCTGCCTGTCAGCACCAATACCAGCTCCATTGGCATTCCCTCCTAACATACCAACAATCATACCGAGAGCCTCAGCAATCGCGTCGTCGTTCCTTCCTCCTCTTCCGGCCATTGTTCTGCTAAGTATAAAGCAATACTTATTAGAACAAGAAGTATCGACAGTGTCAATCTTACACTAATCGAATACGAGAGATCAACCGACACTAAGACTCTGACTCAAACGACCGATTATGCTCTGATACCACTATTGTAACACCCTTCTAATACCCTGCATAATGTTAAACAATAATCAGAGTAAAACATGAAAAGGGCATTACAACTTCCATATAATTAAAATAATACTCATGTCATGCCATAAAAAGGAACGTTAACTCAAATATCATTCAGATCATCATGTCAACACAGCGGAAATATATTTAACATCTGAACAATGCAACATCCAAAGTCATAGGCGTAAAACGCCACCATAATAAAATACTGAAGTAAAAAGAGTTCCACAAATAACTCTAAACAACGTCCCCAGTGTTACACGACCAGAGCATGACACAGGCCCAACTGACTCTAACGAACTACTTGACGAGCTAATCCTCACCAAGTACAAGAGCTACACCTCAATCTGAAAAATAACAACAGTAAGGGTGAGTCTCATTCACATTTAACTAATGTTATAAGATATAGATAATAAAATATCATTTCACATGCCATTCACCCAATCACAGTTACGATCAGATTCAAACCATACAATCAGTAAGCAAACAACCAATCAATACATATTATAACATTGGACAATCTTCCATTCATGTTATAATAGCACAAACAGCCTAATGCAATGCAACTACATGCATGTGGTACCAAAATCTGGGATAACCCAACTCACCGACCCACCATCGTCAAGGATACGGTAACACCCACTCACTAATTCCACACAATGGGAATTAGCTACCACTGATCCACCATCGTCAAGGACCAGCCACAAAATGATTATGAATGCATGCATCAACCATAACATGTTCATCACCCACATAAATCGACCAAATGTCATAGTCATCAATTACCATAATAAACAGCCACACACAATCATACTATTCCTCAACCATAGTAAAACACATATTTTACACCAACAATACATGTATGACAAACACCGGTTACAACCACAACATCATACAGGTAAAACATTCATTAGTGTACCTATAAGCATAAACCACCACAATCAAATAAAATCGATTCACAACTCAAGACACTATTTTATTATATAAATTATTTGATTAGCTTCACCATGCTCGAAACGGCACCAAAATCCGGTTTACGGTTTAAAAGTTACACATTTTTAAACTTTCAAAATGGCCTGTCACCAACAGCACGCGGCGCCAACCTTGGTTCGCGGCGCGAACTGAGCGAGTCAAAAATCCCCAACATTCTGCCAAGCACTTCGCGGCGCAAACATGTGTTCACGGCGCGAAATGAGCAAATAAGTACGCCTTATGCTCGCGGCGCGTACTGAACACAACAAAACTTCCTGGCCTTCTGCCAAGCAGTTCGCGGCGCCAACTCCTGGACGCGGCGCGAACTGGCGATTTCCAGAACTCCGAATCGCAGAAAACAGCCTGCGATTTTGCCCCTTTTTCACCGAATCACTACCAAACCAATCCCATTCCGACCAGATTTCGCATACAGCAAACAACCACATATTATAACACATTTATAATACATTCAACCATCCAATTAACACCATACATGATCAATACAATCATCATAAATCAATTTTCCCCAAAACCTAACATTTCTACAATCTAAGCATAACCCAATTGATACGAATAACACGATCAAATTCTATCATACTACCTATAATCCCATATTAGAAGATAAACGGAAGAGTCCCCCCTTACCTGAAGGTTGATTCTTCGCTCTTCCTCTTGTCGCACTTCTCCGCTCCTCTTCTCTTTTCACGTTCAGACTTCTTTTCCCAAAATGTTGTAACCCTCTCTATTCCACAACTCCTTCTATTTTATTAAAATTGAAATAAAATTGTTTTAATCAGTAATAGGGCCTACCAATGCACCCCTTTCCTTACTAACCACAACTCAAGCCCAATTGCTTAATTCCTCATAATTTTCCATAATTCCAAATAATTCCTCATAATTCAATTAAATTAATTAAATTAAATTATGAAAATAAATGGAGTGTTACAATAAGCGATTAAAATCATAATTTAAAATCATTAAATTACACCTCATTTCATCATCTACACAGATAGATCATTTCACAAGGTACGTTACCCTCGAAACGGCACTAAAAACGGGTTTAGGTTTGAAAGTTATGCATCTTTAAAATTTTCCAAACACAGTTGTCACTAACAGCACGCGGTGCAAACAAAGTTCGCGGCGCGAACTGAGCGAATCAAATTTCCTTGAACATTCTGCCAAGCACTTCGCGGCACAAACGAGGTTTGTGGCGCGAACTGAGTGAACCAAGTTATCCTGACCTTTCTGCCAAGCAGTTCTCGGCGCCAACACTGGGACGCGACGCGAACTAGCGATTTCATAAACCCCCAATCGCAGAAAACAGCATACGAGTTTTATCCCAAATCCTGACCAAACCCATTCCAATCGACAAGATTTTACATACAGTCATACAACACATATTATAACACACTTTTAGCATACAAAGTTCATCATTTATCATCATAACATCATCAAGTCATGCAAAATTTCCAAATCATACAATTTTCATCAAACCATCCCCAATCTAACTATGATCCAATTGACCTAACAATACATCTAATCAGCCCTATCATCTATAACACGATAAGAGATGATAACCGGAAGAATCCCCTTACCTTAGCCAAGTTCTTGATTTGGTCCTCTTCCTCTTTGGTTCCTCTTTCACGTTCTTCAGCTCCTCTCTTCAACTTCTCTTTTTCACGTTCCGACTCTATTCCCTCATTTCCTTTATTTTATGAAAACATAAAATAATTAGTAATGGGCTCCCTCACTTAGCACCTCCCACATCACTAATACCACCATTGGCCCAACGACTAACATCTTATAATTTCCAAATAATTCCAATAAAAATCTAATTTCGAATAATTAATTTAAAACTTAATTAAATTAATAAATAAGAATTTACGGGGTGTTACAAACAACAGCAGCAAACTTCATCTAGTTTGAGAAACTATGAGAAGAAATATAAGAATTATGAAGTTGTTGTGTAAACTTCTTACTCCTTATATTTATTTTTCATAGCTTCACAACCTAGATGAACCTCATAATTGATTCATGTTCCACGTACGATTAGTTTCAATAAAAGGTGTGTCCTAGAAATATTTTATAATATCTGGTTCCGTTGTATGATATTATTTTGTTGATAATTGCTTTTGTATGTTGTTGTTGATTAATATTCTCTGAGCAAGAAGATTAGGTTGAGTTTATTATATTCGATATAGATTGTTTGTTTCACTAACCCTCACTTAAAATACATTCACTTAAATTAACATAAATACTTACAATCTGTAAATTAAGTTGTATTTGAAAACCAACTTATATCAATCAATATTTTCCTAAATGTTTGCGCCTTATCTTTCATTTCATGCTCTTTTACATATAGAATATGGTATAATGACATGGCTCCTTCGATACATCACTATCTTCAATTATAGTTAAATTTCAATAACAATTATTTGGATAACCTGCCTCGTCATCAGCATTTATAATCGTAACTTTTATGATGATCTATCATCACAAAAATTACGATGATAAGTGATGATGACAAGGCAGATTATCCAATGCCTTGTTGTTATTGAAATTTAACTGTAATCGAAGATAGCGATGTATCGAAGGAGTAATACTAATAAATCACAATCTATATATAAAAGAGCATGGAATGAACGATGAGACACATGTAATCGGAAAACAATGGTTTCTTTAAGTTGGTTTTCAAGAATAGTTAGTTTTCAGATTATAAACTTCTTCATCAATTTGAATGCTTGTATTTCTTTAGTGAGGTGTTTGGAAAACAAGCAATCTACATATTATATAATAAACTCTGGATACTTTCAACAACGGTTATCTATTATAATCGTGATCAAAAGTAATTTATGTTTTAAATTACTTGATGCTGCTAGGTTTCGAAACCAGTACCTACGGGTATATATCACAATGGTTTATAAGAATAACCGTTGTGATATGTGGCGCGTGCCCTACCTTACAATAACGATTTCCAGACCGTGGCGGAAACAACAAACTTACAACCACACCCTGCTTAACAACGGCATGGCACGCGTGATGGTACCTATTTTTCAACTGTTGTGTAAGGGTTTTTCCATAGTAGTATTGATTTAATAAACAACGCTAAAGGCAAATTGATTAATTATTTAAATGCATAATGCATTTAGTGGCGCGATTAGGGAATAAATAAAACTTTTCTTATAATTTTTAAAATGTCCTTCTATCATTATGTTTCTTAATTTTATTAGCAAAGACATATTATGAAAATGTAATATCTTTATATAAATATGTTGGCAAAATACCTTTTTTGGTCACGTATGATAATCCCGAGATTCATTTTGGTCCCTTAACTTCAGAAAGTTTTATACTGGTCCCTTAACTCTTCAAAACGTATCATGTTGGTCCTTTACGTCATTAGCGACGGAAAAACTCAAAAATCGGTCGCTAATATGACAAAAAGGATTAAAATGGTCCTTTAACTCTACTATTTTAACTAAGGTAAAATATATTTTTGTTCCTTTAACTTTATTTTTGGATCTATTTTGGTCTCTTAATTTTCAAAAGTGTCAATTTGATCTTTTAATTGTTCAAATTGCGTCACGTTAGTCCTTTCTGTTTGGTTCAATAGTCAAAATCAAAATAGAAAACCACTTGACATACACCTGGCACTGATGTGGCATATGCTCATCACTAAATTAATCAAAATTCAATAAAAATTCAAAAAAAATGCCTTAGACCTGGATTCAAACCAAGCACATGTTGATTACTAGACAACATTATTTACCACTGGGGCATTTTCCCTTTTACGATTAAGTTTACAAATTAGATATATATTAATTATGTCTTTTATGGGTTTTTTCAACCTTCTTCAATCTGGGTTCTTCGCCTTTTCTTCTGTTTAATACTTTTTGCACGTTTATTCCTCCGATTTGATGTGATTTGAGCATTTTCATGATTTAGGGTTCGTGTAATCCAAATCTGAATAATTTCCCCCTTTTTTCATTTCTTCTTCTCCTGCATTATCTCACTTTGCCTTTCACCTAGTGATTCGCACCTAATTCGCTTAATCCACCTGTTTCGGATCTTGGCTTTCATGTTCAATTTGGAGTAAATTGATATTCATTTGAAAATTGCAATGATATAATCAAATTTTTTTGTTTGATTTTTTGTTTTCATCCAAAAATGGAGATTTCCAGTGGAGGCTGTTCTCCCAGGATTAAGTTAAATCATTTGAAAAGAGAGGGATCAAATGAAACACGTTTACGTCAAGCTTTTGAATTGCAACCCTCTTATGATCACAATTATGAAATCAAATCAATGAAAATACTTTGGATATTCTCAAAGAGACTATAAGGATTCTTAGGTTTAATTCATTGAGTTTCATGATAATCACTACTTTGCTAATTTGTCATGTTTCTGTTGTGCTTTTGTCATGAAAATCATTGTCTTCCTTTGAGACCTATGAAAATCATTGTGCTTATGTCAATGGTGTATTTTCCTTTGTATTCCATTTTATTTTGATGTTGAGGGGAAAATGAATGGGGAGGAAGGTTTATGATGAGAAGAAGCCAAATGGGGGAGGAACTCTCGTTTCTGTCAAGTATTTTAAATGTGGTGAACCAAGTCACCGTGCAAATAATTATACTAATAAGGTGCTGAGATGTTTTAAGTGTGGTAAGACTGGTCATCGTGCCCCTGAGTGAAAGAATGAAGGTCTGACTTGTTTCAACTGTGGTGAGGAAATAATTTTGAAAAAGGGAATAATTGAATAAAAATAATATAATGATTTAGGTGGATATGGTTTTGAGAGATTTATATTTATTCAAAAACTAAAATATTTTAATTTCAGGGAACTAAAAACTTGTTATTCTGGACTGGACAAAAGCCCAAATAGCTAAGGTCAAATTCGCCTAAAATCTACTCCACTTGATCCGAGATATAAAAGCCAGTTCACATGGAAAGCAAGACACGTTTTCTAATCTTTATTTTTCACTATACTCATCTTGAATCTTGAACTGACTTGGGTGTCAAAGTTTTAATCATGTAAGTCCACCCTGCGCCTCCATATCATAGATTGGAGATGTCTATTCAAGACATTCAGTTCATCAACCATATCCATTTCTAGTTCCTGAATGAAATAGTGACGTTGTATGTGGAAATTGACTCTCGACTCCTACGATTTCCACGATTTTAGATTCAATCTCTAATTTACCAGTTCATAACCACCTCAAGTCAGCGAATTAAAAGCATTTCAACATCAAACATGGATATTCATCGTATTTGATCCAATTGGTAATCGTTTCAACCACGATTCATTGGATTTCCAAATCTCAGGTTCCCTTGAGAACTCCTCAAAGCAAAAGAAGAGAGGATCCTAAATCCATATCTATGTCTACACCAAAATCACTAGAGACTAAAGGCAATTTCCTTGGAGGTTATGTCAAAGATACATGATCCAACTTTCAGTGTAAGGTTACCTCTATCTCCTGCCATCGACGTGATGCTTATCGTGGCGGCGTTGAAGATACGATGAGTTCATAGTTAATAACAAGCAAAGATTTAGTACCGAGATTCCTCCTATAGGTACCAAAGGATATCCAACTGGTGGACGGGGCCTCCTCAAACCAGATCTAGTAGGTTGTGATGGAGCATGTTGACTCTGCTACATTTTTTCCTTATCGCTTGTTTCAATTCTTTCCAGAAGAATATGTGATTCTAATGTCGATCTTCTAGACAACTTCCTCTTCCATAAGACTCTAGAGCGTTGCATCAAGAGAAAGAGACGTCCAAACACAAATACGATCGAAGAACAATAATGTCAAACAAATTATAGCCTCGAGTCGCCTGGTAAGTGTAATAGTTTCCACCAAGGTCAGAGTTTGGGCAAGGTAGCTCATAAGTAATGCTCTCCGAGCACCATCGCATGCCCCGGGTAGTCGCCTACTAAATCTCCATGGTCGGACTAACAGATTAAATGGGAATCACTGACTACACACAGGGAAATAACCACTAGCATGGTAATGAAACCTGTAACACCCTTCTAAAACCCCGCGGAATAACAAATAAAATTCAGAGTAAAACATGAAAAGGGTATTACAACTTCAAAATATTTAAAACATTAAGCCATGTCATGCCTTATGAGGAACTTCAAAACACATTTTTCAGTAATCATGTTAACACAGCGAAAAATACTTCAAAACTGAATAACATAAAACATCGGTATTCAACATCAAGAATTTACCGATTTAAAACCAACAAAACATCATTCTAACATAAGAAATAATCCATCAAAAAATACTAAAATAAACGTCCCCCAATGTTACAAGATCAGAGCATGACACTGACACAACCGACTAAACGAAGTAACTCTACGAGTTATCCTCACCAAGCACAAGCCGCTACTCCTTAATCTGAAAAATGTCAACAGTAAGGGTGAGACATATCACAATTAAACTATATTATAAGTTCATAACGACAAAATATCATAAGCAGATTATTCACCCAACTGCAACATATTTAGATTTTTAGATTATCCATCAATAGTTACGAAAAATACAATCAATTACATCACCACGAAATAACACTGGAAATCTTCCAATCATGTTATAACAACACATATATAAATGCAATGACTCTATGCATACAATCATTATTCACCCAATTATAACATGTATTTCAGATACACAACAGTTAATCAAACACACAACATTATAACATTGGACAACCTTCCATTCATGTTATAATCAATCATACACCTAATGCAATGCAACTATATGCATGTGGTACCAATCATGGGATTACCCTATCTCACCGATCCACCATCATCAAGGATACGACTACCTCCACTCACTAATTCCACACAATGGGAATTAGCTACCACTGTTCCATTTCCATCGGAATACAGCCACCATTATGATTTATGAATGAATGCACACATATCACATACTTACTACATCACCGATCTGATGAACAATATCGTCTCACATAACTCAACATAGTTAACACCAACAAGTATGTACATGTATCATGCATCATTCAAAGCAAATCATCAATCATCCTACGTATTCACACCGAATATAACATAAAAATCACATATATGTCATTACAACACCACCACATTGTTACATTAATCAAATTATGCACACAATGTACAAACATACCAAACATAACATCAATAGCATTCCCATAGCCTTTATCAATCACAATGACATATTGCATACAAGGCAATCAATGTCATCCTCAACAACCACCAAAACAACATCTACATTTGATAAACTTAAGCCTCATGTATACATTCAATTACCAAAAACATATACAAATACGAATTATCCATGCAATTCTAACATTTAAGCATATCACCATAATTCAACATATTGAATTATCCACCACTTGTACAATATGCAATTATCATGTAATAATCACAACAATGCATAGAATTTAGCATTCATCAATTCCATGTATCACAATTAGCACGTAGTATACAACACCAATATATATTGTTCTTAAATAACATTACTCCATGACATACACATATACAATTACATGTCATTTTCACAACCACATAATAATTAAATCATCTAGTGCTAATCAATTTATTTTCATAAAAAAGAGAATTCCGTTAGCTTTCTAACGCTTTGAACGGGGATCCAAACGGAGTTACGGTTAAAAAGTTATGAACATTTGAAGTTCAACAAAAATTGTCAGACTCAGCCGTAACCGATTACGGCATGGTTGGTAACCGGTTACGCCGTGTTAAAAAACCCATAAACGCCATTTTTCAAGTGGTAACCGGGTACGCATATACCGTAATCGGTTACCACTGTACCAGAACCAAAAAATCTCATTTTTAAAAGCATTTCACCTTCCCAACTCACACCAAAACAAGCCCAAACATTTATATCATCAAAACTGTGTCAAATTCAACATTCTAACACATTTCTAACATGCTTGGGTTTTATCTAACATCAAGTATACTCCATAATCATCAATTTTATCAAAATCTTCCAAGTTACCCTATAGGTTTCAAAACCCCAAAACCTAACATACATTCAATTGAGATAAACAATATACTAAATCAATTATATCATTCCCAAACTGATAATATAGGCTAAAAGAATTAGTCACCCCTTACCTTAGCCAAAATCTTGAATTCTTCTCTTCCTCTTCTTTTCCCCTTTCACGTTCCCTCTCTTTTCCTCTGTTGCTTCTCTTTTTCCTTATTTTCACAATTTCTCTATTTTATGAAAAATAGGATAATTAGTTAGTAAGGCCTCTCCATTGGCACCTCCCCTTTTACTAACTACGTCACGGCCCAATAGCAATAATTCTCATAATTCTTCCAAAAATCCAATTTTAATTATTAAATAGTTAAATAATTTCCAAATAATTAATTTAACTTAATTAAATTAATTTATGAAATTACGGGGTGTTACAAAACCAAGTCTCCTCCAAAGGCATTTCTAGTCAGAAATTATCTCTGGTCCTCCAACCGACATCGTTGATCTTAGAAAGATTACCATATGAAGAAAGCGAGTCGAGTTACTTTCTCAAGGGCCGGGAAATGAGCCTCTCAATGAACTTCATCTTCGTCTAACCATTCTCTTGACCCCAAGAGATCCGACCATAACCTTGGATTATAGTTGAAGGTTTACCTATCTAGTTATTCTATTATTTTACTGTAACCAATTTATTTCATTATGAATGGAAAAACTTGTTTGTTATTTTTCTCCTTTTGCATTCTTTTATGTTTACCTTTCTTTAGGACCATAAAGGCGAGGAGATGAAGATTACCTACATTCATGCGTAGATAAAGAGTACATGCACTTATGCGATAGAGACTTAACATATACATGCGTATCTGATACAACTTAAGTGTATTTCTCGCATGATTGCGTATTTGATACAAACTAAACACATTCATGCATATCTAATATGGCATACACGCATTTCTCGCGTAAGTGTGCATTTTATACAAATTTAACGCATTTCTACATGGCTGGTGCACCTCCTTTCAGATACAGCAAATCTAAGGGTGTAGGCGGTGGATCCAGAGACATCCACTACGATTTGAATATATTTATGCATTTTTAATATTTTTGTATTGAATAGATTTTAATTTTTTCATATATGTTTTTTTTAGATAATGAGGATGCCAAAAAATAATAGAATATGTTTGTTTTGGTTCTCATCTTCTTTTCTTAAAAATTTTCAAATAAAATTATAACCTTTACTTTTCTATTCATTCATTCTTTTTTTTTTTGGTAATAAATTTGATTTTATTCATGTTTTTTTAATCTATCTATTAATTTTTTTATATTTTCAAACATATTTACCTTTTTTAGATAAAAATAATTAGAAAGAAAATAACACTACCTATTCTAAAATTATTATATTTAGATTTAATGATTTTAGTTTGATATTTTATTTTTGATTATTTTTCTTTTATATATTTATTTTCTTAAATATTTCAAATCTAAATGTATCTATTATTTTATCTATTTATATTAGAAACAAGAATTTAATTGGTATGCACTGACATTGTAAAGCAGTTTTACACCGTTAGTGAATCGTGAATGCTTATTGAAATTTGACTTTTATTTTAATTATTTATAAAATAATATTTGTGAATGGTTATGATATATTGATTGTATAAAAAATTTTACACTGACAGTGCACAGTAATTAATCTCTACAAATAATAGGAAGTCATCAACATTTTTAAAATTATTGACATTTTTTTATTTTGTCTTTAGCATTTTGTTATATAGTAAATTTATTTTTTATCAACTATTTATTCCTAATTTTTTAGTCAACCAACTTAGTGAGATAAAGTTGAGTTCTTGTTGTAATTATTTATTTTTAATTTATTATAAAACCTTTTTTTTATTTCTAAACGTTAAAGTTAATTTAAAAAGATTTTTTTGTTTTGTTTTGTTGGTGTGCAATGTCGATAAAGTAGATATACACGTAACGGATATATTCTCAATAATTTCCACAGTTTAACGTTCAACAGTTTATGGAATTGATTCCATATCATATCTTGTCACTATTTCTACAAAACTGAATGTAGATCAATCTAGTCTAAATATCAATTAAACTTTTAAGTATGTATATTTTTCATAATAACTAAGATGCTCACGACTTTGTCTATGTTCACAGAAATACTATGATATATTCCAATGATAATTGACAAATTGTAACGATTCCCTTTCACTCTTTCTGTCCAGAATACAATAGACCCACCAATAATTTTAAAAGGATGGAAATATACCTGGGTATATATATAGGAACAACATTATTTTACATTATATTTCGAATGTATCGTCATAATTGAAAAGAAAAATTAGTTCAATGTTCTGGATATGGTTCCAGATTCTGTATTACATCAGGCAGCACACGACAATAAGCACTCAGTGTAGTCGTTTGAATTGTCCTCTTCAGGCATAACTTGTGTTCCATCCGCATTTTTTTTTTATATAAATCAGAATTTCATTAAAAAGAAAAAAGGAGTACAAAAACACAAGGGGGACCAAACCAAAACCCCTTAAGAGAAGAGTCTAAGTCTAGGGGTACCCTCCATGTCTAAGAGATACTCCCGAACTAAAATCGAATGCAAAAAGGAGAACCAATGATAATTACGCAACGCCAAACCGAGATTCGCAAGAAGATCCGCACAAAAATTGGCTTCTCTATAAGCATGAGTTAATATAAACTCAATAGAACGAGTATACTCCAAACAACCGAGCCAACGAGATCGAATCTTCCAAGGAACCAAACTATTATCAGAAAAAGCTTTAGTCACTAATAAACAGTCAGACTCCAACCAAACCTTTTTATAACCCAGCTCTTTCATTTTTTCCATAGCAGTGATGGCTGCAAGAAACTCAGCCAAAACTGCATCTCCCTCTCCAAGGAAATTACAAAAGCTACCAATATGCTCCGCATCCGAGTTGCGAAAGATGCCTCCACACGCCATAATCATAGGGATTCCTCTAGCAAGCCCGTCGACATTCACCTTAATCCAATCCTTCGCCGGAGGACTCCAAATGACGTCAATCATATTCATCGGTTTACTAGGATGAATTAAAACATCGAAGCATTTGAGAATGGTAAAACTGGTTATGCTATTAGAAGAGCATTTGGTAGTACAATTCCCAACTAATCTAGCTCTAGCAATGATGTTAGCAATACAATTTTTCCAGTGAGAAGCCTTTCCTTCAAATCTAATGTTGTTTCTAGCATGCCAAACAACATACACAACACTGCATATGCAAGACAGAGCCACATCTTTGGCTTGAGGGGACCATTCAGGCCTAATCATGCTAGCACAGTCAGCAAGACAGAAAATGTTACCCGTGAATTGAAGCTTTTGCTTCAGCCAATTCCAAATCTCGACAACAAACTTGCAGTGGAAGAATAAATGGGAGGAAGTTTCAGCACTTTCCTTGCAAAGAGAACACATGGATGGGAACTTAAACCCACGAGCAGCCAAATTATCATCAGTAGGCATCTTGCCATGGTCAAGCCTCCAAATTAACATGGAATAAGCAGGAGGTACGTTTCTGTCCCAAGGGTACAGGGCCAGCTTTCTACCATTTTTCTTTTTACTCAACTCATAAGCCAATTTCAGAGTTAATTCACCATTAACTGCATCCGTCCAAGCTAATGAATCTTCCACCTCATTGTCATAAATTTCTATTTTCTCCACCATAAGCTCCAAATTAGGGAAGGCAGTTAGCACATTAGATGGGATTCTCCAAGATTTGTCCACCATCCAATCTTTAACCTTAACCTTAAAATGCTTGCTAAATAATTCAGGAATCTTGAATACCACAGAAAGGGGCTCTTCCAACCATCTATCAAGCCAAAAATTGACATTGGCTCCATTTCCAATAATCCAATGAGTTTTATCTAGGACCTTCTGATAGTGTTCCTTAATGGTAGACCATATAGAAGAACTTATGTAATAAGAAATGGATTTCCTGTTTCTAAGGACCCGAGCTGCCAACAAATGACTCCAGGATTTATCACCTTTCGCAAATTCCCGGCAGAGATGAAGATTGGTTGCATAGTTTAGCACCTCCAGCGATTTAAGCCCAAGACCACCATCTTTTAACTTGTTGCAGCATTGCTTCCAAGCAACAGTGACCATTTTCCTCTTCTCCAGGCTGCCACTCCATATAAAGTTATGCATCCAAGTTATCAACTGTTTTGTAAGCGCTCCTGGCCAATTGTATATGGATATACAATGTATCATCATGCTTTGAATCACTTATTTAACCAGCTGCAACCTTCCAGCCATAGAGAGCAGCCTTGCTTTCCAACTGGCCAGCCTAAGTTTGATTTTATCTGCAACATAAAGAAAGTATATAGGTTTAGGTCTACCAATGAAAATAGGAGCCCCTAGGTAAACAAAAGGAGGGGTGGCCATGGAAAACCCAATCAAATCAGCAAGACTTTTGAATCTCCCTAAGGTCATGCCCCCTGCATAAATTAGAGATTTAACCGAGTTACAAAATTGGCCAGAACAACTAGCATAATCTTTGAGCAGCATGTCAATGGCAGTGATGGATTTGTGATCACCCCTGCAAAAAATCATGATATCATCTGCATATAAAGTATGAGAAGGCACAAAAGAATTTTTAGAAGCTTTTATGAGGTTGATTTGATTAGTATTCACTAATTCAGAGATTCCCCTGCTCAGAACCTCTTCAGCAATGCAAAAAAGTAATGGTGACAAGGGATCTCCTTGTCTAACACCATTAGTGCATTTAAAATAACCAGCTTGAAGACCATTGAAACCAACAGAAAGATAGGCAGAATTTAAGATAGTGTTGATCCAGCTGCAGAACTTGTTGCAGAAACCAAAACATTCAAGAGTTTTAAGAATAAATTTCCAGCTTATAGTGTCAAAAGCTTTAGAGATATCAATTTTCAAAGCAACATTACCACTATAGCTTTTATTATGGAGAAGATTTATAGCTTCAGAAGTAAGGCAAATGCTATCCTTAATATTTCTTCCCTTAACAAATCCATTTTGCTCTTTAGAAATCAGGGAAGGCATAATAGTGGCAAGTCTGTCAGCTATGATCTTGGAGATGATTTTGAATTTACAATTAGCAAGAGCAATAGGCCTATAGTGATTTATGGTATTGGGTTCATTAGTTTTAGGGATCAAAACAATGGTATTAGAGTTAAAATGAGGCATAACCCAGTCTTGAGTGAAAAATTGATTCACAGCTCCAATAACATCTCCTTTAATGATGTTCCAATATTTTTGGAAGAACAAAGGACCAAAACCATCCGACCCTGGAGCAGACTCAGAGTTGAGATTCATGTCAGCCTTGAAAATCTCTTCATCACTAGGAATAAGGGTGAGCATAGCATTAATGTTGTCATTAAGCAAACAAGGGATGACTCTTTGGATAAGCCCAGTTTCCTGCAGCTGCACATTTTGATTAAAGAGGCCAGAAAAATGATTAATGAGATAAGGCTCGATGACCTTACCATCCGTAGTAACAGAATCATTAGCATTAAGAGATGTAATTATGTTGTTTTTCCTCTTTATTTTGGCATAAGTGTGAAAAAAATTGGTGTTTCTGTCACCCTCACAATGCCACTTAATGTTTGCTTTCTCTTTCCAGAAAGCTTCTTCAAGAATTAAAGCCTTCTCCAAGGCATGCTGAGCTTTAGCTTCCTCCACCTGCAAACAATCATTATAGCCAAATATTCCTATGTTCCTCTGAATATCATTAAGAACCTGTTCAGCCTTAACAACTCTATCTTTCACATCCCCAAATTCATGTTTATTCCAATCTTTTAGCTTGCCTTTTAACAAGATTGTTTTATGCAATTCATGGTAGCTTAATTACCTTAGGAATTTTAGATTCGTTATTTATTATAGTCAAGCTAGTCATTCAAATTTTTAAAATGCCCACTCGCACAATATATGGGTGGTTGGGATGGGAAAAATCCAAGCAGCATGGAAACAGTGAGATTAGCTCGAGAGGAACAAGGAGAGACATCAGTTAATAACCCCTCTTTAAAAAAAACTCGACACTTTTTGGATAAAAAGGAACAAGACTATATATTTTCATAAGAGGTTTATGAAAAGAATGATCTTTAGAAAAGAAAAAGAAATAGTAAGCCGTAAAAAAAAATAGTGAGAAAGAAGAGAGAAAGGTAGGTTAACATTCACAATAAATTTTTAATAAATAATTTAACCATGGTCATTTATTAATCCCCCAAGTGTTAGTCTGGTGGAGACTATAAAAACTATGGCTTTAAACGGGACTCCCGCTAGTGGACGGTGAGATTGGTTCTCTTAGATTAGCCGGATACTAAAATTTCCAAAAACAAAAGTCTAATAGTTGTCATTTGTTTGTCTCATCTCTCAATAATAAGAAGGGTTAATATTTATTTTGCCTCAACCAAGTTGGTGATTTTTAAAAAAATTTGATAAAAAAAGTTTGAATTCTCTTTCTGCCATATGAAGATTTCCCTCATATGGCATGTATCAACGAGGGATAATCTAGTCGTTGATCTTGTAACTTATTTCTCTAGTTGGTCTGAATGCTTCAATTGTCACTGCTTATCAATAAGATGAATTGAGTGTTTGAAAGTTTTCGCACGTCTTGGCATTCAAACTTACAACTACTTTCTTAGAAAACGTCTTCCTTTCCTCTTCCCTGAGAATACTATTAGAAGCGATATTGTTTTGTTCAAAGTCTTTGCCTTTCTTCTTTTTTTTCTTTTCTACTTCACTAATCTCACTTAATTAGGTACCATCCTAAACTCAAGCTTTTATCTTCAATATTTCCTATTTTCTAGTCAAGATAAGTGATAATACGATTGATCTAGTGAGCGATTCTAAAGTTGAAACTTCATCTTCCTTTATAATGGAGGCATCCCTATACTTTCATCTCCCTCCTCTTAGTCGTAATCACATGAGACATGAAATCATATCTTTATCTGACGATTATGACTTAAAAAGGGTATGTGGGAATTCCTTGGAGGAAGAAACTTCTCCACTCGGCTCATTAAAAGCCCTTTTGTCAAATGTTGACAAAAAAGTTAATCGTGTCGAGATCCTTATGTCCCTTCCAAACTTAACCGAGGAGGAGATACAAGCCTACTGGAAGGAGAGAGAACACGCTAAGGATTATATACAACTTCACCTGAAGATCGATATCTACGAGCCTAGCGACGCTGACATGGAGGCCTACTTGGATCTTCGAGACCTGCCAGATGCAGTGGAGTATGAATGGATGGATTCAAAAGTAGTGGGTATTTCATCTGTTCTGAACATTGAGATTGCTATAGATGCTGCTAGAATTGTGATCGACGACCACTTGAATGGTAGGGTTGTCCTAGTGGGGCCAGAAAAGAGGATATGTAAATCCTTTGACGATTGCGAGATCCTGCTCTATGAGTGTTTGTTCACGAGAATAGGATTGCGACTGCCTTTTTCTGATTTTGAGAAAGCTATCTTAAAGCACTTAAAATTTGCTCATTCCCATCTTCATTCAGGGTCTTGGGCATTCATGAAGCTTTTCTAGTTGTGTGCCTGACATAAATCTCGAAACCATTCTCTTGGGTTATTCTTTTATCTATTTTATTCGAGGTGCATCTCTCAAGATAACTTCCATGATCAGGGGTTCATTAGCTTCTGTTAATGCGGTAAAGCGGCAAGCAAAAGTAAGTGGTATATTATTACTGGGTGATATAGGTTATATCGTATCGTAGTCCACAGAGATTAGTAGAGAAAAATTGTCGTTCAATGTTCTCGTATTCTAAGTTTGGTTTTGGGTTACAGAAAGTAAAATGCGGGAAAAGTAAATAAAGCAAATAAACAATCTATTGTATCTTAAGAGAATTCATTCTGGAATCGTATTTCTACTCAACCCGTTGAATACTTGAATATGAAAATCTCATCGTAACACACCCACAATACACATCAAAATCACCAAGCATCATTTGAGACGCCACTCATTAGTGTCCGTTTCTGCAACACCGATGAGGGCTCAACCGTATTGCTCTTTCAAAGATTTCTCCACCGATCGAAACAGCACAGAGGCATTGAACTCGATACCCATTGTGATTATTAGCCCTAAATCTATGTATAGAGTTTAGAAACTAATATATATCATTCCTAATCAAGATCTATGTTGTCCATTTCTGCAACAACACAAACCTGAAGCATTTAAGCAAAAAGATCATGAACCACGCCAATAATGATTTGTAAAGCAAATATATATACGATCCCAAGATCAACAAATGTACATACAAGAGGAGAAAAATATACATACAACACCCACCATTGGAATGGGTCATAGGGAAGAAGAAGAACAAGAGGAAACTTCTCATGTTTTCGACACAATCGGAGACCACCCGCGTTCAATCGACATGATGAACCAGCCAATAGTTTTGCTTGAACCTCTATACTACAAAGAATGGATCAGATCTCAACTTTGTCCAAGAAGAGGTGATAAAACCCTAAAATAACAAAGCTGTCTATTTATAGAAAAACAAAATTATGCAGAGCGCGCAATGCGCCCTACAATCTGCCAGAATTTATTCTTATAGAGAGGGCGCGACGCGCCCTACACCAAAACTTTATTCTTTATTCCAACTTTGCGCTCGCAGCTGTGTCTTTGACACTTTATTCCTCAAGGCTCCGAATACGCAAAAATACATACAAAAAGATACAAAAACTATCAAATGGTATAAAGGTATATGAAAATACACTATTCAAAAAGTATACAAATTTTACACGAAAACGGAGAATTATTCAAATGGTATTAACAAAAAGTATCGATAAGTGCCACTATTTACATACACAAAATAACTACATTTTGGCACTTATCAACTTCCACCAAGTAAATTCTTGGTTTGACATCTTCTCCCAAGATTGAGGTGATTTAATGGGGTGCTTCGTGCTGGTAAAGTCCCTTATGCCCGTAACTCATCTCACTTTTTGCCACCTCTCTGCCATTTCTCCTTGGTTTTGCCGGAGTTTATACCCAAAGTATTGGTCTAAAATCCATTTTAACTAGGATGTTCATTCTAATTCCACCAAGTTGGGCCTTCTTTCTCCATACGAGGTGGCAATTAAGGGGGAATACCATCTTGGTTTTAGGAGCTTGACTATGAGGAGGGGTTTGACCTCAATGAGGTGCCCCTTACCGATGTGAGAAAAAGGTAGATTGACACTTATCCCATTGTGAGTGTTGTTATCCAGGAGAAGAGGGAGGAGATATTTGGTGAGAGTGAAGTCTTTTTTCATACGCGTGATTGCTTTTTGCAGATAACATGGAAAAAGGTGAACAAGTTGAAGTTGTTTTACAACCTTGCAAATGTTCAAGGTATTAAGATCGTGGTAAATATTGGGACTACTACTTCTTCACTAGCTCCTCTGGAAACCACTACTCCTAATCCGACCCCTTATTCTAATCCGGCTACAGAGACTCCTACTTCTGCACCCGAGGTAGATTAGCTTATGGGTGTTGTGGCCACTTTAACTGTATGGGAGTCATCCTTACCTTAAATTTCAACAAAAAGAGCACGGGATGAAGATCAATGCCCCCAAGAAAGAGGTTACTTCAAAACAAACTCGTGTCATTGGGGGTGATGCCTCAAGAGAAATAACCCCCTTCATGCGGATGTCGAAAGTCTTCTCTTCCCGACTTTCTCTCACTCCTGAGGAGGCTTCCACTACTGTTTTGGCTTCAAATTTATCCTTCGTTTAAAATCTCTCTAAGGGGAAGGAATTGGAACTTGTTTCCAATATTACTCTTAGCATGTACATGGATGTTTATATATTCTTCGTAGTTTCTTCTGGCAGGGGCAATACCTCAGCTCCAGGCGATCCCGCCAAGGAAGGAGATACTTGGAAAAGGAAATGTGGAGCTATGAAACTAAGGTGGTATAATCTCCAAGGGGAGGTTACGACATTGCAGGAGAAGGTCAAAGCTGCTAACTCTTTGCAAAGGGAGGTGAAGATTCACGGTTCCCTTACTACTCTGGCTGATCGGGTAACTAAGTTGGAGGATGTTTTTAAATTGGCGAAGAAGTAGTATCAAAATGCTTCTGATGCCCTTAAAAAAAGGGAGGTTTGCCCCTATGTAGGTCACCAGTAGTATTGGGCGATTTAAATCACTTCCATGCTGGCAGGGCCTTTTATGGATATCCCGTGTGATGGACTAGGGTCCCTCTTGGGAATCCAACACCATGGCTATCACTAGGGGCAATAAGGATTCCTCTTAAGGATCTAGGAGGTTTGATTACTTTTAAAGGACAACAAGGATCCGACTTAGGTAAGTAGTTCGACCGCCTCTTATGGTGGCAAGGATCACTCTTAGGGAATCCAACATTTTGGTTGTCCATTGGGGTAGCAAGGATCCCATTTAGGGATCTAGGGTTTCTATCACCTCTTATGGTGGTAAGGATCACTCTTAGAGAATCTAGCATTTTGGTTGCCTTATAGGGTGACAAGGATCCCACTTAGGGATCCAACATTTTGATTGTCTCTGAGGACGGCAAGGATCCCACTACAGATCTTGTATTTTGATCGCCTTTGAGGGCGACAAGGATCCCACTTAAGGATCTAGTGCTTTGAACGTCTCTAAGGATCCACTCATATGGTTATATTACAATGGTTTTAGAGGATTTACTCATGTAATGTGAGAGGCTATGTATATTAGCATTGTGCTTTGTGTATTATGTGTAAGTTATGATCTGTCCTCTTCTCCTTCTAGGGGAGAAGTGTTTATAGAGGCATTTTGGGCCTAGACGAAAGAATATTGTTGACTACCTACCTTTTAGGGAGTCGTGATATGACCCTTTCTTCATATGACCTGAGCAATGTCATGCTAGGCAAGTACCTTGATGTCGCACCTGTTTGACACTCTCACAAATATAACATTATGATCCTGGAGGTCGACCAACATCGCTTAAGGCATTCCTTGACTCCTTCAGTGTCCAACAAAGCCTTGGAGGCAACTGCTTTGGACTGGCCAAAGGTCCAATTCATCTCAAATCCATTCCACTAGACCCAAGATATAAAATGAGTTCACACGCAGAGATAAAGTACATTCTCTGATCTTCAATCTTTACCACTCTCATCTTGAATCTTGAACTGACTTAGACCTTGGAGTGCTAACCATGCAAGTTTACCCCGTGCTTCTGTGAAGGATATTCGAGCCATTATTCAAGATCATCAATTTTCCAACTCTATCCATTTTTGGTTTTCGAGCGGAACAAATTTTCAATTAAAATTTAATACTTCAAAAAAAATATTTTAATTGAAACTTTTTAACATATAAAAAAAACATATGTTATTATAACAAAAAACTTATTACTTATGTCTGAGTGAAAAATAAATATTTAAAAATTTTAAAAAAAAGTTTCATAACATTTGAGCTGAAACCTACTGGGCCTGCACATAGGCCCGTTTAAAAGAACACTGGGACCAAACGACGTAGCTTAAAGAAGCCAATATAAACTGCATCTAATAAATCCCTAGGGTTTGCCATCGTCTCTACTGATAACAACTCGCGCCTCTACCAGAGTCTTGCTCCTCCCACCCAACCGCAATCATGGTGTGTAATTCTTCATCCATATTCTAAATTCATCTGTTCCTGATTTCTGCAATGCTCGTATCTCTAATTGGTTTTGTATGTTACTTTCGCAGGCTCCAAAGAAGGAAAAGGCCCCTCCACCGTCCTCCAAGCCAGCCAAATCTGGTGGTGGCAAGCAGAAGAAGAAGGTTCGGTTTTCTCCTTTAAAGTTTATTATTATTTTTTTTTATTTTGTATTTTGCTTTGTTTCATCATAAGTGATAAATAGTGAATTTCAGAGTTTTGATACATTGTTTGTTGCCTATGATTTTCAAGAAATAATTGTTTTTTAGATCCTTTACATTTATAATTTTTTTATGGGTTATCCAAACAAGGGTGCATTTTTTTTTGGAAAGGTTAATTTTGTGATTTGTATAATGTGATACTTGAGTGTGATATTAAGAGGTTTATGTTTTTGTGTTTTGCAGAAGTGGAGCAAAGGAAAGCAAAAGGAGAAGGTGAACAACATGGTGCTGTTTGATCAGGGTACTTATGATAAGCTCCTAACTGAAGCACCCAAATACAAGCTCATTACTCCTTCAGTTCTCTCCGATCGTTTGAGGGTATTACTTAATTTTTACTCTATATTTGTGATAATATATTTGAATTGTGTTTGGTTGTTGTTTGATGCATGTTATGTTAATGGTTATGCTAGTTTTGTATGATTTAAGTTATAATTTCAATTGCCAAGTCTAGTCATGGAAGGAATATTTGCTCCATGTAATATTTCGGCAGTTTTAGGTGCATAGGGAAGGAATCACAAAGAGTAGATTTCTGACAGCATATATTTGTTTATGCAATTGATTGGTGATTTTCATTATTAATTTTCAGTCTCACCCTTAAATCTGCACTCTGCATGTTGGAAAATTTAATATTGGTTTTAGATCTTTTAACCAATTTTTATTAGTAATCACAAATTAGATATCACAGAGATTAGATTTTTTGGAGAATGATGTCACTGAACAGATAAGCATACTCTTAGTAGTACAAATTACATATATTTGTTTAAGCTTTAAGAGATGGTCATTTACCGAAGATTGGTACATAATTCTTGTGCACTTAATGCACTTTTTATTCTGCAACAACACATCTATGTTTTATGTTTGATGTTTAGCACAATGTAGATGCAGTTGTTTCTGAGATTTTTTTAGAATTGTTTGACTCTTGCATTTCTTAGAATTGTTTTCGTTATTCATAATAATGAATTACCCTAGCTAATATTTCTTCTTCTTCCATCACAATAGTGCAGTACCAAAGTCTCACATCTTATTAAAAAGTTAGAGCCTTAGATTTCTTATTTTTAATGCAGCGTAAACACTGCCTTTCCCAGGGATGTTTCTTTATGCACTTGAAAACAGTTGTCATTCTCCACTAAATACCCAGAGATGTTTCTTTATGCACTTGAAAACAGTTTGTCGTTCTCCACTAAATACGTTAATGTTTGTTTTCTGTGTATCTTGTGTCATTATATTTTCTGTAATTGTATCAATGCTAATATGCTTTCTTGCACATGCACTCATATCCTATGCAAACACCCTTGCATGAGACTACATGATTAAAGTGACATCCCAGAAATTAATTTATCAATCATTATAATATTGTTGCACACGCATTATGCAGATTAATGGATCACTTGCAAGGAGGGCTATAAGGGACTTGATGGCTAAAGGTTTAATCAGGTTGGTATCTGCCCATGCAAGCCAGCAGATTTACACCAGGGCTACAAACACCTAAGTGTAGCCGAAAGAGAGTATCAATAGAGGTTTTTATGTAATGCTCTTTCCAATTTTGAGATGCACATTATACAAGCTTGTATTAGTTCCTGCTGAATCGATAGGTTGAGATTTTCTTGTATCCTTGTGTTTTTGGCATCTAACTTAGTGTTTTATGGTATTCTGTCATTTGTCTTATCGAACCAATTTTATTTAATTGAATCTGCATTGTGGAAAAAATTTGATTAGGTTTATAATGAGTACTAATACCATTATTCAAACCCATTTTTTTTACTTAGCAATGTCAACAGTTTGAAAATATGATAAACTCATTGGATGTTGTTGAACATAATGTTTGCGTTATTTCGATCCAGTAGTTAACTCTCATATTATCAGTTTTTTTCATAAGTGTTTCAAGTTCCACCTTAAGGTATTTGGAACATTGGTATTACAAATGCTACGAAAATGTTTGATCTAAATATAATATTTGCTAAGCAAGCAACAAACTATATAACACTAGTTGTGTTACATTCCAAATGGAAAATATTGCCAATCTTTTTAAAATTAATAATGGCTTGTAAACAGCATAATAAGCTTATAGACTCATATCTGTGTTTGAGGTTGAATTCATGCATGCTTAGGAAATGCTTGTCATTAAGGAAGTAGGCAAGGAAGAAAAAGTTTTAAAGAAGGCCTTGGGAAATTTAAAAGGAGGTGAATTCTTATTTACCCAACTCAAAAAGTTGGGTAAGGTTACCTCCTTTGTAAAATATTTAAAAACAACAAACATTTGTAGTATTTTAATAAATAATTAAATGTGTTAAATGAGATGGAATCATGTGATTGGTTGGAGGTACACTACCCAACTTTTTTTGATGGGTAGAGAAGTTGCCCCCTTAAAAGGATTCAACTGTGATGATGGCCTTGAAATTAGAGGTTGGTTTTTAGTCCTGAGATTGATTTATGGTCTATTATAGGCGGGTTAGAATCCTCTTAATTTTTCTCTCTTTCCATTTTCATCTTTATTTTTTCTCTTTCTATTTTCTCCATAATTATAATTTTATATGTAAATGAAACACATAATTCAAACATGTAACATATATTTAATAATTATTTAATTTTATACACATAAATCTATAATAGAATTTTTTATTTTTTTTAGGAAATGGATATGATACATACCCATTTAAAGTATATTTATTTTTATATACTTCGAACTCTTTTATATACTTTTTAGTCAATTTAATAGATATGTATATATAAATCCGTCTATAAAGTTTTATAAATTTTTGTAATAGTGTGAGTTTCACCTATTTAACTAAATAGACTATTTTAAAAAATCTAACCTTAGTATTTTTACTAGATAGGTCAAACCAAACTACACCTTAAATTTCATCTCTAATCAAAGGACAACCGACTAAAATGACCATATCAACAATTAAGTAGATAAAGTGTCACATAATCATATATGATTTTTTTAAAGCTTGGTCTTGCGACCGATAAATTTAAAGGAATCAATCCCATTGTTTATTTGCGGGAGTTTCATTTTAAACCAAAACAAAATTCGAAATGAAGTGTCTCAACACATAAATTATTAATATTTAACGGAATTCGAACCAAATTTTAAAATGAGCTAAAATGAGTGCAAATCCATGCCTTTGCAACCACTTGAAGATTTGGACTGTCTCAATTAGGGGTGGGAATAGGCTAGGCTAGGCTTTATAAGGCTTGGGTCTGACCTACGATAAACTTACAAGGCCTGAGCCTGGCCTATGATCTACTATAGACTCGTTTTTTCAGCCTGACCTGGCCTTTTTAAAAGTCTGGCCTGACCTGAAAGCCTATTTAAAAGCCTCTTTCTTATTAATATTTTCAATTAATTCATATTACTTAAAAAACCTTATAGGTCGCATATATATGAACATTTAGACCGACCTATTTAGTATTTTTTTCTAATATATATGCATATATAGACTAATCTATTTAACACTTTTTTTAATATATATGCATATATTGGCCAACCTATTTAGACTAATTTTAATATATATGAAAATATAGGCCGGCCTACAAGATTTTATAAGTTTTTTTAATAGTCTAGGCCTGACCTATTTTATTAAATAAGCTTTTAAAGAAGCCCAAGCCTGGCCTTTTTATCAAATAGGCCTGTCCTAGCCTGACCTTAAGTAGGCTAGGCTATAGGCCCCTGTAGGCCGGCCTGGCCTATTCCCACCCCTAGTCTCAACATATAAATTATTAATACTTAGTGAAATTCAAATCAAATATACGAATTTCAAACCAAATCTTAAAATGAGCTAAAATGCGTAGATCCATACCTTCACAACTACATGAAGATTTGTACATGAATGTAACTATCGAGCTATTGCTAATGATTATATATAAAATCTTTGCTCAATAATCTTAGTTGCTTTCTTTTATCAGTATAATATAGATGTTTTGATCTAATTATAGTCTTTGTTTTTATTTTATTTTTTATGCATGCATATTATTTCTGTTGACCCCACTTAATATTTGAATCAATATTAAAGTTGATTATTAGATTGGTTGTTGAGTAATGATCAATTCCATCTTATGGGCTCAATTTCATTTATATGCAACGAACAACTTGATACTTGTTTTCTAGCAATTATGGTGACAATCAAATTAACAGACACTTTCCTAATGATATCTCTCTGACAGCACATCTAAATCTACGGTACACTATCACCGTCTGAACTCACTCAAACTTATGCTAGAGAAAATTATTTAACAATAATATCTCTCAGTACCTTCCTCATAGTTCCACTCGATCATAGACAAAAATCCACCACTTGATCTAATATAGGTCCAATAGTTTAAAATATGAGTGCATACACTAATATACTCCCTTAAACTGATTTACAATGAGATATCAAATTGGTTTATAACGAATCAATTAAAACAAAACAGATTACTTGCTATTTAAGTCACACGTTTCAAGCTATTTCTTAATGAGCTAAATGTCTCCCATCTTCAATGGTTTGGTCATAATGTTGTCAACCACTTGAACTTTTGTGCAATAGTGAATCTAGGTTATCGCTTCATTTTTGGTTAAGTCTTTTTAAAATAAATAAATTTTACATCAATATGTTTATTTTTTCGTGCATGATAGGATTAAAGTTTGACGCTGGAACTATTATCATCGTAAATCTTAGCACAATTGCTAGACTTCTTCATTTTTGTTTGGTCAATGTCTTGTCATCACTGCCACTTTGACTATGCTTGATTCGTCCATGGATTCTTTTCCATCAGTTTTCTTGATAGTTTCTGTTCTGTTTTAGAACCAGAAATATGAAGAGTTGTGGAAGTTGCAATAGAGTAGGGCTTTCAATACGACGGAGTGAGGGTGTATTTGTAAAGTTAGCATTTCAACATTCAAATCAGAATGTGAATGATGAGAGAGTATTCAAATTGTGTTTGAAATTTGTTACATGAAATAGTGTCATTTCATATATATAGGGAAGATGAATAATTGTCTCACTATCTTTTAGGCGTGGAATGCAGGTGACCGTTAGATGAATTTGAGGCTTGAATCTCGTGCAGCTGGATACATGATAGTCTGGTGGTCCGGAGAATATTCTCGAAGTCGATTGAGTATCCTGCGGATACACCTAAATCCAAAATGTTTCGTCTCAAGGTGGTCGGATCAAAGGAGATATGATCGGTTCAAAACAGTTGCCCTCTAAGCCCTCGCATTTAAATGTCAGGGTGAGGGTTTGAAGGATATAGTCATTGCAAGGCCGGTCCAGTAAGGTCTGGGGCCCTGTTATAATTTAAAAAATGGGCCTAAACTTTAAAAATAAAATAACAATTTTAATAATTGAAAATAACGCATAAAGAAATTATATATTAATCAAATGAAACACCAAAACATTTAAAATATTGTTTAAACTATAAACATCATTTCATACAACTTAAAGTATTTAACTATTTAAAAAGAGCCTTCCTACGGAGACTTTTTGAAGCAAATTCATGAAATAAATTTTCATAATTTACTGTTTCTAAAATATCATTTTCAACTGCTATTAATGCCAATCTATTAAGCCTTTCTTGAAGACGACCCCAATTTCTTGGATCAAATATATCTTAATCAACATTATCATCATCATTATTAACTTCCTCAAGATTATCATCATCATCATTATTAACTTCATCACCAATGAGCACACTATCAATATTATCATTTTCAACGGGCACACTATCAACATTTTCAATGGACATACTTTCAACATTATCATTTTCAACAAGCACACTATCAACATTATCATTTTCAATGGGTACACTATCAAAATTTTCAACATCAATATTATCAATATAAAGACTTTCACTTGGAACTTCGGGTTCTTTTATTAAAAATTTATCAAAAGCTCATGCTTGAGACTCTTTAACTCTTCAAAATTAAGAATTAATAATGAAAAGAACCATTAGTAATCAAAATTAAGAATTAGAAATTAATTGAGAAAATTAAACAAATTTTAATAAAATAACCCATCACTAGCAAATATCAAATTCAAATATATATAAAAATTAAGAAAAAAATCTCAATCCACCTCTGGTAGCACCTTTTTTTTTTAAAAAAAAATTGGTTTTTTCCGTAGGTGCATCTACGGAAGCGTTAAAACATGGCGAAACTTGGGAAAATCCCAGACTAAATAAAATATTCCGTAGCTATATCTACGGAAGGTTTTGAAAATAGAGTGTTCTGTAGATATACCTACGAAATATTCTGTAATATTTTAAATCAATTACATTTCACTTCAAAACTCAATTTTTATAACAAAAATGGAACATCAAATTATAGTAAATCAAAGTAGTGCAAAGAAGTTCATGGGTCTATAAGAGCATACTTAACACTAGAGCTCACATTGCAGAAATACTTGAGTAGTGGGATAAAAGTCTGTTGGCAAAGAAGTTCCACATGAGCAAGATGTATAGAGGATTATTTCAACTGGAGCCTAATGTTGCATGGCACACTCTTCTGGTGAGCAATATAGCAAGGCCTCGAGCTCTGTTCTTCCTCTGGCTCGCTTGTCATCAGAAACTTGCTACAAAATCGAGGCTGAAGAAATTTGGTATGGCTATTGAAACTAAATGTTGTTTTTGCCAGGAAGAGGAAACTCAGAAGCATCTCTTTTTCTGTTGCTAGCCTATGATAGCTATCTGGCAGGAGATCTTACTGTGGATTGGGGTAGCCCACACGCCTGATCAATGGCAGGGAGAACTTGATTGGATCATGAGATACTGTAGTGGAAAAGGTAAAAAATGTGGCCTTATGAAGATGGCTGCTGCTGAAACTATATACTGTTGTTGGAAGTATAAGAATGACACTTGCTTTGGGGATACTTATGATAGAAACATAGTTGTAGATAATATAAAAAATACTTGCATACATAGAGGATGGAGAATTAGGAAATATAGCGATAGTGTGGCTCAACTATTGATGTAAGAACTAGTGTTAAGGTTGGATCATTTTGATCACCTTGGGTTGTAACCGTTTTTTGAATTAATCCAATATTTTATTGATTAAAAAAAAAGTAGTGCAATTGAGGTTTTCCAATTACTTTGATTTACTATAATTTGATATTTCATTTTTGTTAAAAAAATTGGAGTTTAGGAGTGAGATGTAGTTGATTTGAAAATATAACAGAATGTTCCGTAGGTACATCTACAAAACACTTAGGTGAATCATTTTTTTTGAAGTGGGTGAATCGTTGTTTTGGGGTCTCACTATCCCTGGTGTGTTGGAACAAAATGGATTTGTACCATATCCCTAAGATTTTGATGGTAACAAAGTATTTAAAAAACAATTGGGTATACTCACTTATGTTCAAGTGTGCAAGACCATAGCCTATAAACTTGTTTTGCAAGTTAAGTTCTAACATCGAGATTGAACATTAAACAGAAGCTTGAAGATCTGAATCTGAGGGATCAAAACCTGAACTCAGACTCTGAAGCTTGCCAAGAAGACTCTGAAGAGTTCAAATTTTAGGAAAGTCAACCTCTAAAGATCCAAATTGTGAAGAGGAAGTCAACTTCTAAAGACTCAAGCTTTGAAGAAGGTCAACCTCTAAAGGTCCAGACTGTGAAGACACAAAATCAGAAGTCAGTTAAAGCGAAACTCTGGTAGGTCACTATCAGACTTTGAGAGCAATTTGCCTTCTTCTGATCACATGAAGATTCAAGATCAAAGACAACAGGGATGGAACAAATAATTTCTTTTGAAGCTAAGAATTTTCAAAAGTATTTTTTCGAGGTTTTAACCATTTGGAGAAACATATCAACATCTTTGATGAATGCTTCTCATAGACTCACTTGTGCAAGATTTCTTCTCCAACGTCTCTTTTATGTTTCTCTATTTAAGGAACTAAAGACTTGAAGATAAAGTACCAAATGAACTATTGACAAACAAGAGCTGTTACGATGTCAAAATAAAAGCACAAGTTCAACTTAGAATTTCTTTTAAATTCTTATAAATTCTCAAGTCTTAAGAGTCTTTTGCATTGTATCTTGATTACACCTCTGATTGTATATAAGGTGTAACTTTTAAACAATCTCATATGTAATTGTTAGATTGTATGAAGTCTCTTGCTTGTGTGCTCGAGCATCTGAAAGTCTCTTTTCTGTGTGCTTGAGCATTAGAAGTATCTTACTTAAGGGTTTGAGCATCAAAAGTCTCTTGCTTGTGTGCTTGAGAATTAGAAGTCTCTTACTTGTATGCTTGAGCATTTGTAACCAGATTTGATTAAAGTAAAAAGTTATTGGAAGTAAAAGGGAATTGTACTACTCCTGACTTGTTAGAGGAACCATAATATATCATTTGTGTATTTCTTTCTTCTCTACCTCTGAAATGTTTTAATCAGCTACTAAACACTTAACTCTAATTCAGATTCTTGACATTGTGTTCAGAATATGATAAGAGATCTTTACAAAGAATGAAATAGTTAACATAAGGCAATCTCACATTCTTGTGTTTTTCTCACCTTCATTTAGCATCAGAACGCTTGGTATGTACTCTAAGGGTGTGTTTGGTTCGAGGTAAAGCGAGGGGAGGGGAGGGGAGGGGAGGGGAGGGGAGGGGAGGGAATATTTAAAATGAAATGTGTTTGGTTCAATTTTTAGGAGGGGAGAGGAGGGGAGGGGAGGAGAGCAAAATCCCTCCTAATGACACTTTTTGCGTTCCCCCGAATCGGGGGGATTCGGAGGGGAGGGGAGGGGAGGGGATCTGAGTTTTAATATTAACTAAATTAATATATTTACTAAAATATCCTCAATTTTATTTTATTATTTTAAATATATTATTTTCTTTCATGTTCCTACTTTTCTTTTTTTAATTTTTTCTCTATTGCTTCCAAGCCGTCCATCAACTTATTATAATTATTCTTCACCTTCAAATTATTTTTTATTTTTTTTATTTAATAAAAATTATAACTACTATAGTTTTTTGTTTTTTATTATAATTTATTTTATGTATTCGGGAGTTGTTATCAACACATAGTTTATTTTGTGTCGAGAGTTATAATACGAATCAAATGCACTCAATTTTTTTAATATTATGCTATAAGTTATGACTTTTTAATCACTCAGTTATACAAATATTATTTTCAAGAAAATATTTATGAAATTTTTACAATTGAATATCATATCATATATAAAATTACAAGGATAAAATTGTAAATTATTATTAAAATCCCCCCCTCCCCTCGTGAACCAAACATATTTTTAAACGAAATTCCTTCCCTTCCCTCCCCTCCCCTCGTTTGAACCAAACATATATATAATTACAAAAAATCCCCTCCCTCCCCTCCCCTTCCCTCCATTAAAATCCCTCCCCTCCCCTTCCTCTCATTTGAACCAAACAGACCCTAACACTTAACAGTGGTACATAAAAGATCCTGAGAGAAAATATACCTACAACTGAATATGGTGATAGTGGTATCTATAATGTTAGTCATGATTATAATACTTCTGAAAAGAATAACTATATCTCTAAACCTCCTATCTCTAGTGGAGATTCAACAGAGTTTGAATGGTGGAAAAGTAAGATGTATACTCATATCATTGATATTGATGATGAGTTGTGGGATATTCTCGAAGATGGCATTTCTATTCTAGTTGATGAAATAGTAATGGTTGATGGTGTGTCAGTGCCAGTTCAACAGTGAAGTGTTCAAAAACGCTATTTTTATTTAGGATTTATGTTGAACATGCCTTCAATGTGAGCTCCATGTTATTTAAAATTGCCTTCATATTTGTAAGGGGACTAAAATCCTCAAAAAAACTAAAATAAAGGGACTAAAATTCTGGATTTTAAAATAGAGAATAAAAAAAGGATAATAGAGGGACCAAAATTATAATTAAGCCAAAAATATATAATGATTAATAAGATTTTGTATCATAATGCGGTTCAGTTTGATTTGATTTGTAAAATTTAAATTGCAAATTTAACTGAACCACAGAGTTCTGCTAGTAAATGACTCAGTCAAATCCAAATCAAATCCAATTTTTGTGATTTCCGTTTTGATTCAATTTGATTAACAGTTTTCTATTGTATCAGTTTGATTTTAAACTCTTAACTTTTTAAATTAGTTTATTTTCTATTTTCTAATACACCTATTTTATTTTATTTTTTTTACAAAACTCTTACAATTGTCATTTATTGAATTAATTCACTCACCTTCCAAGTTCTGTTTGTTAGAAATTTGAAAGTGCTAAAAAAAATTTTGGTTATGAATATTGATATCATTGACAAGTAGTCTAAATTGATTACCTAAGAGGTGCATGCCTTACTTAGCTGGCGTTTTGTTAACTAGCTAGTCTTTGCATGCATATATCTACAATCGTTTATAAAATAACTCTCAACATAAGACAAGCTCTAATTAATTTCAATTGCAACCACCATAGAAAATGTCAATGTCCCTCGTGTAATGTATAATAAAGATACAATGAACCATAAAATAATGGGCCAAACATGATTACAAAATCATTACAAAATTAACAAGTAATACAAAAAAAAAAAAATAGTATGAGTTGTAAAGATAGGATGGAGGAGACACTATACCAACAAATCTTTATAATTTAGCATTTAATTATATATTTTTTAAGATAAGATTCCTAATGTTTCATATCCTTTATATAGTCTTCAATACCCTAGGAGATAGCAAGCTATAACAACTCAATTGAACAATTTTAGTTTCTTGTAAAAAATGGAGTTCTCTTCATTGAACACCAAAACTCATAACCATGCTCGTTCAAATAGTTTACCTTCTAAGCCACATCCTATAATTCTACAATGCAATGAACATTTATCAAAATTAGGGGGTGCTAATAGTAACCATGATGCAATTTCCTCTTTAACTCTCATCCACAAACTAAACATCCTTCAAGATTTGCATTTATGCATTGAGAAATTGGTTCAACTACCTCTAACACAAGAAGCACTTGTAAAACAAAGCCAAGAGAAATGGGTTGATGAGTTTTTGGAAGGTTCCTTAAGGCTTCTAGACACATGCACCGCGACGAAAGATGCATTACTCCACACGAAAGAGTGCGCCCGCGAGCTACAATCGATTATAAGAAGAAAGAGAGGAGGTGAATTAGAGGTTACGATAGAGGTTAAGAAGTTTTTGACCTCAAGGAAAGTGGTGAGAAAGGCTATATTCAAAGCCTTGGAAAATTTGAAAGGTAATACACATAAATGTATTTTATCTATTAACAACAACAAAGATTATCAAACTTTGGCAACAATTAGTTTGTTGAAAGAGGTTGAAATGATAACTTTCTCTATATTTGAGTCATTGTTGAATTTTATGTGTGGAACACAAACAAAGAGAACTAGTTGGTCTTTGGTTTCAAAGCTTATGAATAGCAAAAGGGTGTCAAATTCATCATCACAAAGTGAAGATGAGAATGAGTTTGCAAAAGTGGATAATGCTTTGGAGTTATTTGCTTTCAACATTGGAAGCAAGTTAAGTGATGTTGAAAATTTGCAAAATAAGTTGGTGAATTTAGGATCATGCATACAAGACTTTGAAGAAGGACTTGAATCATTGTTTAGGCGTTTGATTAAAATAAGAGTTGCACTTCTTAATATCCTTAATCACTAGTTGAGTAATGAACCAGATGCATAAGAATTTTGGAAAATATTGCATCTTGTTTGTATGATACAATTGTAGATAATGTGGTATGTACCTATTATTTTGATGGTAAAAGTTCATGAAATGAGATGAAAATACGTGTAAATTTTATTTTATTTTATTTTAAAGTCTTGACCATTTTGCCTAAATTTTCAATTTTATTGCTATCTCCTTAAAAGTGGGGTGAGTAATATATTGCATCCTTAATTTAGCATTTTAAGATCAATCTTTGGATCCATATATATGAAGAAAAAAAAACACTCCTAAGATGATAAATTACATACACTAATAACAAATATGAAATGACATTTATTCATAAACACTAATACTAATTTCAAAAAGAGAGTAATTGAATGGAATTATGTGATACATATCGGGTCTAGTCTTATTAGTCTAGTCTAAATAAGACTGTCACAATGCTACTTAGATATTAATCTTTAACAAGTAATAATAATTACTTCCTTCCTATTTATAATTACTTCCTTCCTATTTATAAGTAAATTTTAACTTTTTAAATTTATTTGATAAATATTGCATTTAGATGATATAAAGACTAGATACATCATTTATTCAATGAATATGAAAAGTTAAAATTTGTTTATAAATATGAATGTAAGGAGTATTAATTATAAGTTTAAATAGTTTTTTTGTCCATGTAATTTGAAGTATTTTTAATTTTTGTCAATGTATCTTATATTTCTTAGAAATGATCCATGAATGTTATTTTTTTTTGTTTTGTTTTAATCTCTAAAATTAAAATTTGCAGAAAAATTTAAAGGAAAATCCGCAAAAATTCCACAAATTTTCTTGCAGATTTTAACACTAGGAATTTAGACCAAAATGATTTCAACATTCAAAAATCACTTATAAAAAAAATATATAAAATCGAAAATAAAAAAACACGCCAACTTACATGTACTAAAAAATTATTTAAACCTTAATTATAGTAAGCACCTAAATACATCCACTTAAATGAGAATGAAAAATATGTAAGTTTCTTGTAAACATGAAAATCTCATAAAAAAAAAGGTTATACAATGAATTCAAATACTTATTATATCTCAATATGTGTTAATATTCAAGGCTTCCCCAAATGAAAATTGGAGATATTAACTATTAGGCTTAAAGAATTTTCAATGAAAAACTTCTACTTTTTCTCTCTTCTTCTCCATTGAACTCTCACTCTTTCTTCACTTTCATCATGTTCATTCAAAACTTTATGATGGTATCTGAGCTCTTTTGAGTTCTGCTGCGCATCAATCTCTCATGTTTCTATCCAATTTTTAACATACATAATGGTGCAAGGTACAAATGTTGTCATCAACGACGCTGGTAATGCTGCAGCACATGTGGCTCCGATTCAAGATCCTTCTCAGTAGCCTGGCAACGTTTATTATGTACATTCTTCAGATGGTCCTTTATCATTTTCAGTTACACAAATTCTCACGCATTCCAACTATCATGCATGGGTAGGATCCATGAGACGTGCACTTGGGGGCAAAAACAAGTTTCATTTTGTTGATGGATCAAAACCAGTTCCAGTTGAGTTTGATCCAAATTTCAAAGTTTGGAATAGATGCAACATGTTAGTTATTTGTGGATTATGAACTCCGTTGAAAAATCAATTGCTCAAAACATTGTGTTTCTTGAGAATTTCGTCGACTTGTGGAATGAACTCAAAGAACGTTTCTCATATGGTGACTATATTCACATATCTGAATTACAATGTGAAAATTTCAATTTGAAGCAAGATTCTCGTTAAGTTTCAGAATTTTACACAACTTTAAAAGTTCTTTGGGAAGAACTCGAAGCATACCTTCCTATTCCCACTTGCTCTTTCCCGCATCGATGTGTTTGCATTACAGGTTTGAGAAATGCAAAGCATCCACATGATATTACTCGTTCAATTTGATTCCTTACTGGATTGAATGGTTCTTTTGATTTGGTACGTTCACAAATTTTGTTCATGAATCTTTTGCCTAGCATCAACAAGATTTTCTCCATGGTCATGCAACATGAATGCTAATTCAAGCATTCCATATCAGATGAATCCAAGATCATCATCAATGCAGTTGAATATCATAGACCTCATGGAAGATGCCGTGGCAATGGTTCTTCATTCACACCCGGTAACAAGAAAGTTTATACACATTGTGGAAGAAATGGCCATACTATTGACACTTGCTATAGGAAACATGACTTTCTCCACACTTTGGTAAAACTCCTATTATGACTAACCAATTTTGTCTCGAAATGAATGAAGAGATGGAGGATGCTGATGACTCTAAAAGCTACAGAGGAAATGACCATTATGGATTTACTAAAGAGAAATATGACCAAATTGTGCATTTACTTCATGCATCAAACTCAAATCACAATGCTTATACTAAAAAAGTGAATCATGTATTTCACATCAATAAGCATACTACTTCAATTATTGCTCGAATTTCATATTCTTTTAATCTTTCAAATATTGGATCATGAATATTTGACTCAGATGCTAGTGCCCACATCTTTGATGATTACAAGAAAATTGTGCCAGTTAACATCAGATTACCAAATGGACAAATGGCAATAGCAAAACATGCAAGCACTGTAAAATTCTCACCAAAATTGACAGCACAAAATATTTTGTTTGTGTCTGATTTCAATTTAAATTTGCTATATGTACCTAAACTATGTCTTGACATTGTCTGCACAATAATATTTGATAATGACAAATATTTAATTCAGGAAAAGAGGAGCCTGAGGATGATTGATTTAACTGATTTGATAGAGGGACTATATTTTCTTGCTGCACAAGATACACCTCAAGCCACCATAACATCATCCCACTCACAAGCTCAACCTGGCATTACTTCTATTCCCAAAGAGGCCATTTGACATTTCAGATCGGGACACCTTTCCAACAAAAGATTACTTGCTTAACATCATGATTTTCCTTTTGTATCCATAGATAAAGATGTTGCATGTGACATTTGTCACTATGCAAAGTATAAGAAGCTTCCTTTTCAGCTTAGTAATTACAAAGCTACACAATGTTATGAACTTTTTCTCTTTGATATATAGGGCCCTTTGTCTATTCCATCAATTCATGGTCACATGTATTTTATTACTGCACTTGATGATCGTAGTCGGTTTACTCAGATAATTCTCTATCAATATAAGTATGAAGTTAGTGTCCTTGTTCTAAGGTTAATTTTAATGATTGAAAAACAACATGATTGCAAGGTTAAAACAATTAGGAGATATAATGGATCCGTGTTCCACATGCCTAAGTTCTATGCACCCAAAGGTATTGAACATCTAACTAGTTGTGTTGAAATCCCACAACTAAATGGGAGGGTTGAGAAAAAGCATTAACACATAATGAATGTAGGAAGAGCCTTATTGTTTAAATCAAAATTACCTAAACACTTTTGATCCTATGCAGTCACACATGCCACATATCTCATAAATCATATTCATAGTGTTACTCTTCAAAACAAATCACCATTTTACCTTAGATTTAAAGTAACCCCCTGACCTGGATGGATTTAAAGTATTTGGATCATTATGTTATGCATCCACTATACAAAGTCATAAAACAAAATTTGACCGTAGAGCAAGGAAAAGTGTTTTCTTGGGTTACAAGCTAGATGTTAAAGGAGTAACTTTGTTAGACCTAAATACCAAAACCATTTTTATGTCAAGACATGTCATACACCATGATCACATTTTGCCTTACCATAATCCAAATCAACATTTTCAATGGACATACTACTTAGATAAAACCACACATCATGAAGCTGACCTCACACTTGACCATGACCTACCTCAATTCACAAATCCTGACAAATGCAAAACCACTTGACCTGTTATACATGACCTTGATGACCAAGTCAGTCATGACCAATCCATACCTCTTCATACAAATGAAAAACAAATACCTCAACCACAAAATCAAAAAAGATCAACCAAACCTACTCATAAGCCAAGTCACTTGTCTGATTATATATGCAGTCTCTTGAAGCAATTAGTTGATCATACATTCTCAGGCATTCCTTATCCCATTAATCATTTTCATTATTTGAATAATTTATCTTCTTCACAACAACACTTTGCTCTTTCTATATCTGCCCCCACTAAGCCAATAAGTTACTAGGAAGCTAGCAAACATGAGTGTTGGATAAAGGCCATGAATTTTGAACTAGATAAGTTGAAGCTCAACAAGACCTGAATTTTTGTTGATCCACCATTCAATGTCAAACCTATTGGTAGAAAATGGGTTTATAAAGTGGATCACAAGTTAGATGGGACAATTGAGATACACAAGGCTAGACTAGTAGCCAAAGGGTTATAATCAAGTGGAAGGACTTGATCAATTTTTTAGAAACTTTCTCACTAGCTGCAAAGATCACCACTATGAGAACATTACTTGTTCTAGCTTCTATAAAATCTTGGAATTTACATCAATTAGATATAAACAATGCCTTCTTGCATGGAGATTTGCATGAAGAAGTGTACATGCCAGTTCCTCAGGGAGTTACAAGTCCCATACCAAATCAAGTGTGTAAGCTACTGAAGTAACTATATGTATTGAAACAGGCCAACATGAAGTGCTATGAGAAATTGACAGATTTTTTAATCACTCAAGGTAAGAAAAATACATAAGAAGGGGGTTGAATTGTGTATTTTGAATTCTTTTTACTTTTTAAAACAACTTCAGAAACTGATTTTAGAGTTGATAGTAGCGGAAAGATATAAAGTGCATAAGCAATAAGTAAAAACACACACAAAGTTATCCCAGTTCCTCCCATAACTTGAGAGTAGTCCAGTCCCCTTGTCCAACAAGAGATTTTTCATTATAATCAAAAACTAATTACAAACTGCTCGAGCAATCCAACCTGAGACTTCCTTTGTTCAATTAATTTAGAAAGAGACTTCTGCTTAAGCAACCTAGTAAGAGACTTTCTTTGCTCAAGCAACCTAACAAGTGACTTCCTTTGCTAAAGCAACCTAGCAAGAGACTTCCAGTAAACTTCTAAAAAAATAATTTAGATAAAAAGACAAAAAGATGCACTTGATATACAATCAGAGGGGCATAAAAAATACAACATAATCAAATATTTAACACTTGAGATTTCTAAGATATTCAAGGATAAAAAATCTCAAGACTATGTGCAATACAACACAAATATATATGAAAACTCATCCCAAACACCAACCTCCATTACAAAAACAATTCCTACATCCTCACCTCAACCTATCAACACACATATCTCCCCTTCTGCACCTCATTCTCCTCAAATGACTACCCGAGCACAACATAATATTGTAAAATCTCGTAAGCTTTTCAACCTACACACATCATCCCACCAATCTATTTCTCCTTTACACACAAATCTCATTGATGCATTAAATGATCATAAATGGTAAATGACTATGATAGACGAATATGATGCTCTTATTGACAATAAGACGTGAGAATTAGTTCCTCGTCTCTCTAATGTTAATGTTATTCTAAGTTTGTGGATTTTCAAGCACAAGATGAAATCTGATGGTTCTTTTGAGTGATACAAAGCTCGTCCTGTAGGTAATGGTGAAAATTAACAATTCGGTGTTGATTGTGGTGAAACATTCATTCCTATTGTTAAGTTGGCCACTATTCATATAGTACTTAGCATTGCATTATCTAAGTCATTGTGTCTTTGTCAATTAGATGTCAAGAATGCCTTTTTGCATGGAAATCTCGATGAAATTGTGTATATGCACCATCCTCCTGAATTTCGTGACCCACAATATCCTGATCATAGATGTCTCCTCAAGAAGTCTCTTTATGATCTCAAACAAGCACTTATGTCTGGTACTAAAGATTCACCGACTATGTTGTCCAATTGGGCTTTTCTCACAGCATCTGAGCTCACTCTTTATTCATATATCATCACGATACTAATACTGCTTATATCCTTCTATATGTAAATGACATAGTTCTCAATGCTTCCTCTAATGCTCTTCGTAACTCATTATGTCTAAACTCATTATGAATTTGTTATGAAGGATTCGAGTCCTCTGAGTTATTTTTTAGGAATATCTGTCTCTAAACATACAGGTGGTCTCTTATTATCTCAAAAGAAATATGTAGAGGAAATTATAGAACGAGCAGTCATGTCCTCTTACAAGTCACCAGCTACACCAATTGACACTAAGACAAAACTAATTGGATCTTTTGGAAATCCTTATCATGACCCAACAAAATATTAAAGTACCCTTTAAATAATAGGAAAAATAAGGTTTTTTCTTTATCCACCTCCCTGTGGGGGTCACCCCCAGTGAAAACCCCACTTTACCCCTGCTTCGGGAATGCATTTCCGAAGTATTTTTTTTCTCTAAATTTTCCCAAACTTCGGAAGTAAATCTCCGAAAACACCAAAATGGGGGTGTTTTCAGAGATGCACTTCCGAAAACACCTTTTTTCAGATTTTAGGGTGTTTCGGAAGTGCATTTCCGAATTATGCAGAAGTCTCTTTTTTTTTTATGCTTTTTCTAATAGTCCCGTACGAAATATATACAAAACGTATAATATGTACAAAATGAAAAAGCCGAACAAAACAAACGACATATCAACGTAAAATACTAATATAATAAATAAAATTCAAATAATATATACAAACGGAGTCATAGTGTGCGGAATATATAATCCGAATACGAAAAAAATTAACCCGAACCCCTACTGGGTATGCCTAACCCTCTCTCCCTGGGACCTCCTCTGTCACCTGTATGCCGCCGCACGGCCCGCATCACCGACGATCCTCTCCACCACGGCGACTGCCTCTAGACCGCCTTGATCAATGATAGCTCGATCCAACGCGTACCGCCCAAGCATCTCTATCCGCTGGCAGTTCAGCAGGAGATCAATGGCATGGTCATCCTCAGCCTGCTGGTTCTCCAAGATCTCCTCGTATGCTGGCTTAGGAGCGCCGGGAGCGTCAGATGTCATCAGAGGATGTGACACCCGATAGAACCATGTGACATACCCCTCCACACTGTGCCAGTCCTGAGTGACCTGCATGCGACGATACTCCTCTGGGACCACATGACGCTCCCAATCCTCAAATATGCCAGTGAGCTACACTCGGGTCACTGTGTCGGGAGCAGCCTCAAAAGGTGACCTGGGTATCATCTGCACAAATCCAAACTGTCGCATGCACCGCTTAGGAAGATACCGCACCATGGTGTTGCTCCCGCATGCCAACCAACCAGAATATAACGAGATGCTGTCAAAGGCGATAACATCAGTGTAGTCGCTGAATGGCCTCCAACTGATGTCATCGTGCATCGTGCGGTCGAGGTACCCACGGTATGGTCCCACTGCATTGTTCCCCCTCCGGAGAATGTATCGGGCGGCCCTGGGCATGGCGTTCTCGTACTCAGGATCAACGCGGAAGCCGTGGATGCGGGGGAAGTAGGAGATGATCCAGCTCTGAAACACAAACACGATAATGTATTAAAAACAAATACGAAACATAAATAAATGTGAAACAATTAAAATGAAATGTACCGTCAGTAGTGTGCAGGATACAGTCAACTGCCTGGTCCTCCAGTTGGAGGCCTCATTCAGCTTCTGGTATAGGTATACCAGAATAGCTGACCCCCAGTTCAACTTGTGAACGATATTCAAGTCCACGAAGTAGCGGAGGTAGGTCACGTCGACATATCTTGCACTCTTGTCCACAAAGAGTGCATCGCCTACCACAAACATGAACCAGCACCGGAGAGCGCATGCACGGTGATACTCCACAAATAAGGCGTTATCCACCTCCTCGGATTCGGCCGCCGCCACCAGGTGGTTCTCGAAATATGCGCTCAGTATGATGAACCGGATATGAGGCCCATTTGTCGTCTGACACTCATAGTCAGCCATAACTGGCTCTATACTCAGATAGAGCGCCATCCACTCACTGGCTTCGATCCTCTGGATCCGGGAATGGTCCAGCAGCATCCCCCTAATCGGCAAATGGATAAGACAGTGCACATCGTGCAAGGTGATCGTCATCTCCCCAACCGGTAAGTGGAAAGAAGACGTCTCCCTATGCCACCTCTCCACAAAGGCCCCCTGCATGCCGTGGCTGATGGTGGTATATCCTGTCATGCACAACCCACCTAGCCCTGAAGCTGTCACCGCGTTGTTAAACCATTGCGCCTCTGGTTTAAAGAGACTGAAAATCTTCCGGGAGTGGTTCGCCTGTTTCAAAGTTTGTCTCTCCTGTTACATCAAAAACAAATAAAAAACACTGTTAATTAGACCGTTAAGAAAATGTTGAATAAACAGCTAAATTAAAAACGCTTAAATAATAAAGTCAGGCAAATTATAAAAAATACCTCTCCCCTAGATACGTCGAGCGACGTGCTCGTGGTAGGTAATTAGCATGGTCGTGTCATTGGGCCCTCCCGGGTAGCCCTCCTCCTGCTCATCCTCCTCCCCGTGTGGAGGGTCAACATCCGGTACCTCCTCCGCCTCGTGGTATGTAACTGCCTCCTCCTCCTCCTCCTCCTCTCGTACCTCCTACTGGCGGGAAGAAGAGACCCGAGCCAGACGACTCCTGGATCCAGATGAGGATGTACCCTCGTCCATCTACACGGGTACTCGCACACGACGACCCCGTCCCTGCATCGACGCCAGTTGCGCCGTCCGCTCGCGTCTAGCCGACACTCTAGGTCTCTCTCCCCTGTCTGATGCGTGCTAGGTTGCCTGCCATGTTCCTTAAAACAATTGAAATCAATAAGAGTGCGAAACAATTGAAAAAAAAATCAATTCTGGACCACTTCGGAAGTTCATTTCCGAAACTGGGAATGGAGGTGTTTTCGGAAATGAACTTTCGAAACACCCCTGCGAAGCAATTTCTGTAACTTCCATGGCAGACCCCAAAATCCAACATCAAAAATACTTTTAATGATTCTAAACAACCTAAATAGCAGTACCAACCTACCCCAATATAATTTTTACAATTTATAAATACCCTAAAAGAGATTTGAATCATAGATCTAAAAATTTAAAAACTTACCAATTGAAGAGATTGAGTAGCTTTAGGTTGAGATTGAGTAGCTTTTGGAATGCTTAACTGTAGACTACACACTTGCTTTTGCAAAAATTTTGAAGAGAAGAAGTTTGAAGATGATTTAGGGTAAAATGAATGGGGGAGGGGGCTGTTTTGCTTAATCTGCAAAACGCGCAGTATTTCAGAAATGCATTTCCGAAATGCTGTTTTCGAAAATGCATTTCCGAAATAAGACAATTTTTTTTAAAAAAAGGCGTTTTCGTAGATGCATCTCCGAAAACAGCATTTTTTTGCATTTCGGAAATGCATTTCCGAAGTAAGGAGTATTTTGGATTTTTCACCAGAGGTGACCAAGAAGACATGGGGGTGGATAAAGAAATTTCCAAAAATAATACCATAATGTATGCAGTATTAGAGTATTAGTTGGTAAGAACTAAGAAGCAATGTTTTAAAAATCGAACCGGACCGGTCGGTTCAACCGGTTGGACTGGGAATTGGAGATGAACCCAGTTGGGTCAACCTTTCAAAATCGTTAGTCGGTCAAAATCAAAATTAAATCAAAAAAATTGGATTGAACCGTCCAAAACCAATCGAACAAAAGACTCGGAGTCGGTTTTATAAAACCGCTCGGTTTAAAAAAATGCATCAAATTGGCCATTTTTTAAAAAAGTTCAAAATGTCAATATCAAATCTTAACATATATTTCCGAATCACAAAAAATAATTATGAATTTTTAACAACCATACAAATTTCTAAGTTTTGTCCTTCCGTTATAGTTTTTTTTTTTCAACCACTCTATCTTCTTCACGCGTCTTTTTCAAATATTGTCATGCTGTATAGCTCAATATTAGTTGTCGTTTAAGTCAATATTGTATGTTGGTGACTTATTGTTAATAATGATTTGTTTGTCATACTTTTTTTATTATTTAATTAAATATATTATATTGTTTATTTTTTACATTCTATCTTATTTAATTTAGATTATCTTAATTATGTGAACTTTACTTTAGTTATTATATTCTATTATTTTAATTTTGGTATAAATTAGTTTAACTTAATTATTTTATTGAGATTAATTATTATGCACTATTAGTGTAAAAAGTTTTACAACGTCAATTCATCACCATCATCCGTTTGCATTACTTTATAGGTGGTTAAAATAAAAGTCAAACTTCTCCCAACATTAGACATCTATAATTAAATATTTTTACACTGTTGGTGGATACCAATTAAATTCTATTTTATTAAGTCGTGAACATATATATATATATTATATGTGTGGCATATTTATGAAATTTAAATTTATATTATTATTATTTTATTTAATAAATAGTTGAACCAATTGAATCTTAAACCAAAAATTTCATATGTTCAATCTCCCATTCGGTTTCTAAAAGTCATATTAAAAAGCTAGCTACAAAAATGGCACTTAAATGAGCGGGAAAAATAAATTGACCAAAACGCCATTAAGGCCAATATATAAATTCAAAAATTAAAATTTTAAGTGTGAACTAAGCTCATGGCAATTCATTTGGCTCTGAACAAACTAAACCAGCGAGCTAGGGTTCCCAAATTTGGATGAAAGAAGCGATACTGCTGCTGCAACTTAAATTCAATGACTCAAGCAGTTGCGGTGGCCGTAACCCGGTACTGTGATACAAGAGGGTGAGGTGTGGAGGTAAGCTGTTGCTGCAAAGATGTAGAGAGCTTTTTACGTTTGTTTCAATGACTGTCATATTTACTTTGTAGAGAAGCTTAGAAAGGTTTTAAGGTTAGAGTGTAAGTTTGTTTCAAAATTTGAGTTTTTGTTGGCTTTTTACGCTTCATATATATACCAGCCTAAGCAACAAATTAAAGAAGACAAGAATACTTATGTTCCTCAAATGTCACCTAGTTTTTGTTTTTATGCAATTATATCATCTTTATTAGTCAACAGAGTTGTACTGTTACGGTGAGAGGCAATTGATGCTGATTTATTTCTTCTATATATGTATGTAATGTGCCAATAAAATATTGTTTCAAATGTGTAATTGCAAAAGAGATAACCAGTAGACAAAAGTGGGAGGACATTGAGCCAAAACCCAAATAAGATTATCCAAATTTAAAGGCAATCTAATCTAATATAAATAATTTAGGTTTACAAATTTCAAAAGAATAGAGTTGGAAGAGCCAAAAGAGTTTTGTCCTATCTTTAAATTTCTATTGTATTGTTTGACGCTGATGCTGTTTTGGGTGTATTTTATGTGTATGGTTGTGTGCTGTATTCTATGGTTGCTACTGCTGTTTTTTGAGTTTTTTTGTTGCAGCTTGATGTGTAAGTCAAATGTTACAGAACTATTGTATTTTGTGTCTAACCTTTGTACACCTTGTGCTTCGGTCAGGAAATTTAAATTCAATTTTAGCTTTTTCTGACAAAGAAGAAGAGAGAAATTTATATTAACAGTCTCTGATCATGATAAAGTTAAAGATTTATCTTTTTATTAATTCCATTTGAATTCTGATGCTGTTTCATGGCAGTTCATTTATTCTTGCACCAAATATAGATCTACTTGATGCATGATGCTATTGTGAATTGATACGACTACTTGTATCTGTTCTTTCCTGTAAGTTGCATATGTACTTAGTGTGTTACTTTTACTAATGACAATGTTACTTTACAGGATCAAACTTCAGGACGGATGATTGGTGTCGAATGTGAGTCAAATGGTCTCTATTATCTCTGCCAAATCATGAATGCGCCGTACCGTTGATTCTCCTCTTGCAATACATGGTCAGTTGGGTCACTCATCCCAAACTTCAACTATTGGTGCCTAGTCTTTCCAAATAATCTAAGCAAACATCGAATATCAAAATTACAAAAATCCACAAAAGTTTCTTTCATTAGTGAAATTGATCATCAAATCTTTCTTCAGGTCAATTTGGTCGAGTATATTTTTGTAATATCGTTATATTTAGGGGTTAAGTGAGCAACACAAGTGGTTTGCCTTTGTACCACTTCACTAGCTCTACTATAGTGAAGTGGCGGGCCTTCTGAATTTGTGCCAATAACATTCTAGTTCTGTCTTATTAAACTGATATATATCACTATAGACCTTATGATGTTAATATGTTTATTTACACAATATAATTAAATTAAAACCTGACTTTGTTTATTTTCTATTGATAATTATAATATATTGAATTCATTAGCTTAGGCCCCAAATTTGCATTTTTTTACTAAGATTCAGTATTTGATTTTGATCTTGCATCCTCATCCATACCATAGATAAATATATAATTCACCATGCTGAAATTCAACTTTATTGAACATCATTGACCTTTATTTAATCCATAAAGTTACGGTAGAGTTGTAACATTTAGTATGGTGATCAGTTCATTCTTCATCTGCCAACAATTTATTGAAAAGCATGAAGATATTTTTACAAGGCATATAGACTATAAATACATACATTTGCAGTAGCACAAACAAGAAGCACCAGTGGTCTAGTGGTAGAATAGTACCCTGCCACGGTACAGACCCGGGTTCGATTCCCGGCTGGTGCATGGTATTTTTTTAGTCTTTTATGAAAAAATATCTCTGAGCTCCTTTAATTTTTTGTGCTGGCGAAATTTTTATAATCATTAGATGACATAGGGAGATTAATTGATATGTTGTTGCCCCATTTTCTGGATAATTTATATTGGTCTTGCATTTGATGAATATTGATGCATAGTTTGGCCAAGTATGTGCTACATGCATGATATGGCTATACTATTCTGTGACCCAACTTCATATCTACTATTTTATCATTAATAGAATGCATGTTAGCATCTGATTTTAATACGTACTCTGTGATTGAAGTGGTAATGTTTCCTATACACTCAGCTTCCAACTCATCCCTTTCTTTTTCACTTGGCATCACATGGATAAACAGAACTCTGCATTTTCCTAATATAAAATTTCAATCTCTCAAGTAGCATGCATTATTTTGAATTTGTCTGCTTTCAGTGGATCAATTGGAGGCATGAGGAATCTTCTTGTCCTGGTATTAATACAATTAGTACAGTATGATGACTATACTTTGCAGTGTCCCAAACTTCATCATATCTATTGTTTAATCAATTATTAATATAATGCATGTTAACTCCTAATTTTAATACTAATTTGATGGTCCTCGTAGATGAAACACAACTAGCTTATTTATTGCTGTTATTAACATATAAAACTTTAGAACACATGGGTTTTTATTTAAATAGTAATGATTTACACTTATATGCGACTGAATTAATAGATTAAATTTTATTAGTCAGTTACTTAATTACTTCTTTGGTGACTCTTGAAGTGAAAATGTTTGCTGACTGGTTTAACTTCTCTTTCCTTTCAGATATTTTAATGCATAACATTTGGAAGAAAAGGGGAAATTGAAAGATAAAGATTTTGAAGGTAACTGATCAAGAGAGATAGATGTTGAACTAATAGTATTTGATCCTTAAGATAATAATATTCACATTCATGTACAGATATGTAAGTATGTAACACTCATTAGGGAACATTGAGTGCGCACAAATCATATAGACACTATGATTAGTGGTTGAATATGTTAAGAAGTGAAACTCTATTTCTAATTAGTTTTCTTGACATGCGCTCAACTCCTATTTCTAGATCTTGAATGCACATCTCCAAATTTTCCAGTTGACTTTGAACATTTTCAGTACATGTAAGCTTGTTGCTGATGAGAGGCTGCAATGCTGCATCCACCTTCGCAAATTCATTTGTGTCTGATTCTTGAAAATCACAAACTACTCTTTTAGAATGCATCAGCTTGGATATTGCTGACCATCTTCCGTTCTTTGACTGTCCTTTTGGATCAGAGATAAATAGCAACAAATGTTCTAGTGAGTTTAGGGTTATGGATTCTGCTTCTTTCAAGGATTGAAGCATGGGCGAAGAGTTATTTTCTTTATTGTTTGAGGAAGAAGAAATCAACTCATTCTTCATTGATTTCAAATTTACCAACGCCTTTCGGATTTGCTTCTTCATGCTCTTCCTTAAAGCCATGTATTTTGCACCCTCAACTGTGAATCCAGTTTCATTGCCTCTCCTTCTGATTATTGATTGTAGTTCATGGATGCTTTCGGTTGATATCAAAAGAAAATCCTTAGCTATACTACAGATATCCAAGATCCTAAGTGATCCTTCTAGTAGGTCATCGACACTTTTTTCATTGCACTCTTGTACTAAGGTTTGTTGCTCAATCGGCAATTGAAGCAAATTATCAATGCAGTCATGCAAATCCTGCATGCCAATAAGTTTGTTGCATACCGAGGATGATGACGCTGAACAAGCGCCTTCAGAACTCTTCAATCTTTGCAAATTGTCCTCAAGTTGTGATACAAGAGGGTGAGGTGCGGAGGGTAAGCTGTTGCTGCGAAGATGCAGAGAGCTCTTTGTGTTTGTTTCAATGACTGCCATTTTTCTTCCCAGAAAACAAAAGGTTAGTAGATGAAAATATACAAAAGTTTAAAACTTGAGTTTTGGTTGGCTCTTTTGCTTCATATATATATAGCAAACACATCAAGGGGACAAGAAGAATATTTTTGTTTGTTAAATGTCACCTAATTAGCATGCAACTATATCATCTTCATTTTAATCTCAGCTACCTCAACATGATCTGTCAATACTCTCCATGCACCAAGCTTCCAACTCATCCCTCAATTGTTTTCTTTGGAATTGCGTTGATTCTGACAAACTGGCATCTTTACAATATAATACTGAGAAATGCATTATGCATGCATTGTTAATGGAGGTTTAGTGGGAAGATGAGAAGATGCTGTTTTAAAGCATGATTATCTTTTAGTATATGAAATTGTCTGCCTGCAACAGGACATATTGAAGGCAAGGAAAGTCTTGATCTTCAGCTACTTGTTGGTGGCGATGTTTATGCAGTGTTCCCAGCTTGACACCTATTAGTATATGTTACCATTTTGTTTGTTGCAGTTACTTGTCTCATTAACATGTGAAAAAAACAATTGACGTGTGATGGCTTGAGGAGTTTTTATTTTATTTTAAATAACTCATTAAGAGTACTGTAACATTTCCAAATGGAGGGCATCCAAAGGGATAATTTTAGTGTAAGTATAGTTGGACATTAAAATTAAAGTATAATTTAACTTTTTCTTTCTTTCAATACTTTCATGTAAGTCAACTGATTAAGACTGTTACAATGAGGCTATTGATACTAATTTATTTCTTAGGTGTGTATGCGCCAATAAAATATTGTTTCAAATGTGGAATTGCACAAATATCTATTCCTTGATGGGTGTTACTGTTTGCTACTAATGGATTAAATCCTGCTCAACCTGTAAACAGGTGCGGTCCTGTGCGGCCCTGCATAATTTGGAAGGGACCAAGGAGAATGGAATTGGAAGAACCTAGAGATTTTTGTGCAATTATCATATCTCTGTTGTAACTTGTATTTGTCCTTTTTGTCCATCCATCTCAGTTGCATCTGTCATTTATGTGTCTGGATGTCCAGTTAATATTATGTCGATCAGTCGATTTACTCGTTCTTTCTTATGACTGTTGTTTGTTACCTTTACAAATAAAAATGTTAATTTGCAGGACCAGACTTCTTCAGGATGGATGATTGTGTCGGATGTGAGTCATATGGTTTCTATTATCGCTATCAAATCAACATTTGTTTTACTTTTCTTTTCACTTCCATGATAATGATATTTTCAAAGCAAAATTCATATTATATCAAAATCTTGCATTCAATAATGTACTTCATTTGCATGCACGCGTGGACTATTCTGATAGATGAAACCATGACTGCAATTCTTATATGCACATGTCTCTGTTGAAGAGACAAGAACTGCATTAGTTATTGTTTCCATGCATTAAAATAAAGCTGTAAACTTGTGAATGAAAACACCAACCCAATTTTCATGATCACCAATATGTGTTTTTTATGCATCTCATTTCGTGTCTAATTTAAAAAATTAAACTGCTTAATGGTTAACAGATATGAGATCTCAAGTCTCAACTCTGATTCAAAAACATGTCGTTAGGTATATATTAATTTAAAGCAATATAACCATGATCTAAATAAAGTTATCTAAAGAAATTATATCATGTTGATTTGATTCTCATCTTCCAACTCATATCCCTATATTTTAACTTGGCATCACATGGATAAACAGCATCTCTGCATGTTGCTAATATAAAATTTCAGTCTGCAAATCATGCATCTTAATGTCTATTATATCATTTGTTTGCAGAAGAAGAAGCTATTCTATTCTAAAGTAGCATGCAGTCTTTGAACTTGTCTGCCTTCAGTGGATCAATTGGAGGCAAGAGGAATCTTCTTGTTTAGGTATCGATACAATTAGTACATTATGCTGGCTATATTTTACAGTGTCCCCAACTTCACATAATTTATTTAGTCAATATTCATTGCTAATATAATGCATGTTAGCTCCTAATTTTAATACTAATTCAATGGTTCTCGGTAGATGAAACACAGCTAGCTTCTTTATCTCTATTATTAGCATATAAAATTTGTGAATATGTGCAAAGTTTTTATTTAATCATGGGCCTAATGAAAGTTATAAGATTGACAACTCTGATATGCATTTAAAATGACTTTGCGTATCATGTTGACATACTTAATTTTTGTGGAGGTTCACGATTATTCTATTTTAATCGTCCTCCACTTTTTTCATCCTTCATTATATTTTTTACCAAAAAGAAAACATAAATTTATAGAGTGAAAAAGTTTGTTAAAAGATAAGAATTAAAATTTGAAGGGAACTGAGCAAAAGAGATAGATGTTGAAGTAATAAGGGTTAGATCCCTAGATAATAATATTGACATAGTAAAAAAGAAGATCTAATCACAATCATGTACAGTTATGTAGCACTCTTGGTGGAAAATTGAGTGCACAAAAATCATATGGACACTATGGTTAGTGGTTAAATATGTTAAGAAGTGAAACTCTATCTCTAATTAATTTTCTTGATATTTGTTCAACTCCTGTTTCTAGATCTTGAATGCACATCTCCAAATCTTCCAAATGACTTTTAAAATTTTCAGTAGATGAAGACTTGTGGCTGATGAGAGACAACAGAGCTGCATCCACTTTCTCAAATTCATTTGTGTCTGAATCGTGAGAGTCACAAACCACTCTTTTAGAATGCATCAACTTGGATATTGCTGACCATCTTCTGTTATTTGAGTTTCCTTTTGGATTACAGATAAATAGCAGCAAATGTTCTAGCGAGCTTATAGTGACTGTTTCTGCTTCTTTCAAGAATCCAAGCATAGGTGATGAACTATTGTCTTTGTTGTCTGAGGAAGAAGCAATCAACTTCATTGCTTTCAAATTTACCAACGCCTTCTGAATTTGCTTCTTCATGTTCTTCCTCAAAGTCATGTATTTTACACACTCAGCTTTGAATCCGGTTTCAATTCCTCTCTTTCTTCTGATGACTGATTGTAGTTCATGTGTGTTTTCCTTTGATAGCAAAAGGCATTCCTTAGCTATACTGCAAATATCCAAGATCCGAAGTGATCCCTCTAGTAGGTCATTGACACATTTTTCATTGCACTCTTGTGCTAAGGTTTGTTGTACAATTGGTAATTGAAGTAAGTTATTGACGCAATCATGCAAATCCTGCATGCCATTAAGTTTGTTGCATATCAAAGATGATGACACCGAAGAGGCACCTTCCGAAGTCTTCAATCTTTGTAAATGGTCCTCAAATTGTGATATAAGAGGGTGAGATGTGGATGGTAAGCTGTTACTGCGAAGATGCAGAGAGCTTTTTGTGTTTGTTTCAATGATTGCCATTTTTTCTTCTCAGAAAACAGAAGTTTAGAAGGTGGAAATATACAAGAGTTTTTGTGAATACTTGAGTTTTGGTTGGCTTTTTCGCTTCATATATATAGCAAACAAATGAAGGAGACAAGAAGAATATTTTTGTTTCTTAAATGTCACCTGATTAGTATGTAATGATATCATCTCGATTTGGATCTCGGCTACCTCAACATGATCTGTCAATACTCTCCATGCACCTCCAACTCATCCTTCAATTGTTTTCTTGGGAATTGCGTTGATTCTAACAAAATGACATTTTTACAATATAATACTCAGAAATGCATTATGAATGCATTGTTAATGGAGCTTTAGTTGGAAGATGAAAAGATGCTGTTTTAAAGCATGATTACCTTTTAGTCTATGGAATTGTCTGCCTGCAACAGGACATATCGAAGACAACGAAAGTCTCTTGATCTTCAGCTACTTGTTGGTGGCGATGTTTATGCAGTGTTCCCAGCTAGACACCTACTAGTATATGTTACCATTTTGTTTGTTGCAGTTACCTGTCTCATTAACATGTGAGAAAGAGCAGTTGATGCATGATGGTTTGCCGAAATTCACGTTGGAAACAATAATATTTAAAGAGCATTATTACTTTTTTTTTTCAACTTGTTTGATTAATAATTTCTTGTAGCATTTCCTATGATCCTGTTGGTTTGAAAATTACGACAGATAAAAAACATGCATGCTTTGGTTTCTCGCCATTTTTATATTATTTTGTAGAGATTGTCTCACCTCTCAATTGAGTCTAAGAGGTGTAGTGAAGGGACAGGTTGGATTAGCTGATGAGAGTTTTGCTATTACTCCCTTTGACCCTAAGTTCAATAACCTTCATGAAAAGAGTGGAATATTTTGAAACACCTTTCTCGCTAAAGAGATTTCTGTACTTAAATTAAACTTAATGATATAAGTTCATTAACTTTGGGACTAAAAGTAGAAAAATAAGCAGAAAAAAACACAATTGATAACCATCATCAAGTATTAGTACATAAGTTTTGGAGCTAAGTTTTACAGCCATAACAAAAAAAAGTTTTCAACATGAAATGGAATATGGATAAAGTGTCAAAATGATGCCAAATCATACATGAAAAGAAACATAATAACACAAGAAGAAAAAGTTAGAGAATGGTTTTCTTCCAAAGCTAAAATACAAGAAGCCAATTTCATTAATTCATTGACATGACATAATTACAAAACATTCATTCAAATTTATACAAAACTAATGATTAAGGATGTTGAGAAGAGAAACTCTAATCCTAATAAACCGTTTAAAAAGAACTTCAAGTGCTTCCACAAACTCTTGAACAACAGACTCCAAATTTTCCAATTGATTCTGCAAATGATTCACATTATCCGATTTTCTTGTCACATTAAACACAAAAGACTGCAAAGCAGCATCAACATTGGAAAACTCATTCTGATCACCTTCTTGTGTGGAAGAAACCTTCTTGTTTTGCATCATAAGCTTCGAAACCAACGACCAATAATTACTTGGTTTCGATTGCGCCGGTCCAGAGATAAATACTAAAAGTGACTCCATCATAGAAAGAGTAATCACTTCCACATCTCTTAACAAACTAACCAAAGTCACTTTTTCATGATCCTTATTATTGCTAGGAGATAATAATTTTCCTTTACCTTTCTTCGAATTAGTCTTCAAATTCTCCAAACCTTTGAGGATTGCTTTCTTTACTACCTTCCTAGAAGCCAAGAATTTCCTCACCTCGGCCGTTACCTCCATTTCGCCTCCTCTTTTCCGTCTCATAATCGACTGAAGTTCACGTGCGCATTCCTTCGTATGAATTAGAGAATCCTTTGCTACCGAACACACGTCAAGGAGTCTCAAAGATCCGTCTAGAAGCTCGTCTATCCATTTCTCTTGACGCGCGTGGACAAGGACTTGTTGTGTAAGAGGTAGCAAAACCAAATTTTCAACGCAATCATGTAACGCTTGAAGATCGGTTAGCTTCCGACCGAACAACGATGAAGTGTTGACTTCATCTAAAGACTCCAAACTTGCCAAATGTTGATTGCATTGTAGAATGAGAGGGTGCGGTTTCGAAGGCAGGCTTTTCGAGCGAGGTTGGTGATGTGATGTTGGACTAAAAGGATCAATTGTAGTTGCCATTGGTTTTTTTTTCTTCACAAAAGAGAAGAAAAGATCTTTTGAATTTGGATCTACCTTTCAGATTAGTTCAATATATATATTGAGAGTTGAAGAGACACAAGGAATCAAATAGTAACAAAAATCCATAATGAGCTAACTGATTTAGATTCAGATCTATGGAAAATCTCAGTAATGTTAATACAATGTCTCATTCATAGGAACACTACAACTCACATACTTAATATTTTTGTCTCTTAATACACTTTCCTATTGCAAGGTGTTTCTTCAATTCAATGCAATTAATGCAAGTATAAAATTAACTTTTCATAGAATCACTTATTTGTTGTATTATAAATGAGGTATAAGTACAAAATACAGATTGAATTAGTTGTACATATTACTATAGCAAGTTCTGTGCAGTCTTTCCTACACAAAGGGAAGTAGTAATAATTAATATACACTTTCATTATAGGAAAGACAAAAATCACGTTGTTCATTGAATTTTAGATTCATAAAATAAAAGAACATGTGCAAACATTAAAATTTGACCTTTTTTAATCATCAACTTACCTAACTACACTTGTTATCTTGACAGCAGTTTGGATTCAAATTGACTTTGAATCCCATGTGGGATTGATAATAATTGATGTGGAGAGGTTTCTAATTTTGCTAATGCTACTCCACCTCCTTCTTTTTCTCCATCATTTTTGTCATGTTATATTTTTTTATTACAAATATGAGAAATAAGACTTTGTTGAGAGATGATTTCAATAGAGAAAATACAAAAAACATTCAACTTTGGTTGGCAATTAGGTTGATAAAAAATTTCAATAAAAAGTATTTATTTTATATATATATATATATATATATATATATATATATATATATATATATATATATATATATATATATATATATATATATATATATATATATATATATATATATATATATATATATATATATTGGTAATGTTATATCTTTTTGTGTGTTGAGTAAATTGTTAAGTGTTTTGTTCTGGAACCAGAAATAGATGTAGTTGAAGAATTGATGATCTTGAACGGTGCCTTTGATCTTCTTAATGGCGGCATGTAGTGGATCTGTATGGTTAGCACTTCAACGTTCAAATCAGTTCAAAATTCAAGATGAGTATAGTGAAAGTGGAGATAAGAGAATGTACTTTTCTCTTGGCGTGTGAACTGATTTTATACCTTGAGTCAAGTGAAGTGAATTTGAGATGAATTAGACCCTAGTCATTTGAGCTTTTGGCTGGTCCAGTACAGTTACCCCCAAGACTTTGTCGGACATTGAAGGAGTCGGAGGAAGCCTTAAGTGATGTTTGTCTGCCTTTAAGATGTGGTCCGATGTAAAATAGAACTGAAACGTCTGGAATTAGTTGAAAAAGCAGTAGGGAACAATCGCATTAAATGCAATGTTTCATCCTCTTCTTTGAGAATATTGCTAGAAGCAATCTTCCATGTTTCGCTCAAAGTTTTTTCAACTTTTTTTCTATTCTCTTGTTTTGCTAATCACACATAACCAGATAATATCTTAACCTAAGCTTTTATCTTCAACATTTCATGTTTTCTAGCTAGGATGCATGATAATACGACTGAAGTAGTTACCGATTTTGAAGTTAAAACTTTGTATGCTTTTATAATGGGGACATCCCTTGATTCTCATCTCACCCCTCTTAATAGTGATCGCCTAGAACCACAAATCATACCTTTATTTGACGATTCTGACTAAAAAAGGATATCTGAGAATTCCTTAGAGGAAGGAACCTCTTCATCCAGCTCATTAGATGCTCATATCAAATGTTGGCAAAGAAGTTAATCGCGTTAAGGCTCCTATGCCCCCTCGCATATTATCTGAGAAAGAAATCCAAGCCAATTGACAGAGGAGAGAACTCACTAAGGGTTATATTCAACTTCACTTGAATACAAATAACTGTGAACCCAATGATGATAAGGTGAAGGCCCACTTGGAACCTTTGAAGGCAGCCAGATGTAGAAAAGCTTGACTGGATGGATACAGAAGTAATGGGCACTTCCCCTATTCTACGCACTGAGGTTGCTATAAATGTAGATGAAATTGTGGTCGACGATCCCCTGGATGGTTATTTCTCCAATGGAGTGAAGTAAGAGGATATGTAGTTCTTTTGACAACTGTGCGATCTCGTTCTACGAGTGTTTATTCAAAAGAATAGAACTGAGGTTGTCCTTCTTTGACTTTGAGTCTTGAAATATTTAAAAGTGCATTTTAAATAGTGCATTTTAGAGTTCTCTAGTGACACTTTTATGTTAAATGTGTATTTGTGCTATTATTTTACAGAGAAGCAAGTTTCCACGAACATGTTTGTTTTAACATTTCTAGACGCATTTGTGAACATGACTTAGTAATTAGACCTTTGCCCAAAATACTAGTTAAAATTTGATGAGCTTTATTTTATTTTAGGGCTAAATATACTTTATTCCCTGTAATGTTAGCGAGATTCGGTTTACCTCATATAAAAAAAATTAATTAATCTCTTGTAATATTAAGATTATATGCCTTTGACCCCTCAGTTGACCAATTAACACAAAATCATGACATTTACTGACAAGGTAGTCCAAGGTAGTCCAGGTGTCATTTTATTTATTTTAAAATTCACGTGGATTTTTTAATTATTTTTTATTTTATTTTTTTAATATTGTTTCTTCCAATTTAAAAATATAAAAAATTTAAAATAAAATAAAATAAAAAGTCCACATGGATTTAAAAATAAAAATAAATAACACTTGGACTGTCACGTCAATAAATGTCAAGATTCTATGTTGACTGATTAACAAAGGGGCTTAATTAACAGAATTTAAATATTACAAAGGGGAATAAAAAAAACTTATAGGAGATAAGCCAAAACTGACCAACATTGTAGGGGATGTAGTATATTTAACCCTTTATTTTAATTAATTAATAATAATAATAATAATAATAATAATAATAATAATAATAATAATAATAATAATAATAATAATAATAATAATAATAATAATAATAACAACATTGTTGATTTTTAGAGTTATTACGTGAATTCTGAAATGTTTTGAGTTAACCCTATTAAACAAGTAAAAGTTATAGAATTATATTATTATTTTGTTGGTGGCTTTACATAAGTAATAATATTTGTTTTTATCTTGTTGATGACTTTTAGGGTCAACTTGAGTGATAGTTGAATAATTTTGAGTTAATTGGATAGTTTAAGTTATTTGTTTTATCATTGCGAGAGTTGTCAATTTAGGACTTTAAGATATCTTAGAGTATTCTAGAGTTATTTTGAATTATTTTAGAGTTGTAGGAATGGATGTATAGTTGTTAGAGTTGTCAACAGATTTGTTAGAGTTGGTATAAAATTGTCAGAGTTGGTTTTGAGTTATCACGAATCATATTTTTATTTGTTTGAGTAACTCTGACATATTTAGAGTTGATTTTTGAGTTGCTTATAGTTATGTCTGACGAACCCTAGAGTTAAAGTTGAGAGATTTGACTCTTTAAAGTTGTTTTTAGTTATTTTATTATTTGAGTAAGACAACATGAGTTATCAGAGTTAAAATTGAATAATTTTGACATGTTTTTTAGGTGTTTTGATATATTTGTGAGCAATAATACATTTTTCTTTGTTCATAAGTGTTTATAATTTTTTATATAATTATTGAGTTTAATTGTATAATGATGAGTTGAGTAATTTAGAGAAAATGATTGTTTGGCCTTACATTGACAAATTTGTGGTTCGGAGAGAACCTTGTTTTGAGGTGGTTCATAGAGAACCTTGTATTTAGTGAGTGTTAATTAATACTAGATACGAGATAGGTAAACAAGGTCCAGTGTTCAGAAAGAGCCATAGACGGTCTCACTGTTAAGATAGAATATTTTTCAGAGAGGAATTGGAGACATGGATAAATATGTAACATAACTCGGACATCCAAAACTTTTGGTACCACATGCATATCTGAGGAGGATTACACAATATCTCATATGTGCATTTTATTTGGTTGTGAATGAGAATTGTTATGTATGTTTGAGTTTTGATTAAATATATTATCCTTGTTGTTTAATACACCAATAACTTCTGTAAGGATTATTCTCACCTCTTTCTTGTTCGTTTTTGTGTGGCTTTGTTCAATATTGTATAGATACTTAGGAGGGGTATGTGCTGCTATGAGTTGGAAGATGACTTTGAAGTTCTATTTTTTTATTTATTGTTTTTCGCTACTAGGTGGGATCTTACTATGATTTGTAGCATCGGAGAATGAGTCGTTTGATTTGTTTTGAGTTGATGTATGAATTTCGTTAATTTCATTAAGTATTTCAATTGAAGAGATATTTGAAGTATATGTTAATTATTTGAGTTCCGCTGTGAGTTTTGAAATTATTTGAAAAATATGCATGTATGTTTGAGTAGCATCCTAAAATAATGATTTTATTTTTTTAAATTAAGAGTCGGGATTTTAGGGTGTTACATATCACATGTTGGAATTATAACGAAGCATATTCCACTGTGACCCGCTCAAGGGAATCACATACCTATACCCACAACGGGGTAAGTGAACTGAGAGTAACAAACCCAACAAAAGGCATCATGGTCTAAACCCCTAGTAGCTGGAGTGTTGGTAGCATCCACATGGAGAGGAATTACTCATGGAGTTCTTTTATTCTGTTGAATTGTTTTATATCATTTCATATTATCTACAAGCCAAAACATACATGTTATAAAAGAGAGTCGCCAAAATAATTTCAAGGGAGAGGGATCCCCGTGTCACTGAGAGAAGATGATCTTTCTGGTCTTCTTTGTGCCAACATCCACTAGCAAGTTTGTCTTTATGTAACACTTCCCTTGTTAACTCAACACCACATTATAAGGGACAACACAGTCGATGTAGCTCAGACCCTCGAAGAAGGATACTAATTTCCTCTTCAGGTAAATCTCTTCTTGAGACAAATAATCCATTTTATAGAAATAAGATCCATGATTAATCTACCAAGAAATGGCTCTTGCGCCATAATTTATAGAACTTGTTTGAACATTGATGGGAAACATGGGCACTATAGTACATATGTTGGCATGATTCGTCTTGTTAAGTGGGGGAAATCAAGTAGTATCGATCTTTGAAATGTTTCACGTTCTCCGAGTAGACATCTAACATTAATAGTTTGATATCTTTGAAATGTGAGATATCAGACCTTGGTCATGCTATGAGTTGGCATAGCTGTGTCGGGCCTTAAAGAGGTGTAGGAAGAGCGGTGTAGTCGACACACCCTTCTTATACTCGCACCAATACAAAAATACTTTGATGTAAGCCTGACTCACTAGATGCAATTGCAAAGGATATATTAATAAATGATTGAGCACGCCGACCTCAAAATTATTAAAGGGAAGATAAAAACATATTAAAGAGAATAAGCATTCATGGAAGGGAACAACACACCCGTAAAATTTATTGTAGATCCTCTAGTCTTCCTTAAGGAGAATCACCCCAAGTCTTCAAAAGTTCTCCCCTCTATGAAGGCATGATCTAGACCTTCCTTAATAGTGAAGATAAAGGCGGTATCCAACGTCTTATGGTCCACAAACACTAGAAATTTATCCAGTGTCACCTTTCAAATTTCAGGTTGAAGACCCCCCTATTATAAAGGTTATGTCAACACATAAAAAAGAAATAAATACAAATATCTTCATAAGATAAACTTAAAGGTAAATATGGCATCTCTATTAAAGTATATGTATGGCAAAGGGGTTCATCAAAATGAAAAATAGATGAACCAGGAGTCTTGTAATCCTCTTCTCTAGAAACCCTAATAAAGAAAGCAACATTGAAAGAAACATGAACCTGGACAATAATTTAAAAGAAATGAATTTCTGGTATTCGTGCGGTAAAATAAGAGGTGCGAACTAGTTAGAGATGAAGACCTGTTGAGACTCGGGAGGCAATGGAAGAAATCGTAAACGAATGAAAATTCTAGTAACACACGATGGATATCGTATCGGATGTTATGACATCCACTTCAAAACTGATTATAAAATTTTGCAGAGAGTAAACAAAAACAGTAAGGAACGCAAGAAATTGTTTACCCAGTTCGGTGTGAAACGACACCTACTCTGGGGGCTACCAAGCCAGGGAGGAAATCCACTATACGCAGTATTAATTCAGAGCCAAAACTACCAGTTTAAACCCCTCACTTAAGACCTACCCAATGTAATTTCAATCTAACACTAGACCTGAGTCCCTACTCACTCCCCCTCAATCACAACAGTGATAACTAACAGAAAACTATGAAAAGCAAATTGAAGACACACTCCAAACAAATCTCGATCTTACTTAAAAGCTTCAATCAAGAGACATAGCACTCATGCTTAAAAGCTTAGAGTGACACACCAAATTACAACTCAAAAACACCCTACTCCAATACAATTATCAAAGAGTAATTGTTTGGCTCACAATAAAACACTAACAAAAACACTCGTAAAAGTAAACCACAATGCACATAATTCTTCACGCAAAAATCTCTGCTTCTGAAAGTAGGATTAGCAATCTTCTTATAGACAGCACTTGGGTCTTCCAAACATAAATTAGGGTTAACCAAGTTAACCTGATTTCCATATCATCATGGTGTTAACTCATATGCTGTAGACGAGATCTTTTAGCGTAAACCATACAACACTAATTATATAGTTTCCTAAAATGTAGTCTGAGATAAATAAGGAAACATAACAGCCACTATTGTTAATTACTGATGTCATGACATCGAGCATGACATCCAACTAAATCCTGTATTAGCTTAAACATAAACAACCTGCATAACACTACACATAGCATGTCATGACATTAGTCAAGACATCATAACACACAAGAATGTTTTACCATAAAATGCAACCAATTTGAAAACATCTACAATGAAGAAGAAGATTAATAGTCCAAGAACTTCTTATATTAATTTCCACTGCATTGAACTGTGTGATCCACCACATTGGGAAGTGTGAATCGTACCACCAACAATTGAGATCTCATCGGGAATTATTCATAGTACTCGAGTACCCTAAGACATAGAGGGTTCCATTACTATCAGACATAGGGACATGTGTTAGAACTTCCCTACGAGACATCACTAATCAATAGGAGAACATTTAATGCATCTTTATCCCAATGCGTCGAAAGATGAACATGGCAAATCTGTCATTCTACAACCTAGGAATAAGGGCTTAGGGAAAATTAATTTTGGATGTTTGCAAGGCCCATAGAAAAAGTACCAAAAGCAAACTTCGAGTTAAAAGGAGCACATAACAGGTAGACCTTCGCTTGGCCAGAAGCAAATGATCTCACACTTCAGTGTATCAATCACCGTCTGATCCAATCAGACGATTGTCCGTGCAACACGTTGTATTACGCGTGGATAGTTCCAACCGTTCTTGATATATAAGGGTAAAGAGAGCTATTTCAGGTATTCAAATCGATTCACAGTCTCACATTATTCTCATTATCTCATTGACTTGCGGATTGGAGTGTTAACCTTACAAGTTAGTCCTGCTCCATCGCATCAGAAGTATTGCTCCACCGTAATAAAACACAATTTCGACGTCCTTTCTCCTATTTCTAGTTCTCAACCGAACAAATCACTTTGTCATCTATGAACTAAGACCTGAAACAATCCAAAGCTCTTTTGTAAGGATCACAAGAAAAAATTGAATTTTGATTCCAAGTCTCATCAATATACTAAAAAATCATAAGAGACTCAAAGTCGAGTTAAGTTTGAAACACCTAAATTTAAAATATGATGTTAACCTTAAACAATACTCCTTGAAACCATAATGAAGGACGATCAATAACCATGTTGTTCAATTTGTTAACATGAAATAATAAAACAAACATGCGCAAGAGTCAAAAATCAAAGCTAAATAAAATATGTTTGAAACCCTATATCACAAAAGCACTAAAATAAAAGAGAATTTCTTTATTGACCCCCCTACCTTCTTGGTCACCCGTGGCGAAAACTCCAAAAGGCCCCTTTATTTCGGAAATGCATTTCCGAAGTCACTTTTTAATGAGAAAAAAGGTGGTTTCGGAAATGCATTTTCGAAAACATGTTTTTTTTTAATGAAAAAAACTGATTTCGGAAATGTACATCCGAAATAATGTTTTTTTTCCACAAAATAGGTGAATTCGGAAGTGCATCTCCGAATTCACCCCCCTTGGAAGAATTCGGAAATGTACTTCTGAAATAAGGTCTGATACAGAAGAAAAATAACAAACAACAACGATTAGATTTATTTAAAGGATGAAGATTACAAAGATCACATTATATAAAATTAAAGTTACATATTGTTAAACACGGGTAGGTGAGGATGAGTCAAAATTTTGATAACGTCGGCCCCCAATCTTTGAAGTTTCACATCCAACTCGATCGGACCCTTGGAAGAAAATCGGTCGAAAGTTGTCCACAAAACCGCTAAATCTTCGTCATTCTTGACTTCAAATTGGGTGAATTGAACGTCTCCCTCGTCGTTAAGCAATGGTGACCGGTACTTAAGCTTGACAACCTTCCGAGAACAGCGTGTCGTGCGAGAAGCAGAATTGGAACGACATCGGGTAGCCACTGGTGAAGTAGACAAATGCTAGGTGGGGGTAGGTTTGTGTCATTGGTGTTTTGTGGTGTGATGAGGATGAAAAAGATTGTGTTGTATTTATAGACTTATTGGAGTAATAATGGCCCAACAAACCTTATCTTACATTCAGTGGATGTTTTGGAAATGAAATTCCGAAATAAGTCCAAAAACAACTATATTTCAGAAATGAACTTCCGAATTATGCAGAAACAGAGGTGAAAAATCATATTTTGTGCATTGCATTCTGTTTTGAGATAACAATAACAAATACATACAAAATAGGCACAACATAAACAATGACAATATTAAACATACTTATATTATATATGTATTGAATCGGTTTGATTTTACATGGTAAACGACAATACATACAAAAAATGACACGCACCGGTCATTACAAAAAAAAAGGTTCAGTTATAACTAAAATTCGCCGAACCAATCGGTGGCGCTTAGATCTAAAATGGGTATGTTCTTCGACCGCTCTCTATTTTCCTCATTCTTTCAACGAAAGGATCCGGCCAAGTCTCCGCCTCATGTGTATGATGTGTCGTCCAGTGACAATAAGTAGCCGATATAGGACACCCCGGTTTCAAAAAAACTTGCACAAAGTGGCGCGATCTTAGATACCTGATACATATGATGCGGCTCGACGCGTCCAAAGGCGGTCGACTATGAAGTGGAAAGAATGTCTCACATAATCCAAATCTCCTCAAATCGACACACACCCGATCGCACGCACTTGCTATGAGATGGCCCATATCGGGGAATGACATCCACTTCGAAACCGGGGCGATACCTCTTAGTGATGGAAAAAGTGAATCATGAAGTTTCTCAAAGTTCTCTTGATTTTCATAGAGTCGGGCGTATATGTCCCTATGCGAAGTCAACTCCGAAATAAGTGTCCGTCGAATTAGAGTGTGATTTTCTTCTCCTTTTCCGAGCAAACCCGCAACGGCCCGATATCCAAAATTGCCGTCGGTGCCAACATCAACTATGTTATCAATATATTTGTGCATAAAAAGCGGCATCTCATCAATGTAGATCATGGGAGATTTTTTGATTGGAGGTGTGCGAGGTGGCTTCGAAATACGCGCTCATTTGTTACCACTACTCTTGGACTTTGGTGATGGTGAATCCGGGATCAATGCATCAACATGTTCAAAGTAGGAAGGAGATCGTTTGGTTGATGTGTCTTCTTGGGTATTTTTTGGTTTTTTCGGCGCACCTTTCGTTTTAACCGGTTGAGATGGCGGTTTCAAATCGGTGGTCTCCGGAAATGCAATTTTCCGCAATTGTTCTTTTATGTGCATTTTCATTGTGTCATATGCTTTAGCAAACTTATCCATTATCACTTCCAACTCGTCAGAGGTGGTGATTTTGGAATCATTTTCTTTCGGCGGCTCAAAATCATCAAAACGGAGATTCTTCTAATGGTCGATTACTTCATCCACGCGTATCGGTGTATTCAACTTCATCTTTTTAGAAAGTATACAAGCACATGGAAGCCCGTATGTTTTTCTAATTGTGCACCCACATTTAGAACTATCTGGACCCGTTGTCTCCGCCCGCTTCGCTTCATGAAACATAAAATTCAATCCCGAACGGGATATGTTGTAAATCAATTGCGAGAATAGATTTTGGCCCTTAAACAGGTGTTCCATAACCGTCTTGCTCCGACCGAAAGATGTTTGAATTTCATTGTGTTGATTTTCGAGCATTTGGTCCACGGTGTCCCATCTCCGACACAAATCCCCCTTTCTATCACCCAACCATCACTTCAATGCTGCATGTGCGGATTCAACTCGGTTAGTTGTAGTGCAACCAAGATGTCTTATTCGACATAATGACAAAAAGTCTTAATAGAAACGCACAAAGACCTAAAGTGTACCAATTTCTCGATATACAACTCTTCGGAATGTGCATCTAAAATCTCCCTCCATGCGGCCATAATCCTATCCACCACAACATCGGCTTTGATGAATTTACCATTTTCATCCGGCCTATCTTTCGTGCCAACCGCGGGTTTGAGCTTACTTCTCACGTTGCACATTTTGTGATACCGGAAAAGTAATGCGGTCGATGTCGAGAAGACGGTATCGATCGCATTCATCAAAGCATTGTCTCGGTCGGTAACAATGACACTTGGCATATTCTTTTGATCAACCAACAAAGACTTGCATATTCTCAAAGCCCATGTAAAGTTATCTTCTTTTTCACATTCCAAAAAAGTAAATCTGACAGAAAATGTCTTGTCCGTCGAGGTCACACCGACAATCTCTAGAAGCGTAAGCCTATACTTGTTGGTCTTGTACGTCGAATCCATCACAAGAACGGTTGTAAATGTGTTGAACAATTTGATACTTTTGGGATGAGTCCAAAAAATGTCACGCACCGTAACTTTATCCTCGCACGTTTGGAAGCTTGACACGTATTGGTTATCGCCTAATAGTTTCAAAAGTTGTTGCATTTCCGACCGAGGGCCCATTTTTAAGACTTTAAGATTGCGTAGTTCATTGTATACTTGCTTGATATTTGAAACGCTATCCGATTTTTTTCGCTTCAAATCGACAAGTATGTTTCTCGGCGCCACTTTGATTATCGATAAATCCGAAATAACATTCTTCTCTTTGCAGGACAACCGACACGCCGTTGGATGCCCGTGTAGCTTGGCATCCAAGGCATGATTATGAATTCCACAAATGACGCTTAAACGCCACAAATCATCAATCCTCCGAGTCACGCGCAACTTAAACGGACACCCACACTTTCTCGATCCTGTGTCTTCGTGTTTTAACACCCGGTTTGTTGGTACATACCTCCCACCCCTCTCACAATTCAAAACGACAAAAGCTTTCCGTCTACTATTTCCATTGTCGGACCTTAAAATAACAATGCCAAATCCAAGTTTACTAGCTTCACTACAAACCCAATCAAGCAATTGTTCACGACAAGCGAAGCTCTGATCATTTGTAAATTGTTGTCGTACATCCACCGCATCGATCATGGATTTAACATCGTTAACCGGGTCGTTATTAACGTTGACATCTTCCGGAACTAATACGTCATCGGCGACAATGTTGTCCGGATGCACCATACCTAACATATGCAAAAATTAGCAAAAATGGTCAAAACTGTTTTTTTTAATACCGTCAGACATTATTTCGGAAGTACATTTCTGAAATTTGTTAGGTGACTTATTTCGGAAATGAACTTCCGAACTGACGGAGTTTTCATCACAGAAATCAGCAACAATGTAGTGAAATAGGGGATGAAATGAGAGATGTTTACTTCAAATTGTAGCTTTCTATGCTCCCTTTAACGTGATCAACAGTTTGAAACTTGATTTTGAGACGAAAAATGAATTGACATTGATGGAAGTTTTGGAGAGGGTTTGAGTTTGTTTTGGAGAAAAATGATGAAATAGTGAAGGAGGGAAAATGGTATATGAACACATTATTTCGGAAATGTACTTCTGAAATAATAGCTGACTGTTAAAACCAACGTATTTTTTGAAATTTCATGCATTTCGGAAATGCATCTCCGAAAACACCAATTTTTTGGAGATTTCGAAAATGCACTTCCGAAGTCTGAAAAAATCTTTAAAAAAAAATACTTCGGAGATACATCTCCGAAATAGGGGCAAGTTGAAAATTTTGCTGAAGGTCACCCTCATAAGAGGTCAATAAAGAAATTCTCAAAATAAAAATCATGACCTTGCAAACAACAAGACGAAGGAAGAATTATTCACATGATGCATTGGGTCTGTAGTTAAGTAACTAAGCATGTGTATTTTACAATAATAATCTAATATAAACTCCAATGTCTTTTAAAACAATGGAAGAATAAATAGTGTCATTTGTAGAGTTATTCAAATGCTTGTTATAGTGTTTAAAAAGTTAAAAAATAATAATTTGTAAAAATGATCAAATAAAATAGTTAATATCACTTCAAAAATTAGAAGTCTTTATTTTAAGACAATTATTTTTAATACAAGTCAACTATCGTGAGTGTTCGGAAGATTCTAAAGTCTCACATTGGTTGGAGATAGAATATTGAGAAAGTTTATATTAGAGTGACACCCCTCATTTTACAAGTCGATTTTGTAAGGATGAATTAGACAAATCTCTAAGATGATATTATAACTTATCGATCGGACTATGGGCCGTCCATCATTATTATCCACGCACTAAGTCCAATAAAGTGTTGAGCGTGAGGGAGTGACACATAGTTTATAACTTAGTGTTGATATACAAATACTTTTTTTTCAAAAGAATAAGAATACATATGCATTCATTTATACCTTTGCTTGAATATGATGTAGATGTTTACTAGAATCTTATATTTCTCATGCAAGTGGATGTATTTGTGTAATATTAGTTAATAGTTAGCCTATCCTATATCATGTTATAAGTTAGTTATAAGATAGCAGTTAATCAGTTTGGTAGTTATAATAGTTAGCAGTGGCGGAGCCAGAAATTTTAGGTAGCCTGGGCAAAAACTTTACACCATTTATTATTCATCTGTTTTAATTTTCACACCTTATTTTTACTAATTTTGCCCTTAATTTTACCCCTAATTTTATCTAAAAATCGACTATTACATTGGGGGAATACAAAGAAAATAGGGGTTGAGCCCGGGCGCCTGCCCAGGCTGGCTGGGCCTTGGCTCCGCCCCTGATAGTTAGTTTGGTGGTTATAACAAACTTGTAGGGCCAATATTATTTATGAGACCATAGGGCCAATATATTAAATTCAATTTCATTCTTTCATAATGGGTTGTGAGTCTCTCAACTCAATTCATTATCTAGATATTTTCCCCTCCCAACTAGTGGCTAAAGATGTTCAGAGAAACTCTTGTTCTAATGACAATGAGTTGTCTTGAAAGGTACTCAACACCTACTTCCAAATTCTTAATGCAACAATCTAACACATAATTTCCAAAGATTAACTTAAAATTAGGAATAACAAGGAGAACTCATTCATTGGTTCTTCGAGTGTGAAAAAAGAGTGACACATAATCCATAATATCACAAAAAGTAGTTGGTTTTATTTAATTGTTGAATACAATAAAAAAGTAACTAATTGGATTCACTAAATTTACCATGAAAATTTATTCCATGAGAAAAAGAAAGTGTTTGGTTAATGTGATGCACCTGCCTACTTCTCCCGACTCCTTTCTTTTTGCGCCGCAAGGACCCCGAGGACATACGAATCTTCGTATTGAACTTCATACCATTCTCCATTGATTCCAACTTTACGTACCTCAGGCTCTTTGATGTAATCAATTTCAACACACACTCTTGCAAATTTTCCATGTTTAACATGAAGATCAACCATAACCCGGCTGTCCTATAGTCGATGCAAGAGTCCACAGAAAACTCTCATCATAATAGACCATGCTTAGGTTCAGAATTCTCACCCAAACCATGGTTATGAATGAGCCCTTTGTTGCATCGAAAGAAGACGTCCATTGACGAACCTAGAGATAGTAGCCACTTATCTTCCAAGGAACTCCATTGATGACCTTTGCTTTACCCTCTTGAGTTTTAAACTTGACCATGAAGTAATCATTTCCCATATCTTTCAAATCAAATTCACCTGCTAAATTCCATACAGTCTCGAGATGGTTTTTCACGACCTCAAATCCTAGCTCTCTGCCGAGTAGTTTAACTACCAATGCTTCTTTCCAAGGTACACTCAATTGATCAATAAGTTCTTTCTTAACATGTAGCATAGGAGAGAGTCTGTTACCTTCGACGAGCTCAATCCACACAAGCTTTTGAGCTAAGAGGATCAACCTTTTCACGTTTCACAGTCACAGTCACGGGCTCAGGTTCAGGCTGGATCATCGTCCAAGACATTATCTCTATACAACCGCAAAATGTTCCCCGTTGTGGCTGGTGGTTGGTTTCAAACGTGAAAGATATGGTAAAACATAAACCCTAGCTCCTACGTTTTATGGTTAACAATTTTGAAAGCTCGAATTATGATAAAAAATTACAATGGTTGTTACCTAAGGCTATGTTTGGGAGTTTGGAGGGGAAAGGAGGGGAGGATTTTGGAAAATAGGAAGAATTTGGTGAAAATAAGAAAAGGATTTTGGGTAGGAGGGTTTTTGGAGGGTTTGGTTTTATTCATAACACCAAAAACCCCATAAAATAGGAAACTCAAAAATTGTATTGAATAAGGGTTTTGGAGGGTTTTGGAGGGCTTACATAAATTATCCAAATATCTTTTAGGTTGTTATATTATTTTGAAAATTAAGAATTTTGTAATGATAATGACTCTTTTATCATTCTAAACAAAATCATTTTTTCAAAAAATGTCAAATATTTTTCTATATTTTTTTAAAAATTCGTTTTCGGAAGCCTTCTCCTCCCCTCCCCTCCAAACTCTCAAACATAGCCTAAGAAAAGACTTTAAAACTGGTACACATTTTTAGTTATTTCCATCTAAAAATAGAATCTAAAAACCCTAGTCACACGAGATCAGATTATCTCCGTTTCCTAAGGAAATGGAGATCAACATTTTTTTGTCTAATAATGACATGTGGTATAACTCTAATATTTGATTATCGTCAACAATCGAGTAAAAATTTGATTTGAATGAAGGATATGTTCAATATCATTTGTTGAAGCACATTTTTCGTGCATAATTGAAGTAACTTGTATTACAAATATCAAATATAAGTAATAATTATTACTCCCTCCGTCTCATAATAAGTGTCTCATTTGCACTATTTTTATGTCTCAAAATAAATGTCTCTTTAGAATATCAATACAACATTTATTATTTTTTTCTACTACTATACCCCTATTTATTAACTTTCACATTTTCCAACTACTTCACTACCTATAATAAATAAGGGTATTTTAGTAAATTATACTAATTTTATCATTAAAATCAATGCATCTAATCATTTTCTTAAGAACCGCGCAGAGCTTAATAAGACACTTAGAGCTTCTCCAACGGCCGGCAATTTCAGTTTCGTACGCCAGCTGGAATGAAATGAAAAAAACAGTGTTCCGCCACGCAAGCATGCGTGCAATTGCATTACAACGGTTACTTTGAATAAAATATTAATATAAATTGAAACTTGTGCTATTCAAACGGCTCTTTTTTTTTCTTTTTTTTTTAATAAGTTGCAATGCAACGGCTCTTTTGTTTTTTTTATTTTATTTTTTTATTTTAATAATTTATTTGGTTATAAATAGAAGCAAATGTTAGTCAAATTTCATCACACAAATTTATTCCTTACTCCTAATATTTTAATTTTTTCTCTCACAATTTCATCTTATTAGCCTTCAATTGATCATATATTTTACCAAATTTTTCATCTTTTTTGTTCAAATTATTATTGTTAAGGTCAAATGGACCCTAATCAATATAATTTTCAACAATCTATGTTCCATCTCATGCAAAATCAGCAAAATTCTAATCCTCAAAATTCTCAATTTCCCTTGCCGTCAACAAACTCTACTGTATTTTTTCCGCCACCAAACAACCCAAATATCTATTTTAGACCACCGATAAATACTCATGGGATGAATTTTTCTCATCATGAACCCGAAACACCAAATGGGTTTATGTCTGAATGCCAAGTTCCACAATTTTCAACTCAAGTTGGTATTGAAAATATTACAGTTGAAAAAGAACAAAGGCGTTCTGTTAAAAAAAACCTCGAGAGGTATTCACAAGAGAAGAGGATACACTTCTTATGCAATCATGGCTCAATATTTCAAAGGATCCAATTGTGGGAGTTGATCAAAAAGTCGATAGTTTTTGGTTAAGAATCACCGATAATTATAACCAATATCGTGGGCAGTCACGAGAAAAGCTACAAGGCCAATTAAAATCTCGATGGCATCGAATAAATGGCCTTGTTCAAAAATTTGTTGGGTGTTACAAACAAGCTGTTCGTGAAAAAAAAAGTGGGGCATCAGAGAAAGATATCTTAGTCAATGCACATGCTTTTTTTGAACAAGATGAAGGTGCACCATTCAATCTTGAGTATGCATGGCGGCTTTTAAAAGATGAACCTAAATGGATGGGAGCATCCATTGAAAATTCTTCAAAGAGAACAAATAATTCTGTTAGCGGTGCATACACGGCATCGCCAAACTCAGAGACACCTTCAAGTTATGAGTTTAACTCATCATCTCCAATGGAGCGTCCAATGGGACAAAAGGCGGCAAAACGAAAAGGTAAGGCAAAGGAAAATGCAAATGCAACTGAACCTCCTTCTAGTGTTATTTCTGATACAATGAATAAAAGAATGGAAGTAATGGAAAACCTTGCACGACTTAAGGAGGAAGAAAACAAATTAGTCAAGGAAAAGATGGAGTTTGAAGCAATGCAATTCATAATGTCAGACACTTCTAAGATGAACGATAATCAACGTGAATTTCATGAAAAACGTTGTAATAACCTAAAAGAAAAATATGGATGGTAATAATATGCAATGTTCTAGTATTTATTATATTTAAATATTATGTAGTATCAACCCCTATTGTAATAAGATGCAATGTTCTAGTATTTATTATATTTAAAAATTACGTAGTACTTGTTATGTATCAACAATTATTGTAATAATATGCAATGTTCTAGTATTTATTATATTTAAATATTATTCAAAACTAGTCGTTATTCAAACTAGCCGTTATTATTCAAACTAGCCGTTATTCAAACTAGCCGTTATTATTCAAACTAGCCGCTATTCAAACTAGCCGTTATTATTCAAACTAGCCGTTATTCAAACTAGCCGTTATTATTCAAACTAGCCGCTATTCAAACTAGCCGTTATTATTCAAACTAGCCGTTATTCAAACTATCCTTATATATACTTTCATTCTTTTCTCACTTTTCTACCACCATCTATCATTCTTCTATCATCTTTTCTATCACCCTTCTCTCATTCTTCTATCATTTTTCTATCACTTTTATCTCACTTCAATGGATTCAAACAATTCAAACAACCTCAACAAACTTTTTTGGGAGGTGATTGAAGAAGAACTTATGGACAACACAGACGAAGAACTATTGTTGTCAATGCTCGAGAAGGAACATCAATCTGGAAGTTCATCAAAGCGAAAAAGAAGATCAGTGATAGATCGGAATCGTGAAGAAGGGAATATACGATTATTCAACGACTACTTCTCAGAAAATCCAGTATACACTGATGCCCAATTCCGTAGAAGGTTTAGAATGCATAGGCATTTGTTTCTTCGAATTGTAGAAACCCTTGGAAATCATGATGAATATTTTCAAATGAGGGTCGATGCAACTGGTAAAATGGGTCTTTCACCATTGCAGAAGTGTACTTCTGCTATTCGTATGTTGGCATATGGATCTTCCGCTGACATTGTAGACGAATATGTTCGAATTGGTGAAAGCACTGCAATTGAGTGCTTAGAGAGATTCGTAAGGGGCGTGAATGAGGTATTTGGGGCTCAGTATTTGAGAAGGCCTAATAACAATGATGTTGAGCATCTTTTACAAATTGGGGAGTCACGTGGATTTCCAGGCATGCTAGGTTCCATTGATTGTATGCATTGGGAATGGAAGAATTGTCCTGTTGCGTGGAAAGGACAGTTTTGTCGAGGTGATCATGGTAAACCCACGATCATGCTTGAAGCAGTGGCATCACAAGACTTATGGATTTGGCATGCATTTTTTGGTATTGCAGGTTCAAACAATGACATTAATGTGCTAAACCAATCTAATGTGTTTAACGATATTTTGGAAGGACGTGCTGCTACTGTGCAATATACAATCAATGGGACTCCATATAATATGGGGTATTATTTAGCGGATGGTATATATCCTGAGTGGGCTACATTTGTCAAGACCATTTCAATGCCGCAAGGAGAAAAGAGAAAACTATTTGCACAACACCAAGAATCAGCTAGAAAGGATGTGGAACGGGCATTTGGAGTGCTTCAATCTCGATTTGCAATAATACGTGGTCCAGCGCGTGCTTGGCACATGGAAACCCTCAAGCATACCATATATGCTTGCATTATATTGCACAACATGATTGTCGAAGACGAACGACACACATATGGAGGTGATTTTGATTACTGTTACGATAATGGAGGTAACAACAACTCAACGCCTGAAATATTTAACGGTCCTCATCCGAATCTTGCAACAAGACTACAAAGAAGGGCAACTGTTCGTGAAAAACAAGTTCATCGCCAACTTCAAGGAGATCTAGTCGAGCATATCTGGGAACGTTTTGGACATGAGGACGATGAAAATTAAATTTGAGTAATTATGTTATGTAATTTATTTTTATTGTTTTGATTATATTTTTATTGTTTTGATTATATTTTTATTGTTTCTAATTATATGTCATGTATTTGAGATTAATTTAAATTATAATTTTAAATTTTATGTTTAATTTTATTTATTTTATATTAATTAAAATTTAAAAAATTATTTTAAATCAAATAAAATTTAGTATGAATAAAATATTATTATACAAAGGAAAATTGTGGGACCCAATATGAGTTCTTTTGAATTACACCATTGGAGTGAAAATTGGAGTGAGTTGCTTCAAGATGATGTGGACTAATGGGTCCCACAAAGAACCAAATAATGGGTTGCACCATTGGAGATGCTCTTATTATGAAACGGATGGAGTATATTTAAGATATATAGTAATAAATTTATGCATGAATTACCAAATTTTTTGAGGTTTTTTCTTTTTTCATGATAAATTTTCTCTTCTCTTTTTAGCCAATTTTACATTTCAAGATTTGTGTCGTTTATACTCTTATACGGACATTCTTTCTTTTTTATTTTTTTTACTGACTTTGAAATTTTCGATTTGAAGATTAATGTTAAATTTCACTTTATCAAGTAAACAATATGTTTGAATCATAACATTAATCTTTAAAACTAAGATTTTCGAGATAGTAAAAATTGGAAAGGCATTGCAGCTCAAAAAGATAATAATAAATAATAAAAACTTAGAAAAGAAACAACATTGAATAAAAAACAAAACTACTAGTACTAATATTCGAAGCATGTCCCATAAAGGGACTGTCCTTGAGAGACATTTTCCCGCAGTTGGTAAACATAACCGCGAGGAAAAGTTATATAATTTTAAATTAAAAATAAAAACTAAAGGAACATGCCACATTTCACTACGGTTGGGTGCTTTGAGCGAGATAAAATGTGAACTAAAAGTTAAAAAGAAAGGCGTCAATGAAAATTGATTTTACCACAATGGATTAATTGTCCAAAATAAAATATTGTTACGAAATGTACAATTTATTGTAGTGCAGACCACTAATACAACTATTTAGTCTTTGAATATTGCGATGCTACAAAAATATCTGAGTGTATATATATATATATATATATATATATATATATATATATATATATATATATATATATATATATATATATATATATATATATATATATATATATATATATATATATATATGAGAAACTGTTGTAAGTGTCTCTAAGTTGTGTAGGAGATCCAAATCAATAAAAGTGTCATGTCTACATATAAATTGCATATGTTAGTCTAACACAATTGAACCTGTTTTTCACAAGCTCACCGACAAGTTTCTTTTTAAGAGTCTTCTATCTAAACACTAAAGGGATTAACAAATCAAAGATGACTACTATTAAGTACGTTATAACAAACCATGCATGCTTTCTTTAAAATAACAACTTTGATTTTCTCACTTTACATTATCCTCAATTTTGAAAAGTCAAATCACTATAACTGTTTGATAGATGAGTGAAATGCCAAAGAAATTTGGTTGCTCTTTCATTCAAATTTCTCTTTTCAAACAAGACTCAAGAATTTTTTGTAGAAACCTATAGATAACTTTAATTGTAAATGCAAAATGTGAGCAGCAAAAGATAGTTGATATTTAAAAGTTACTATACTTAGGTTCAAAGAGAATTATAAAAAACTCTAAGCTAATCTCTCTCTCCTTTCAATTTTTCCCTTCACAACAACTCTTAGACTATCCTAATTTTATTAATCACATGAGTACAACATGCATCAATTAGTTTTTTCACATGTTAATGAGACAAGTCCTGCAACAACAAAAGGGTAACATAAACTAATAGGTGTCTAGCTGGGAACACTGCATAAACATCGCCACCAACAAGTAGCTGAAGATCAAGAGACTTTCCTTGCCTTCAATATGTCCTGTTGCAGGCAGACAATTTCATATACTAAAAGATAATCATGATTTAAAACAGCATCTTCTCATCTTCCAACTAAACCTACATTAACAATGCATGCATAATGCATTTCTCAGTATTATATTGTAAAGATGCCACTTTGTCAGAATCAACGCAATTCCAAAGAAAACAATTGAGGGATGAGTTGGAAGCTTGGTGCATGGAGAGTATTGACAGATCATGGTGAGGTAGCCGAGATCCAAATCAAGATGATATCATTGCATAATAATTAGGTGACATTTAACAAACAAAAATATTCTTCATGTCTCTTTGAATTGTTTGCTATATATATGAAGCAAAAAACCCAACCAAAACTCAAGTATTCAAAAAACTCTTGTATATTTTCACCTTCTAAACTTCTCCTTTCTGAGAAAAAAATGGCAATCATTGAATCAAACACAAAAAGCTCTCTGCATCTTCGCAGTAACAGCTTACCATCCACATCTCACCCTCTTATATCACAATTTGGGGATAATTTACAAAGATTGAAGACTTCGGATGGTGCTTCTTCATTGTCATCATCTTTGATATGCAACAAACTTAATGGCATGCAGGATTTGCATGATTGCGTCGATAACTTACTACAATTACCAATTGAACAACAAACCTTAGCACAAGAGTGCAATGAAAAATGTATCGATGACCTACTAGAAGGATCACTTAGGATCTTGGATATCTGCAGTATAGCTAAGGAATGCCTTTTGCTATCAAAGGAAAACACACATGAACTACAGTCAGTCATAAGAAGAAAGAGAGGAAATGAAACCGGATTCAAAGTTGAGGGTGTAAAATACATGGCTTTGAGAAAGAACATGAAGAAGCATATTCGGAAGGCTTTGGCAAATTTGAAAGCAATGAAGTTGATTGCTTCTTCCTCAAACAACAAAGACAATAACTCATCACCTATGCTAGGATTCTTGAAAGAAGCAGAAACAATCACTATAACCTCACTAGAACATTTATTGCTGTTTATCTCAGATCCAAAAGGACAATCAAAAAACCGCAGATGGTCAGCAATATCCAAGTTGATGCATTCTAAAAGAGTAATTTGTGACTCTCAAGATTCAAACACAAATGAATTTGAGAAAGTGGATGCAGCTTTGTTGTCTCTCATCAGCCACAAGTCTTCATCTGCTGAAATTTTCCAAAGTCATATGGAAGATTTGGATATGTGCATTCAAGATCTAGAAACAGGAGTTGAACAAATATCAAGAAAATTAATTAGAAATAGAGTTTCACTTCTTAACATATTTAACCACTAACCATAGTGTCCATATGATTATTGTGCACTCAATTTTGCACCATGAGTGTTACATAAATGTACATCATTGTGATTATATCTTTTTTTTACTATGTGAATATTATTATCTAGAGATCAAACCCTTATTATTTCAACATCTATCTCTTTTGCTTAGTTCCCTTCAAATTCTTATCTTTCAACAAACTTTTTCACTTGATAATTTATGTTTCCTTTTTGGTAAAAAATATAATGAAGGATGAAAACATTAAGTATGCCAACATGATACTCAAAGTCAATTTAAATGCATATCAGAGTTGTCAATCTTAAAACTTTCATTAGGCCCGTGATTAAATAAAACTTTGCACATATTCACATATTTTATATGCTAATAATAAAGATAAAGAAGCTAGCTGTGTTTCATCTACCGAGAACCATTGAATTAGTATTAAAATTAGGAGCTAACATGCATTATATTAACAATGAATATTGATTAAATAATTGATATGAAGTTGGGGACACTAAAATATAGCCATCATAATGTACTGATTGTATTGATGCCTAAACAAGAAGATTCCTCTTGCTTACAATTGATCCACTGAAGGCAGACAAGTTCAAAGACTGCATCATTTGCAGTAGGGGTGTTCGTGGTTCAAGAACTGCACTGAACTGAACCAAATTAATGGTTCAGTTCAGTTTTTAAAAACCACTTTAATAAAAAATCGATTAACTGTTAAAACAGTTTCAATTCAGTTTTAAATTGGTTTTGAACCAGATTGTATATATAAATTGGTTTACAATCAATTTCTAGTTATAAACTAGTTTAAAACCAGTTTATATTTAAAAGTCAAATTTATTTTATAAATTATTTTTTAAAATTGTTTTTTTTTTTATAATTTATCTCCCTCTCTTTTTTGTCTTTATATATATATATATATATATATATATATATATATATATATATATATATATATATATATATATATATATATATATATATATATATATATATATATATAATAATAATAATAATTTGGTTTTTTGGTTTTTATGTGCTCCGGTGCTCTGTATTTATGGCATGGTTTTTGTTTTGCAACAAACAAGAATCTCCTATTCGAAACTTATCTTAAGAATATAATTGTTTTTTATTTTATCAACCTATGCACTGTTTAAGGAAAATGATTTCTTTTAAGAAAAATGATCCTGTTTCCGCAAGAAAAATAATTATTTTATCAAACAAGAGTCCACTGTTCCAAAATGATGCTAAGAATGATCGAATGAGGCCTAATTTTTAGTTTTTTTAATTTTCAGGAAAATAAATATTTTTTAATTTTCTAGGAAAAAAATTATTTTTTAGATTTTTTTAATTTTCAGGAAAATAAATATTTTTAAAATTTTTTTTGTGCTAAATTATTATTTTTGGCTTTAGGAAAAAAACAAATATTTTCGAACCAATTTATAAAACGAAACTGGTTCTAAACCGGTTTTAAACTGAAATTGAATTGTTTAAATTAAATGGTTCAGTTCATTAACCATTTAAGTGGTTCAGTTTTTTAATGGTGCAAAACAATTCAGTTCTAGTATACAATTTAGTTAACCATATTTTTGAACACCCCTAATTTGCAGAGATGCTGTTTATCCATGTGAGTTGGAAGATGAGAATCAAATCAACATGATATAATTGCTTTAGATAATTTTATTAGATCATGGTTATAATGCTTTAAATTAATATATACCTAACTACATGTTTTTGAATCAGAGTTGAGACTTGAGATCTCATATCTGTTAACCATTAAGCAGTTTAATTTTTTAAATTAGACACGAAATGAGATGCATAAAAAACACATATTGGTGATCATGAAAATTGGGTTGGTGTTTTCATTCACAAGTTTACAGCTTTATTTTAATGCATTGAACAATAACTAATGCAGTTCTTGTCTCTTCAATAGAAACATGTGCATATAAGAATTGCAGTCATGGTTTCATCTTTCAGAATAGTCCACACGTGCATGCAAATGAATTACATTATTGATGCAAGAATTGGATATAATATCATGGAAGTGAAACAGAAAAATGAAACCATTTAACTCACATTCAACGCAATCATCCATCCCGAAGTCTGATCCTGCAAATTAACAGTATCATTAGTAAAGGTAACAATAGTCGTGAGAACGAGTCAATCGACTGATCAACACAAAATAAAATGGACATCCAGATCACACATAAATGACATGCAGCTGAGATGGATGGACAAAGAAGGACAAATACAAGTGGTGGTATCACCCAAACAATACAATAGATATTGTGAATAAGAATGGGTTTGTTCCTAGAATAAGGGTTTGTTCCTAGAATAAGGGAGAATTGATTTGTTTAAATGTAATTATTTAGTGTAATTACCGGTATAGCCTTGTAACTTCTATATATATGAGAAATAATAATGAGAAAAGTATGAAGCCAGAAATTATTGACAGATATATGATAATTGGACAAAAATCTCTAGGTTCTTCTAATCCCATTCTCCTTGGTACTTCTACATACCATCACGCATCAATCGCTTTTTTCACATGTTAATGAGACAAGTAGCTGCAACAAACAAAATGGTAACATAAATTATTAGAGTGTCTAGCTGGGGACACTGCATATACATCGCCACCAAGAAGTAACCAATCTGACAGTGGCTGAAGAATCAGACTTCCCATGCCTTCAATATGTCCTAGTGCAGGCAGACAACTTCATAAACTAAAAGATAATTATGCTACAAAACAGCATCTTCTCATCCTCCAACAAAATATACATTTACAATGCATGCATAATGCATTTCTATGCATAAAGTATTAAATTGTAAAGATGCTATTTTGTGAGAAGGGACAAGTTCGAAGAATGGTGCATGGAGACCATTGACAGATCATCGTGAGGTAGCTGTGATCCAAATGAAGATGATATAATTGCATACTAATTAGGTGACATTTAAGAAACAAAAATATTCTTCTTGTCCCCTTGATGTGTTTGCTATATATATGAAGCAAAAGAGCCAACCAAAACTCAAGTTTTAAACTCTTGTATATTTTCACCTACTAACCTTTTGTTTTCTGGGAAGAAAAATGGCAATCATTGAAACAAACACAAAAAGCTCTTTGCATCTTCGCAGCAACAGCTTACCCTCCGCACCTCACCCTCTTGTATCACAATTTGAGGACAATTTGCAGAGATTGAAGAGTTCTGAAGGCACCTGTTCAGTGTCATCATCCTCGGTAGGCAACAAACTTAATGGCATGCAGGACTTGCAGGACTGCATTGATATGTTGCTTCAATTGCCAATTGGACAACAAGCCTTAGCACAGGAGTGCAATGAAAAATGTGTCGATGACCTACTAGAAGGATCACTTAGGATCTTGGATATCTGCAGTATAGCTAAGGAATGCCTTTTGCTATCAAAGGAAAACACGCACGAACTACAATCAGTCATCAGAAGAAAGAGAGGAATTGAAACCGGATTCAAAGTTGAGGGTGTAAAATACATGGCTTTGAGAAAGAACATGAAGAAGCAAATTCGGAAGGCATTGGCAAATTTGAAGGCAATGAAGTTGATTGCTTGTTCCTCAAACAACAAAGACAATAACTCATCAACTATGCTAGGATTCTTGAAAGAAGCAGAAACAATCACTATAACCTCACTAGAACATCTGTTGCTGTTTATCTCAGATCCAAAAGGACAATCAAAAAACTGCAGATGGTCAGCAATATCCAAGTTGATGCATTCTAAAAGAGTAGTTTGTGACTCACAAGAATCAGACACAAATGAATTTGAAAAGGTGGATGCAGCTTTGCAGCCACTCATCAGCAACAAGCTTCCATGTCCTGAAAATGTTCAAAGTCAACTGGAAAATTTGGAGATGTGCATTCAAGATCTAGAAATAGGAGTTGAGGGCATGTCAAGAAAATTAATTAGAAATAGAGTTTCACTACTTAACATATTCAACCATTAATCATAGTGTCTATATGATTTTTGTGCACTCAATTTTCCCCCAATGAGTGTTACATGCTTACATATCTGTACATGAATGTGAATACATCTTATTAGTTCAACATCTATCTCTCTTGATCAGTTCCCTTCAAAATATTTATCTTTCAATTTCACTTTTTCACTTCAAGAGTCACCAAAGAAGTAATTAAGTAACTGATTAATAAAATTTAATCTATTAACTCAGTCGCATATAAATGTGATTACTATTTCTATGCATTATGCCCATGTGAATCTCAAGGTCAACTTAAATACATATCCTAGTTGTCAATCTCAAAACTGCCATTAGGTTCATGATTAAATACAAAACCTTATGTGTTCTAAAGTTGTATATATGTTAATAATAGCGATAAATAAGCTAGTTGTGTTTCATCTACGAGGACCATCAAATTAGTATTAAAATTAGGAGTTAACATGCATTATAATAATAATTGATTAAACAATAGATATGAAGTTTGGGACACTGCAAAGTATAGTCATCATAATGTACTAATTGTATTAATACCAGGACAAGAAGATTCCTCGTGCTTCCAATTGATCCACTCAAAGCAGACAAATTCAAAATAATGCATGCTATTTGAGAATAGAAAATAGCTTCTTATTCTGCAACCATATGATATAATAGCCGTTAAGTTGCATGATCTAAAGAGAATAGAAATAACCACTTCTTCCATCTCATCATCACCAACAATCTCCCTATCACTCACCCCTTCGAGCGTGCTCTTAGCAGAAAGATTAGTACATACAGAGCATAGCATTTTTTAAGCCGAGTTTATATTGTGCAGAAGCTTTGGCTACTGCAAACAGATATACTATTCTACCACTAGACCACTGGTGCTTGATGTTACAATCCGTGCAAATTTGTATCTTTATAGTCTATATTCCCTGCTATTCAGTAAGTTGTTTGCAAAAGAAGTATGAACCGTGTACCATACAAATTTTACAACTCTTCCATAACTTGATATTATGGCCAAATTGGCCGGAAGAAAGATTTGATGATCAATCTCACTAATGAAAGAAACTTTTGTGGATTTTTGTATTTTTTTTATATATTCAGAGACTATCCTAGCAGCACCTCACAAATTCAATGGCCCAAATGAGTCTTTACTCTAATTTAAACTAGTGGACGAGTTCTGCACAGGTGCTAACTGTTTCAATAATAATTCAAACTAGCAAGTATGAGGGTTTTCTTTTCCTATAAAAAGATAGATAGAGTCGTTGCCGCGTATAATTGAGCTATGTTTATTAATAATATCCTCTGTCCTCACCTTAATTTTTCCATTGCAAAAGTTGGAACTTGGTAGTGAAATTAGGTATCTAAGCCCTTGCCTAGTAGCATCTACTACACCAATTGATTCATCAAGTTGGACTTTGTCTCCTCTAACATAATACCTCCAAGAAATGCCCACAAACCCCAATCCAAGTCTCTTCCAACAAGGTATGTTTGAAGACATGACAAGAACCTATTATCTTCAACTCAAAACCTGTCTGGTCAAATTCAAACTCAATAAAAAACAAAGGAACTACATTCTTAAAAGTGGTAAAGAAACCAGCTCTTTGGTCTAATCCTCTAATGGTATTGGCACATAGTCTATTCAATGGTTGGTCAGATTATTTGGAAAGACTAGGCGCCAATAATTGAAGTCTGGGAAGACTGACCCAACTACGGCATGTTCATGTTTTGGCAAAGATAATAGAAACCATTTGACTCGCATTAGACACCAATCAACCATCCCGAAGTTCAATCCTGTAAAGTAACATAGTCATTAGTAAAAGTAACACATGCAACTTACAGGAAAAGACAGATACAAGTGGTGGTATCAATTCAAAATAGCATCATGCATCAAGTAGAGATCTATATTTCATGCGAGAATAAATGAATTGCCATGAAACAGCACCAGAACTCAAATGGAATCAATAAAAAAGATAAATCTTCTACTATATCTTGATCAGAGACTGTCGATATATTTACTGGACTCATAAATTGGTATATTTAGTCCAAGGTGTAGAAAGGTTATGCATAAAATAAAATACAATAGTTCTGTAACATCTGATAAACGAAAGCATAGGGTGACTTACACATTGATCCACAACCAAAAACACCAAAAACATCAATAGCAAGTAGCAACCATAGAAATACAGCACACAGCTAGCCACATAAAATACACCCAAAACAGCATCAGTATCAAACTGTATAGAAACATACTGATAGGACAAATGTCTTTTGGTTCTTCCAATTTTATTCTTTCGATATTTGTAAACCTAAATTCTTTATATATTAGACTTAGATTTCCTTCCTTTAGATATGGATCGTCTTACTTGGGTTTTGGCTTAAATTAGATTTCCTCTCTTATAATGGTAGCATAAATTAGTTTTACACATGTTAACGAGACAGATAATAGCAACAAACAAAATGGTAACATAAATTAATAAGTCTCTAGCTGGGGACACTGCATAAACATCGCCACCAAGAAGTAGCTGAAGATTGAGACTTCCCTTGCCTTCATTATGTTTGTTTCAGGCAGACAATTTCTTAGACTAAAACTTATTATATTGCAAAGATGCCATTTTGAAAGAGTCCATGTGGTTTCCAAGTAATATATTTAGGGATGAGTTGGAAGCTTAATGCAGAGAAGCACGGTGGTGAGGTTGCTAAGATCCAAATCAAGATGATATAATTGCATAAAAATCAAAACTACGTGACATTTGAAGAACATAAATATTCCTCTTGTCTCCTTTAATTTGTTGCTTAGTTTGCTATATATATGAGGCAAAAAAGCCAACGAAAACTCAAATTTTGAAACAAACTCACCCTCTAACCTTATAACCTTCTAAGCTTCTCTGCAAAGTAAATATGACAGTCTTTGAAGCAAACATAAAGAGCTCTCTACATCTTCGAAGCAACAGCTTACCCTCCACACCGCATCCTCTTGTATCACAATTTGAGGATAATTTGCACAGACTAAAGAGTGTTGAAAGTACCTCTACAGTGTCATCGTCTTCAATATGCAACAAACTTAATGGCGCGCAAGATATGCAAGACTGCATTGATAAGTTACTTCAATTGCATTTTGAAAAACTAGCCTTAGCACAAGAGTGCAATAAAAATTGTGTCGATGACCTACTAGAAGGATCACTTAGGATCTTGGATATAAGCAGTATAGCTAAGGATTGCCTTTTGCTATCAAAGGAAAACATTCATGAACTACAGTCAGTCATCAGAAGAAGAGGCAATGATACTAGATTTAAAGTTGAGGGTGAAAAATACATGGCTTTGAGGAAAAACATAAAGAAGCAGATTCGAAAGGCGTTGTTAAATTTGAAAGCAATGAAGCATGAGTTAATGGCTTCTTCCTCAAACAACAAAAACCATAACTCTTCGACCATGTTTGGAATTTTGAAAGAAGCAGAATTAGTCACCCTGTGCTCACTAGAACATCTGTTGCTATTTATCTCTGATCCTAAAGGATGCACAAAGTACAGAAGATGGTCAACAATATCTAAGTTGATGCATTCTAAAAGAGCAGTTTGTGACTCTCTAGAATCAGAGCCAAATGAATTTAAGAAGGTGGAATCATACTTACAGTCCCTCATCATCTATGAGTCTTCATCTACTGAAACTTTTCAAAGTCATATGGAAGATTTGGAGATATGCATTCAAGATCTAGAAATAGGAGTTGAACAAATATCAAGAAAATTAATAAGAAATAGAGTTTCACTTCTTAACATATTCAATCATTAATCGTAGTGTCTATATGATTTTTGCGCACTCAATTTTCCCCCAAGAGTGTTACAGTACACAATTGTAAATGAATGTGAATATATCTTCTTTTTAATACTGAATACTATTATCTAGGGATCAAACCCTTATTACTTTAACATCATCTCTCTTGCACAGTTTCCTTCAAAATCTTTCTTTCAATTTCATTTTTCTTTCAAATATTCTCCAAGGAAATAAGTGAAGTAAAGTAACTAATTAATAAAATTTATATGTCTCGTTTTGGTAAAAAGTAAAATGAAGAATGGAAAAAGAGGAAGAGAAGTCAAATAAAATAATTATAAACTTCTGCAACTTAAGTATCCATATCCTAGTTGTCAATCTCAAAACTCTCATTGGGTTCATAATTAAATAAAAACTTTGCATATCATCCCATGTTTGTATGCTGATAATAGAGATGAATAACCTAGTTAAGTTTCATCTACTGAGTACCAGCTAATCAGTATTAAAATGAGGAGCTAACATGCATTATATGAATATTGATTAAATAATAGATATGAAGTTGTAATATGGCCATAATCATGTCTTAATTGTATTGATACTCAAACAAGAAGATTCCTCTTGTTCCAGATTGATCCATGGAAAGCAGACAAGTTCAAAGACTGCAATCTTCTTTAGAATAGAAAATAGTTTCTTCTTCTACAAACAAATGATATAATGGCTATAAGGTGCATGATCTGCAGAGATTGAAATTTTATATTAGCAACATGCAGAGATGCTGTTTATCTATTTGACGTCAAATTAAAAAATAAACGGATGAGTTGGAAGGTGCGTGTATCAGAAACATCATGACTTCAAGAAAATACAACTGGGTTGGTCTCTTTTTCATTCACACGTTTATAGCTTTATTTTAATGCATGGAAACAATAATTACTGCAAATCTTGTCTCTGCAACATAGACATGCGCAGAAGAATTGCAGCCATTGTTTATGCAACAAAGTAGTCTACACGTGCATGCATGCGTGCAGATGAACTGTATTATTGAATGCAAGTTTTATATAGAATGTGAATACTTGCATTGAAATTATCTTAATCATGGAAGTGAGAGCGCAAAAACATAAAACAAAATATTACAGTTGACAGTTTCCTGATGTGAGACACTACTCAAAAACACTTTTTTGATAATGTTAAGATCTAATCTTGCTTAGTTGGCACTTATTGATGTATGTTTAAGATTAGATTCCTTTTCTATCCAAGACTCGTAATATATAATGAGAAAATAACATTGAAAGGAAGGTACCTTCGATTAGCTTATTACAACATGAGAAAATATCCTGATGCAATTTACCTCATGAACAACAGAATCAAAGTAAGTAGCAGTTTCCTTTTGATTTCCAAGCTAATGCAGACCAAAAAAATTGGTAGTTAAAAGTGAATTTGTCAGACATAATGAAGCATTGCAATCAAATAAATTTGTAAACAAGAAAAAGCTGCAAAACCACTTTGGAGAAACTGGAGTTGGTTATTCAAAACTGAAGAAAGGCTTGAGATTTTGGTTAGGCACTTGATTAAGATTATATAGAGCATCAAATTTTAATAAATTTATTATGATAAATTGAAGGATAGGTCATTAGAGGAAGTTAAATATTGTCATCATCATGTATTGATACCAGAACAAGAAGATTCCCCTTGCCCCTAATTGATCCTCTGAAGGTTGACCAATTCAAAGACTGCATGCAATTTGTTAGTAGAATAGCTTATCCTTCTGCAAACAAAATATATAATTGCCAATACAATGCATGATCTTTAGATATTGAAATTTTATACCTGCGACATGCAAAGCGGACACCTATCCGTGTAATGCCAAGTTAAAAATATGCATCAATATTCATCAAATGCAACCAAAAGAAACTCAAAATCAGTTCCAAAACTAATTACACAAGCTAACTAAAGGCATTCCTATGTCCTTCAGTATCAGCCATTTAGGGATTATGCATGAGCATGAAATGGCTCCCCTCATCTTCATCAATTAAATGCTAAAACTAAGCTAGTAATTTGACAGAGAAAAAAAATGATGTCAATAACTCGCAGCTTGTTGCCACACCAGTATCGCTTTTTTCCTCCAAATTTGGGAACCCTAGCCTCCTTGGTTTTGATTGTGGAGAGCAGAATGAACGTTGAGCTGAGTTCATGATCGGAATTTGATTTTTTTTTAATTATACGGTATTGATATTTTTATAAATTGGATTCAATGGCATTGTGGTCGATTTATATTTGTAAATCTAAATTCTTTATATTAGACTTAGATTGCCTTCCTTTAGATTTGAATTACCTTAGTTGGGTTTGGCTCACTTTACACTCTACTCAATTTAGAGAAGTCAAATCATGATAACAGTTTGATGACCGAGTGAGATGCCAAATAAATTTGGCTGCCCTTCCATTTTTCTCTAGTCCAACTCCAAATATATTCAAATACCTCCTTTCAGACAAGACCCAGAAAAACTTGTGTGGAAACCTGTAGGTAACTGAAAATATAAAAGCACTCTTTTTAATACAAATTGTGAGCGGCAAAAGATAGTTGAAACTTGAAGGTTACTGAACTTAGGGTCAAAGGGGCAAAACTTTCAGCTAATCTAATCTGTCCCTTCACTACACCTCTTAAACTCAATTGAGAGGTGAGACAATCTCTACAAAATATTATAAAAATGGCATGAAACCAAAGTACACATGTTTTTTATCTGTCTTAATTTTCAAACCAACAGGAACATAGGAAAGGCTACAAGAAATTATTAATCATAACAAGTTGATGAAAAAAGTAATAATACTCTTTAAATATTATTGTTTCCAACGGGAACTTCTGCAACCCACCATGCATCAACTGCTCTTTTCACACCTTAATGAGACATGTAACTGCAACAAACAAAATGGTATATACTAATAGGTGTCTAGCTGGGTACACTGCATAAACATCGCCACCAAGTAACCAATATAACAATGTCAGTAGCTGAAGATCAAGAGACTTTCGTTGTCTTCGATATGTCCTGTTGCAGGCAGACAAATTTCATAGACTAAAAGATAGTCATGCTTTAAAACAGCATCTTTTCATCTTACAACTAAAGCTCCATTAACAATGCATTCATAATGCATTTCTGAGTATTATATTGTAAAAATATCATTTTGTAAGAATCAACGCAATTCCCAAGAAAACAATTGAAGGATGAGTTGGAGAGTATTGACAGATCATGGTGAGGTAGCCGAGATCCAAATCAAGATGATATCAATACATACTAATTAGGTGACATTTAAGAAACAAAAATATTCTTCTTGTCTCCTTCATTTGTTTGCTATATATATGAAGCAAAAAAGCCAACCAAAACTCAAGTATTCAAATAAACTCTTGTATATTTTCACCTTCTAAACTTCTGCTTTCTGAGAAGAAAAAATGGCAATCATTGAAACAAACACAAAAAGCTCTTTGCATCTTCGCAGTAACAGCTTACCATCCACATCTCACCCTCTTATATCACAATTTGAGGACCATTTGCAGAGATTGAAGACTTCCGAAGGTGCCTCTTCAGAGTCATCATCTTCGATATCCAACAAACTTAATGGCATGCAGGACTTGCATGACTGCATTGATATGTTGCTTCAATTGCCAATTGGACAACAAACCTTAGCACAGGAGTGCAATGAAAAATGTGTCGATGACCTACTAGAAGGATCACTTAGGATCTTGGATATCTGCAGTATAGCTAAGGAATGCCTTTTGCTATCAAAGGAAAACATGCATGAACTACAATCAGTCATCAGAAGAAAGAGAGGAATTGAAACCGGATTCAAAGTTGAGTGTGTAAAATACATGGCTTTGAGGAAGAACATGAAGAAGCAAATTCGGAAGGCGTTGGCAAATTTGAAAGCAACGAAGTTGATTGCTTCTTCTTCAAACAACAAAGACAATAACTCATCACCTATGTTAGGATTCTTGAAAGAAGCAGAAACAATCACTATAACCTCACTTGAACATTTGTTGCTGTTTATCTGTAATCCAAAAGGACACTCAAATAACAGAAGATGGTCAGCAATATCCAAGTTGATGCATTCTAAAAGAGTAGTTTGTGACTCTCAAAATTCAGACACAAATGAATTTGAGAAAGTGGATGCAGCTTTGTTGTCTCTCATCAGCCACAAGTCTTCATCTACTGAAAATTTTCAGAGTCATTTGGAAGATTTGGAGATGTGCATTCAAGATCTAGAAACAGGAGTTGAACAAATATCAAGAAAATTAATTAGAAATAGAGTTTCACTTCTTAACATCTTCAACCACTAATCATAGTGTCTAAATGATTATTGTGCACTCAAATTTTGCACCATGAGTGTTACATAAATGTACATGATTGTGATTATATCTTCTTTTTTATGTGAATATTATTATCTAGGGATCTAACCCTTATTATTTCAACATCTATCTCTTTTGCTTAGTTCCCTTCAAAATCTTATCTTTCAACAAATTTTTTCACTTGATAAATTTATGTTTCTCTTTTTGGTAAAAAAATATAATGATGGATGAAAAATAAAATAATTGTTAACCTTCGCAAAAATTAAGCATGCCAACATGATACTCAAAGTCAATTTAAATGCATATCAGAGTTGTCAATCTCAAAACTTGTATTGGGCCCATGAATAAATGAAAACTTTGCACATATTCATTCACAAATTTTATATGCTAATAATAGAGATAAAGAAGCTAGCTGTGTTTCATCTACCGAGAACCATTGAATTAGTATTAAAATTAGGAGCTAACATGCATTATATTAACAATGAATATTGATTAAATAATTGATATGAAGTTGAGGACACTGTAAAATATAGTCATCAGAATGTACTAATTGTATTGATACCTTAACAAGAAGATTCCTCTTGCCTCCAATTGATCCACTGACGGAAGACAAGTTCAAAGACTGCATGCTACTTTAGAATAGAATAGCTTCTTCTTCTGCAAACAAATGATAAAATAGACATTAAGATGCATGATTAGCAGTGTCTGAAATTTTATATTAGCAACATGCAGAGATGCTGTTTATCCATGTGATGCCAAGTTAAAAATACAGGGATGAGTTGGAAGATGATATAATTGCATTAGATAACTTTATTTAGATCATGATTCATGGTTATAATGCTTTAAATTAATATATACCTAACAACATATTTTTCTTGATCAAATATTCAAAGTCCATGAATTTGGAATTAGAGTTGAGATAACCATTAAGCAGTTTAATTTTTTCAATTCTACATGAAATGACACATAAATTGGTGATCATGAAAATTGGGTTGGTGTCTTTCTCATTCATACGTTTATAGCTGTATTTTAATGCATTGAAACAATAACTATTGCAGTTTTTGTCTCTTGAACAGAGTCATGTGCATAAGAATTGTAGTCATGGTTTCATCTATCAGAATAGTCGTCCACGCGTGCATGCAAATGAATTATATTATTGAATAGAAGATTTTGATATAATATGGATTTTGCGTTGAAAATATCATTATATGAAAGAGAAAAGTGACACCATATTGACTCACATCCAAACCAATCATCGGTCCCAAAGGCTGATCCTGCAAATTAACAGTGTCATTAGCAAAGGTAACAACACTCTTGAGAACGAGTCAATTGACAGTACTCTTAAAGAATTATTTTAAAAGTGAGCTTCTGCAAACCATCATGCATCAATTGCTTTTTTTCACATGTAAATGAGACAGGTAACTGCAACAAATAAAATGGTAACATAAATTAAGAAGGTGTCTAGCTGGGAACACTGCATAAACATTGCCACCAACAAGTAACCAATTTGACAGTAGCTAAAGATCAAGACTTTCCTTGCTTTCAATATGTCTGGTTGCAGGCAGACAACTTCATAGACTAAAAGATACTTATGCTACAAAACAGCATCTTCTCATCCTCCAACAAAAGCTCTCTTACAATGCATGCATGATGCATTTCTATGTATAGAGTACTATATTGTAAAGATGCCATTTTTTCAGAATCAACATGATTCCAAATTAAAATTTTGAGGGGTGAGTTGGAAGCTTGGTGCATGAAGAGCATTGACAGATCATGGTGAGGAAGCTGAGATCCAAATCAAGATGATATAATTGTATACTAATTAGGTGACATTTAACAAACAAAAATATTCTTGTCCCCTTGATTTGTTTGCTATATATATATGAAGCAAAAGAGCCAAACAAAACTCAAGTTTTAAAATCTTGTATATTTTCACCTACTAACCTTTTGTTTTCTGGGAAGAAAAATGGCAGTCATTGAAACAAACACAAACAGCTCTCTTCATCTTCGCAGCAACAGCTTACCCTCCGCACCTCACCCTCTTGTATCAGAACTTGAGGACAATTTGCAAAGATTGAAGAGTTCTGAAGGCGCTTGTTCAGCATCATCATCCTCAGTATGCAACAAACTTACTCGCATGCAGGATTTGCATGACTGCATCGATAATTTGCTTCAATTGCCAATTGAACAACAAACCTTAGTACAAGAGTGCAATGAAAAAAGTGTCGATGACCTACTAGAAGGATCAGTTAGGATCTTGGATATCTGTAGTATAGCTAAGGATTTTCTTTTGATATCAACCGAAAGCATCCATGAACTACAATCAATAATCAGAAGGAGAGGAAATGAAACTGGATTCACAGTTGAGGGTGCAAAATACATGGCTTTAAGGAAGAGCATGAAGAAGCAAATCCGAAAGGCGTTGGTAAATTTGAAATCAATGAAGAATGAGTTGATTTCTTCTTCCTCAAACAATAAACAAAATAACTCTTCGCCCATGCTTCAATCCTTGAAAGAAGCAGAATCCATAACCCTAAACTCACTAGAACATTTGTTGCTATTTATCTCTGATCCAAAAGGACAGTCAAAGAACGGAAGATGGTCAGCAATATCCAAGTTGATGCATTCTAAAAGAGTAGTTTGTGATTCTCAAGAATCAGACACAAATGAATTTGAGAAGGTGGATGCAGCATTGCAGCCTCTCATTAGCAACAAGCTTACATGTACTGAAAATGTTCAAAGTCAACTGGAAAATTTGGAGATGTGCATTGAAGATCTAGAAATAGGAGTTGAGCGCATGTCAAGAAAATTAATTAGAAATAGAGTTTCACTTCTTAACATATTCAACCATTAATCATAGTGTCTATATGATTTTTGTGCACTCAATTTTCCCCCATGAGTGTTACATACTTACATAGTTACATATCTGTACATGAATGTGAATATATCTTATTTTTGATACTGAATATTATTATCTAAGGATCAAATACTATTAGTTCAACATCTATCTCTCTTGATCAATTCCCTTCAAAATCTTTATCTTTCAACTTAACCTTTTCTTCCAAATGTTCTGCATTAAAATATCTGAAAGGAAAGAGAAGATAAACCAGTCAGCAAATTTTTTCACTTCAAGAGTCATCAAAGAAGTAATTAAGTAACTGATTAATAAAATTTAATCTATTAATTCAGTCGCATATAAATGTAAGTGATTACCATTTCTATACATTATGTCCATGTGAATCTCAAGGTCAACTTAAATGAATATCCTAGTTGTCAATCTCAAAACTGCTATTAGGTTCATGATTAAATAAAAAACCTTGTGTTCTAAACCTTGTGTTTCATCCACCAAGGACCGTTAAATTAGTATTAAATTAGGAGTTAACATGCATTATAATAATAATTGATTAAACAATAGATATGAAGTTTGGGACACTGCAAAGCATAGTCATCATGATGTACTAATTGTATTAATACCAGGACAAGAAGATTCCTCATGCCTCCAATTGATCCACTGAAAGCAGACTAATTCAAAATAATGCATACTATTTGAGAGATTGAAATTTTATATTAGCAAAATGCAGAGTTCTGTTTATCCATGTGATGCCAAATGAAAAAGAAAGGGATGAGTTGGAAGTTGAGTGTATAGGAAACATTACCACTTCAATCAGAGAATACATATTAAAATCAGATGCTAACATGCATTCTATTAATGATAAAATAGTAGATATGAAGTTGGGTCACAGAATAGTATAGCCATCACTAAGTATTCATTGTATTGATACATGCTTCAATCAATTTTAAACCTCTAAAATCCAAGTCTTACTTGGATAAGTAACAAACTACTCCACAACTTAACACCTTCACTCGTAACTTATTCTAAACAGTGTCTAATATTTCAAACATCCATATCATGCATGTAGCACATACTTGGCCAAACTATGCATCAATATTCATCAAATGCAAGACCAATATAAATTATCCGGAAAAGGGGGCAACATCATATCAATAAATTTCCCTATTAGACCAGTTCGAGCATGCTATGCATCAATATTCATCAAATGCAAACTAATTAAAATGATCAAGTGACCATGATTCAATAACATTAAAAAAGGGGGGGAAATTGTTGAAACAAATTAAATTTATGTGAATTTCACCAAAGTAAAAATAAAATTAGCACTTGCAGGGATATTTTTTCGGCAAAGAATAAAAAATTATGCACCAGCCGGGAATCGAACCCGGGTCTGTACCGTGGCAGGGTACTATTCTACCACTAGACCACTGGTGCTTGTTGTTTGCATTGCTGCAAATTTATGTATTTATAGTCTATATTCCTTGTAAAATATCGTTATGCTTTTGAATAAATTGTTTGCAGATGAGGTATGAACTGATCACCATACAAAATGTTACAACATACAACTCTACCATAACTTTATGGATTAAATAAAAGTGAATGATATTCTATAAAATTTAATTTCAGTATGGGGAGTTATATATTTACTATCTATGGTATGGATGAGGACATATTTTTGCATAAGAAAACATGGATTATATTATGAGACCATTTGTTTTGCCTTTTGGATCATCATGGTTCCATTTGAAGCCTTTGTAGATGCAGGTCAAATTTGAACACTTTTCTAATGCAAGATCAAAATCAAATATGGAATCACAGTAAAATTTGCACTAAGAAATTTTACTAATGAAAGAAACTTTTATGGATTTTTGTAATTTTGATATTGAATAGTTTAGATTATTTGGAAAGACTAGGCACTAATAGTTGAAGTTAGGGAAAACTGACCCAACAGAGAACTTGTTGCAAGAAGAGAATCAATGGTAGGTTCATGATTTGGCAGAGATAATAGAGACCATTTGACTCACATTCGACACCAATCATTTGATCCTGTAAACAAGTGGTGGTAATGTGGTATCAATTCACAATAGCATCATGTATCAAGTATATCTATAAATTGAATTGCCATGAAACAGCATCAGAACTCAAATGGAATTAATAAAATGATAAAGCTTTTACTATAGCTTGACCAGAGACTGTAAATATATTTAGTAGACTCATAAACAGTATGTTTTCGGTTCCTCTCTTGTTCTTTTTCAGAAAAAACTAAAATTGAATTAAAATTACTGAGCCAAGCACAAGGTGACTTACACATCAAGCCCAACCAAAAACAGCAGTAGCAACCATAGAAAGTAAGGTTGTGGCTCCATTTGACAGTACAGGCTAAAGGCCACAGCAACAGCTTGATATCAAAAGCTTGAGTCATTGAATTTAAGTTGCAGCAGCAGTATCGCTTCTTTCCTCCAAATTTGGGAACCCTAGCTCGTTGGTTTCGTTTGATCAGAGCCAAACGAATCGCGTTGAGCTTATTTCAAACTCAAAATTTTAATTTTTGGAATTACTAAGGTATTAGTAATATTTTTATAACTTGGTCTCAATGGCATTTTGGTCAATTTATATCCCCCGCTCATTTAAATGTCATTTTTGTAGCTAGCTGTTTAATATTCTCGCTCAATGTCATTTTTGTCATTAATTTTTTTCATGATTTCTTTGAGAAATTTAGAAAGTTGGCCCAACTTCACCTCTTATGAATTTTTTTCAACAGCTTTCAAAACCTTTTTTTAAAGATTCATTAAGTATTTTGAGATCAATCTTCTCTTCTTTTGTTTCGGTCTTTTTCCATTTATCTTCTTGAACTTGAAATACCGACGATGTTGCCCTCATATCTTCTTCTACTTTGTAGTAATGAACAAGACATAAATAACATCCAATATTTTATCAAGTTCTATTATTTCATCTGCCTTGTTGCTAAAATACAAGCTTCCCTAGGTTTTATCATATTCCTAGCCAACAGAACAAGAAAGCGAGTAAGATCAGTCTTTAGGTTAATGGTGTTTTGGTTTGGGACCTTCAAGAGAGAAAAGTCCTTTTTATCGAGGAGCAGGGGTTGGTCTCTAACCTCCTTCTGATGATTCAAGAAACTACATTTTCTCTGGATAGCGATTGCTGGTGGTGAGACATGGAAATGAGGGTGTTTTTTTATTGCTTCAACTTATAATATACTCTTTGAAACCAATTTCAGAGTTGCCACTAGCACGTATAGAGAGGATCTAATATTGCCATTAATTTGGATCAGTTAGACCCCCTCCAAAGTGATTGTCTTATCTAGGCAACTTCTTTAGTATAGGATCCCATCCAACAAGAGAACCTTGCTAAGTGGTGTGTTTTACTCGCCACTGATAGTATTTTTCTACGGTTTGTGATTTGACCCGTTAGAGACGTTTTCCATCTGATTGTGATCTGTGAGCTTATGGATACGTTGAGTTATATAATTTTTACAGAAATGCTATATTTACACTACCAATTGTACACCATAAACATACATCATAACTTTTAAACTATGCTTTGTCTTGGCACAAATCTCAATTTTTATAAAAATAATAAAATAAAGAAAAAAGTATACACTACCGTATATACATACGGTGTAAATGTCAAATAAATTGTAACCATAGCATTCCTCTAATTTTTATGTGGTTTGGCTGGTCTTTTGTATTAAAGAGTAATTCAATATTCAAAAGATGAGCATCAGAAGTTCTGATGTGGGCTGATCTTCTGATGATTACTCAGAAGATGTTGTTGACCAGAAGATGTTATCTTCTGGGTCCCATTAGCTTAGTTGTTTAGTAGTAAGGGTATTTTAGTGTTTTGTAGTACTGTACTGTTTGTACCTTAAACTTGTTCACTAAGTTTAGTCTGTTAGGGCCTACGTGGCAAGAATTTTCTTTTGTATAAATAGCCTTGTAGTAGCTATCATTTATTAAGATCAACAATTTTATTCTCTCTCATTAATCTTTGCGCTGTTATTCTCTTTGTCATCATCTTTATTCTTTGTGCACCAACAATTGGTATCTAGAGCTCCGGTTTCAAACACAGGGAAACACGAGTGAACGTGAGTTTGTGTGACTGTGTGATTGATTTTGTTTCTGGGAAACAAAGTTGTGTTGAATCACATTTTTCTTGGTTGTTTGTGGGTTGGGAAACACTATGTGAGTGTGAGTGAAATCTGATTTTTCTGCACAAGTTTAAAGATGAGTGGAAGCAACTTGAATACCAAACTTCCAGTTCTTGATGGTAAAAACTGGAATAGATGGATGATTCAAATGCGTGTATTATTTGGTGCTCAAGATGTTTTAGATCTTGTCACTAGAGGATATGTTCCGGTTGCAGCGGATGCAACGGAAGAACAAAGAGAAGCGCAGAGGGAAATGAACGAGAGAGATCAAAAGGCGTTGTTCTTCATCCATCAGTGTGTGGATGTGAATGTGTTTGAGAAGATTTCTGATGCTATGACGTTGATCAGAAAAATAGCAAGTGTACTATTTTGCCTCTGTAGTAATAACGGAGAAATTCCCCGAATGTCGATCTCAAGGACTGCGTTGTAATATCGAGTGCAAATTGTAGTTCAATTGAATAAAAACTAATGTTGGGGTTGTGTTTGCAAATTGTGACTAAACAATAATTAAAATAAGCAGAAAAGTAAATTGGCTTTTTGACAAATATGAGTATTATGCTAGGGTAAAGTGTGTGATTGTTCCTGTAATAACCTTGGATTTAGATCTCCTCAACAAGTTCATAGTATTCAATTACCAGCCCTTTAGGATATTTTCCCCTAATTCCTTAGCGGGAAAACCTTTGAACATTCATCCTAAATCCTAAGTCCTTAGAGAATTATGATGAAATCAAGCCTTTATGTTATCAAGAGTTAACCGGTAACTATAGGGTATCCCTAGTCCTAGGTGATATCTACTATAGTCTAATCGTACAAAAACCTTAACAACCGCTGTCCAGCTGGTTGTTAACCGTAAATCAATCTTGTTGGTCCGATAAAGAAAGCATAAAAACCTTATACAATTAAATTAAATAAGAAAACAAATCTATTGATGAACTCAGGAATTCAAAATCATTACATAATCAAATCAGGGACACCCCCTAGCATTAGGGTTTAGTTACTCATATTGTTCAAAGAAAACAAAATATAAAATAGAGACATTACAAGAATTGAGATGAAAGTTGATCTTCAATCGCTTCCGTTCATGAAAACCTTCTTCTCTCCCGAACCCTTGTTTTCTCCAATCTTCAATCGTGTCTTCTCCTCGCCCAAAAAAGTCCTCTAATTCATCGTTAAAACTCTTCTAAATAGTGAAAACTCACTTAGGTTGGTTGGAAGTACCCAAAATGCCCCTTGGGTCAACACTTAATAAAAAATCACAAAAATCAGCAAAATCAGCGTTTTAGCCAACACTGCCCGTGTCAGGCAACACGGGTGGCCGTGTTGGCCCTCTGAACTTAAATTCTCGAAATCACGCCCAGCACTGCTGACACGGGTGCCCGTGTTAGGTAACACGGCCCGTGTCAGCCCTTAACTTCAGAATTTGGCTTTGAGTTCTTCAGCAAAGTTGTAGCCCTTTTCATTAGCGAAATTTTGCCACCAGAACCGCGTCATTCCGAGTTACGAAGCTCTAGTTATGATCAAAATACTACACGCCTGTCACGATGAGAAACATGCTGAAAATTTCTAGATCGCACACTTGCTAACACGAGCCGTGTCAGCCCCGTGACTTTCATCTCTTTTGCATTTTCTTGGCCACGCTTCATCCTAACACGGCCAGTTTCAGGTGACACGGGTGGTCGTGTCAGACCTCATGTAGCTTGATTTTTCACTTCCTTCGAAACTCCCTTTTTTGTACTTTTTCGCATAGATTTGTCTCGATTTATTCCTTTGAGCCTGCAAACAGTAAAATACACAACCAAAACATAAAATGTAGAAGAATGAAGTAAAACACTTGACAATATAAAGCAAAGACGACTAAAATCAACGGTAAATAAACGTGCAAAAACCACTGATCAGACGTCTAAGGAGGCGTGGGATATACTGGTCAGGTGTTACGGTGGTGACGTATCAGTAAAGAAGGTGAAGCTTCAATCCCTGAGAAAGCACTATGAAAATCTTAACATGAAGAACAATGAGAAAGTTTCTGAGTATATCTCTAGAGTGATTGTGATCACTAATGAGATGAAGGCTTGTGGAGAAACTCTTTCTGAACAAGTAATCATAGAGAAGATATTGAGGTCTCTTACTCCTCAATTTGATTATATTGTTGTATCTATTGAACATTCTAAAGATCTGGAAACCATGAGAATAGAAGAGTTGCAAAGCAGTTTAGAAGCACAAGAGTTGCGTCTGACTTAGAGAACTTTTGAGAGAGAAGTTGAGCAAGCTCTGAAGGCTTCCTTTGTCAAGAAGGACCAGAAGCATAGACGTGGTGATAGATTCTAGAAGGAAGCCTCAACTTCTGATGAGAAGAGATATCAGAAACGAAAGGATAAGAAGAAAGTTCAATGTTACTGTTGCAAACAGTTTGGCCATTTTGCTAGAGACTGTTTGGAAAACAAAGGAAGGAAATCAGAAGAAGCAAATATAGCTAGAGGTGATTCTGATGACGAACCTTTGCTATTGATGGATTCAGAATCTGACGGAAGATGTTTGTCAGAGTGGTGGTATATGGACACTGGGTGTTCAAATCACTTGACTGGAAACAAACAATGGCTGATAGACTTTGACTCTGAAAGGAGGACAAAGATCAGATGTGCTGATGATAAGTATCTTATTACAGAAGGTATGGGAAATGTCAAAGTCAAAGTGAAGAATGGAAAGATTGTTCTAATCAAGGATGTTTGGTATGTTCCTGGAATCAGAAGCAATCTGATGAGTGTAGGTCAGCTCATTGAGAAAGGTTTCTCAGTTGTTATGAAGAACAATCTCTTGAAGTTGTATGATTCCAATCAGAAGTTGATTATGCAATCTGAACAAGGAAGCAACAGAACATTCAAGGTGAATGTAGAAACAGCTGAAACAGAGTGTCTGAGTGTTGAAGGCTCAGAAGGTGATAGTAAGCTGTGGCACAAGAGGTTGGGGCACTTGAACTATAGAAGCTTGGGGCATCTAAGTTCTAAGAAGCTTGTACATGGCATTCCAAAGATTTTGAAGCTTGAGAAGTCATGTGAGGTATGCATGAAAGGAAAACAACCCAGATTGCCATTTGTATCAGAAGTTGCTCCAAGAGCAAAGCATGCTCTGGGAGTAGTGCACTCTGATGTGTATGGACCATTTCCAGAACCTTCACTTGGAGGAAATAGGTATTTTGTGTCTTTTGTGGATGATTTCACAAGAATGACGTGGGTAACACTTATCAAGTTTAAGACTGAGGTGTTCACAGAATTCCAGAAGTTCAAGGTGAAGGCTGAGAAACAGAGTGGTCAGAAGATAAAGATTCTTAGAACGGATGGTGGAGGTGAGTATAACTCTACAGAATTCCAGAAGTTCTGTGATGATAATGGAATTGAGCATGAGGTTAATGCCCCTTATACTCCTCAACACAATGGTCTTGTTGAACGTAGAAATCGTACTTTGCTTGATATGACGAGAAGTATGCTAAAAGAGAAGAAACTTCCTCACAATCTATGGGGAGAAGCTGTTGCTACTGCAGCATATGTTCTCAACAGGTGTCCAACGAAGAGGTTGAAGGAAATTGTTCCTTTAGAGAAGTGGACTAAGGAGAAGCAGAGTGTTAGTCATCTGAAGGTTTTTGGTTCTGTGTGTTACAAACATGTTCCAGAAGCTAGAAGGAAGAAGCTGGATGATAGGAGCAAAGTGATGTTATTGGTGGGGTACCACAGTACAGGTGCATACAAGCTCTATTGTCCAGAAACTAACAAAGTTGAAGTCAGCAGAGACGTCATTGTGAAGGAATCAGAAGTTTGGGATTGGAGAGAGTCTCAACCAACTTCTGATGTAGAGAACTTTTGAAGAAAAGTTAGAGTCAGAAGATGAAGAATCTTCTGAAGACGATTCAGAAGATGAAGAATCTTCTGAAGGTGAGTCAGATGGTGAATCTGATTCTGATCCAGATTCTGATGATGACCCAGAATCTGGTGGTAGTCATGATTCTGGAAGGGAAAACTCTGAAGACGTAGAGTCTGAAGGATAAGCTTCTGGAGATAATCATGGAGGTGGTGACTCTAGAGTAGTTGACTTTGAAGTAGCTCAACGGCCACAAAGAGTCAGAACAATACCTAGAAGGTTTGCTGATTTTGACATGTTGCAAGACACAGAAGTTGACTCAGAATGAGATGTCATTCAGTGTGCCATGTTAGTAGATTCTGAACCAGTGAGTATTGAAGAAGCGCTCAAGAAGAAGGTCTGGATTAATGCCATGAAATAAGAACTTGAGGCTATAGAAAGAAACAAGACTTGGAAGCTGACAGAACTTCCAAAGAAGAAGAAAGACATCAGCGTCAGATGGGTTTTCAAAGTAAAGCTGAAGCCAGATGGATCAGTTGGTAAACACAAAGCGAGGCTAGTGGCTAGAGGTTTTCTTCAGAAACCTGGACTAGATTACTTTGAGGTGTTTGCTCCTGTAGCTAGACATGAAACAATCAGACTGGTGATTGCGTTAGCTGCAAACAGAGGTTAGTCCTTAATGCATCTGGATGTAAAGTCTGCATTTCTAAACGGTCCATTACAAGAGGAGGTATATGTGTCACAACCCCCTGGCTTTGTGAAAAAGAATAAGGAAGGGATGGTGTACAAATTACACAAAGCTCTGTATGGATTGAAGCAAGCGCCCAGAGATTGGAATTTGAAAATTGATTCATTTTTCAAGAAGCAAGGGTTCCAAAAGTGTGAGATGGAATATGGAGTTTATGTGCAACATTCTGGAAGCAATATGATTCTGTTGTGTCTGTATGTTGATGACATATTGCTTATGGGGAGTGGTCCAGAAGATCTGATGAAGTTCAAGAAGGTGCTGATGAATGAGTTTGAGATTACATACCTTGGGAAAATGTCATATTTTCTAGGGATGGAGATTCTGTACTCAGAGGATGGTATCATTCTGCATCAGCTAAAGTATGAGTTAGAACTTCTGAAGAAATTCAAGCTGGAGAATTGCAAAGCTGCTGTTACACCGTCAGAAACGAATCAGAAGTTGAACTCTGATTCTGAAGGTGAAGATGTTGATGCTATGATATTCAAACAGCTGGTTGGTTCTCTAAGGTATTTGTGTAATACCAGGCCTGATATATGCTATGCAGTTGGATTGGTGAGTAGGTTCATGAGTAAACCTAAGTGGTCCCATTACCAAGCTGCTGTCAGAATCTTGAGATATGTCAAGGGAACTCTGAAGTATGGCATATTGTTTCCTTCTGGGAGAAAGGAAGAATCAGAGTTATTGAGTTATTCTGATTCTGATTGGTGTGGTGACAGAGTTGATAGAAGGAGTACTTCTGGATATTTGTTCATGTTTATGGGAGGTCCTATTTCTTGGAGTTCCAAGAAGCAACCTGTTGTTGCTCTATCAACCTGTGAAGCTGAGTACATCGCAGGCGCTGTAGCTGCATGTCAAGCTGTGTGGCTTCTGAACTTATTAAAAGATCTGAAGATTAAAGTGAAGAAGCCTCTGAAGCTGATGATTGATAACAAGTCTGCAATCAATCTTGCCAAGAATCCGGTGTTACATGGAAGAAGCAAGCATATTGAGACTAAGTATCATTTCTTGAGAAGCCAAGTCCAGAATGGAACATTAGAAGTTGTGCACTGTAGCACCCAGAAGCAGATGGCAGATGTTCTGACAAAGGCAATCAAGACGGATCAATTTCTGCTATTGAGGGATGGAATTGGCGTTGTCAGCTTTGATTGAAGAATATGAATTAAGGGATGGTATTGAAGAGTAATTCAATATTCAGAAGATGAGCATCAGAAGTTCTAATGTGGGATGATCTTCTGATGATTACTCAGAAGATGTTGTTGACCAGAAGATGTTATCTTATGGGTCCCATTAGCTTAGCTGTTTAGTAGTAAGGGTACTTTAGTATTTTGTAGTACTGTACTTTTTGTACTAGGGGTGGCAAAATGGGTCGGGGCCCGCCGGGCCGCCCGCGCACCCGCCAAAATTTATCGGGTTGGGTTGGGATTTTAGGCTCGCCGCTCGCCAAAGCCCGCCACGCCAAAACCCGTCGCCCGCCATACCCGCCCCGCCAAAGCCCGCCGCTCGCCAAAACCCGCTCCTCCTCCAAAACTCACTCTTTTTTTTAGTTAATTCTAGTAATTAAAATTCTTGATGGTTTATTTTATACATTTATTTATAAATATATGTAATATTTTTTAGAGTAAATTTGTTAAAAAAACTACTTTCATAAAAAATAAGTGAAAAGTTTAATTAAAAGGTAAAAAAAGCATATTAATCTATTAAAAAATATATAAATAAAAAAAGGCGGGTAAGCCCGCCGCCCGCCAACCCGCCATCTTGGCGGGGCGGGCATGATTTTGATGCCCATTTTACTTGGCGGGCATGCCCGCCCCGCTCGTTTTTTGGCGGGCATAAGGCGGGGCGGGCGGCCCGTTTTGCCACCCCTAGTTTGTACCTTAAACTTGTTCACTAAGTTTAGTCTGTTAGGGCCTACGTGGCAAGAATTTTCTTTTGTATAAATAGCCTTGTAGTAGCTATCATTTATTAAGATCAACAACTTTATTCTCTCTCATTAATCTTTGCGCCGTTATTCTCTCTGTCATCATCTTTATTCTTTGTGCACCAACATTTTGCCCTTCCTAAGGATATTCCTTTTCTTTTGAGGTGTTATAATAATAATAATAATAATAATAATAATAATAATAATAATAATAAATTAAATGATGTTGTACTTTTTGTTGAATTTTTACGGCTAAATCCATTTTTCACCACTACTTTTTTTTCTCTAAATAACATAAATAAATTAAAATACTAAAATAATAAAATATGGTTTCATGACTTAAATATACTTAAAATATATGTCCTATAATATTTAGGAGTGGAATAAAAATTTGTAAAATAGATATAGACGTGAGCACGGATAGTTATCCATTAAAATAAGTGATATGGATGAGGATACGGATACCTTAGTATCTACATCCATACGCGCACGAGTAGAGACCCTCTCCATTTCCTAAAAAAAAGATAGGTTCAATTACTATGATTTTATATGCATAAAATTCAATTAATATAACATAAATGTCACATGTTATGAAAATGTGTTATTAATATTTATAAAAAACTATAGTAATGGAGATAATGGAGAGAAAGAGAAATGAAGAGGATCCTGACTCCACACGTACAATGTATATTTATGTATTTTAATTTATATCATTATATAAAAATGTGTTTATCTCTTTAAATAATACATCACAATTGAACTATTACACATTTTAGTATAAGTGTTCGTTTATTTCATAATTCTATAATAAAATCTTTGAATTTCTTATTAGCTTTGTTAAAAATTTAAAATGATATGATATTTTTTAATTTATAGATTTAATTTTATTAGAATTGGGGGACAACGGATATAGATACAGATATATAAGTATCCATAAGATACGAGTACAAGTATAAAGATTGGTGTCCACGCAGGTATAGACTTGAGTACGGAAATTTTTTCAAAACTGTGACTTTAGAGACGGATACTAGTATCCTATTTAATCATACTCATTGTCATTCCTAGTTCCGCTTAACACAGAACAACAAACTCATTTGTCATCCTTATTTTTTTTATAAATAACTTAGATAATTAAAGTAAGGGTTAAATATTCAAACCCCCCTGTAATGTTAGCGAGTTTTAGTTTTAGCCCCTGTAAAAAAAATATATTGATCCCCCTTGATCTTATTTAGATTCCATCAACAAACCCCCCAATTGCCTAGTGGCATGAAAGATTCTATGTTTTTTTCCTATGTGGCTTTATTGTTTATTTTAAATCATGGTTTTATGCCACATGTGCAGTACAACGTGGCCAAATTTTGGAAGGTTCAAAATCTAGGGTTACGATTTGTACAATTTAACCCTCTTTATGCTTCTCTTCGTTTTTGTTCCTCTCTTCCTTCTTCGTCTTGATTCTTCTTCGTTTCTGTCCTTCTCTTCCTTTTTCATCGAGCATGGGTGGTAGCAAGTCATCGTCATCATCAGCTGGTAATTTTGGTAGGGGATTGCCAACATGTGGGTGCAATGAAATAATGAAGTTGTGGGTTTCAAACACAATTGATAACCCCAATAGGAAATTCTAGAAATGTGAAAATTCAATGGTAAGTGTTTCTATTCCTTTGAATGTACAATTTTTTCAGAAGTTGATGAATGTTGAATTGGATTTTGTAGAATGGCTGTGGTCTGTTTATGTGGGACGATTTGGTGAATGAACTTAATCCTTCAAGATTCTGTCAATGTGAAATCACCACAGTTTCGTTGCTTGAATTTACGAAGAAAATTATTAAGGATATTGATTGGGAAGCTGGGAAGAGATTGGGAGAAGACTCAAAGAAATTAGACAAATTGAAGAAGAAGCTTGGAATGGAGAAGAGAAAAAATCTTGTTCTGATTGTTGTACTTAGTCTGTCATGGATGTTTTTTGCTTTAGTGTTTAAGCTAATGTAATTTCCTTGTACTGAAAATTGTTTAAGTTAATGTAGTTGTGTCTTAATGGAAGGTTCATGTAACTTTCATAGTTTCTATGTAATTGGTTTGGTCTATCAATGGAAAACCTTGTTCTGATATTTGTAATTGATTTGGTTTATCAATGAAAGTAATATTATGTGTACCTTCTATAGCTTATAATGTATTGTAATTGAACAGCTTGTGTATAACTTAACATAACTTATCATAACTTGAAATAGGTCTGTTACAAAACATGTTCCATCATAAGTTAACTTCTAAAAGGTCTGTTACAACACTTGTTACAGCCTTATAACATGATACCCAAAATGACATGACACCCAAAATGACACCCTTACAAATTTAGTCTTAGTACATAAACACAAAATGCCACAAGCACAAAATAACAGAAACTTAGTCTTAGTACATAGTTTTACAACATCTCTAATCTCTAGTTTTCTTGTTCTTCCATGACTTCATAAACCTAGTAGCCACACCAAGCTTTGAGTCTTTGGCACATGGCTTTTCTTCAGCATCTGTTATAGTAATTGGTTCTTCACTAGTAGATCCCTGGCCTATAATTGGCTTTTTAAACCAATTCAACTTAATCCTCTCACTCTGCCTTCTCTTAACTATTGGTTTCTTGGGCATTAGTTTCTTAGATTTATTCTTGCTTGACTCTACAACACATGATCCACTTTGACTCTGAACTGTTGGTAATTGGTCTGGCTCCACAGTAGGCTCAGTGTTGGCATCACCAGATATTGTAGTTTCAGAATCAGGTGCTGCAGTCTGAATATTGGCATCATCAGCCACACAAGAAGACTCAGTGGCAGTGTTGGCATTAACAGTCTCAGAATCAGGTGCTGCAGTCTTAATGTTGGCAGCAGTTCCAGAAATGTTAAGCATTATCTCAAATTACTTACCTTTCTTTTTAGTGCATTGGGGTTTTGTGTCTTGCTTTTACATGTCATGGAATTATGACCAAACTTATCACACTTGGTGCATTTATATGCAACCCCAGACCTTCTCTTCCTAGCACCATCCTCCCCACTTTCTCTTATCCTCAACTTCTTAGGCCTACCTGGACCAGTTTTGTATGCAGGTGGAAGGGGTTTTTCAACTTTAACTTCTGGCCACATATCTTGACCATTGATAGGGCTAACAGAAAAACCCTAACACAACTTAAACTTTTATCTTGTATAACATTCATCCATAAAATCATCTAGGTTTTGCTTCCTATAGCTCAAGGCAGCTACAGCATGTCTACATGGGATTCCTACTAGTTCCTAAAAGTTACAGCTAAAAGTCCTTTTTGCAATATCCACAATAAACTCTTGAGTATTGAAACTATGAGTAACCTGAAATTTCTCATCCCTTGACCAAGTTGGCAACCAATGCCCACTATTAAACACTTCAGTATCTAACCTCTTCCTAGGTATTGGCATAACTCTATGCTGCCGCTTTTCAAGTTTAGTTGCAGATGTTGCCAACCTATTCATAAGATATTTTCGTATCCATTCACACATAGTGAGAATAGGCTTGTCCCTAGCCACTAGAATTGTAGCATTAAAGGATTCAGAAATGTTATTCATCATAACATCACATTTAGGGTAAAAAGAGAATGCATGCTTACACCAACTTCTTGTAGGGACAGCCATCAACCAACTCCAAGCATTGGTGTCAACCTTCTTCAATCCATCCATCTTTTAGACCCATGTCTGATAGTATGTAGCCTTAGCTGCTCCCATCATCAAATCCCTAATCAAGGTTCCACCACCAAACCGTTTCTTGAAATTAGCATACAAATGTCTAATGCACAATCTATGCTCAATTCTATCAAACATTTCATCAAATACTGCAACAAGTCCCTGAAAAACAAAAAAAAAAAAACTTTCTCAAATAAGTGTACAATGAAGAATTGAACATAATAAACAATGAAGTAGTGAACATAATGAAGAAGTGTACCTTTTGTTGATCAGATATAAAAACATATCTCCTCTCTTGTCCAATATCTTCCATTAATAGTTGAAGAACCATCTCCAACTCTCTTTAGTTTCAGTCTCAACCACACCAAATGCTAAAGGGAAGTATTGATCATTAGCATCCCTACCCACAACAATTAGTAGTTGCCCACCATATTTGGTCTTCAAGTGACACCCATCAACCCCCACAAAAGGTCTACATCCATTTATAAAGCCTTTCTTACAGCCATCAAAACAAAAATAAAAGGAGCCAAATCTTGGTTGTATGGTTGGGCTAGGTCTTTCAACATTAATCTTGACTGTGTTGTCAGGATTTACCCTTGTTAACTCAGCTGCATACCTCCATATGGATGCATACTGAGAATCAGCATCTCCTTCAATCACCTTCTTGGCTATCATCTTAGCCTTCCAAGCTCTTGCAACATTTGCACCAATGAAATTTTTTTGCCTTATCTCTTGTATTATGTCACTAATCCTGACAGTTTCAGATGTTTGCAGCATCTTCACCACATGCTTGGCCACCCATTTAGAGTTGGCAGATCTAGGGGTGTTCGCGGTGCGGTTTGGGCGGTTTTGACGAAAAAAATCATCCGAACCGCAAGAGAAAAAATCGTGCGGTTTGGTTTGGTTCGGTTTGCTTTTAAAAAAATCCGAACCAAACCAAACTAATGTGGTTTGGTTCGGTTTTTTACAAATATTTTATTGAGCCATAATACACATATAGATGACAACATAATTTTGTATTTAGACATTCATACACTATCAAATAACAACAAAACTCGTCATATTTTGACAACAATTTTCCATTTAATATATAAAAATTAAATTAGAAAAAAGTGGAATATTAAATATAAAGTAATAACATAAAACAATATAAAAAATATTATAATAAAACAAAATAATATAAGAGACAAGAGATTAGTGAAGGTGAAAAAGAAAAAAAAAGTGTTGAGAGATTAGAGAAGAAAATGTGCGATAAAAACGAAACTGAAATACGGAACATTTACATAAAAATAGAAGGTGAAAAAGAAAGAATATAAGAGAGTAGAGATTATAGAAGAAGAAGGAAGAGTTATGTGGCAAAGAAGGTGCGATAATATTATTAGAGATTTGAGAAGATCGGGACTAAAATTATATGTGTAAGGATGAGAAAATTGTTGGTAATCATAAGGATAAGGTATAATAGGTTTAATTTTTGGTTGGATGTGAGTTAAGTAAAATTTAGGTTGTAACATGATGCGGTTTGATTCGGTTTGGTTCGGTTTACAAAATACAAACCGCAAACCGAACCAAACCGTGCGGTTTTGTTAACAGATGACTCAAATTAATCCGAACCAAATGCGGTTTTTTGCGGTTTCGGTTTGATTTGGTTTGGTTTGCGGTTTTATATTGGGTTGGTTTGGTTTTCATCACCCCTAGGCAGATCTATTGTTCAAAACCCTAGCACATGTGTGGGTGTATTTAAGTGTTTTTATAGCAAAGGTGTGTTTGTGGCCCACTTTAGAGCATAAGACCAAAAACCACATTTAGCCTTACACTTTACCCTTACTCTATAGCTCTCATTTTTCACAAAAGTAATTTCCCTCCCATTGACCACTGACCACTCACGAATAGCATCTTTGAAGTCAACAAGTGAATTAAACTTCATATCCCACTTAAATTTATAGTCCTTGTTAAGATGCTCTTTCTTAAATCTCTCAAACTTGGGCCTTTTTTCATCACCTGAATCGTCTGGGTCAGAACTATTCAACTCATCACTAAAGTATTCATCCTCATCCATGTTCTTATTGGACCTACCAAAAAGCCCACTACCACTTGCATCTACTCTGATGGGCAAAGTAACATCAAATAATTCAAAGCCATCATGAATAGTTGTGGCTCTTTCATCTTCACTATCATCTAACCTATCAATAAACACCTCTCCTAACATTCCTAGACCATTGGCTATATCATCTTCCCTATTTTCCTGTCCATGATCCACAAATATATCCCCATCAATACCCGTTGAACTGAAGTAAGAAGCAAAGTCTAAAGCATTATCATCTTTTCTTATATGAATAAATCCATCTTGAATCTCCAGTACTTTTGTCCAAACCCTAACTCTACCATCCTTATATCCCAGCTTACTAATCAACTTCATAAGACCCTCCATTGTAAAACTCACAGTGTGTACCCTAGTTACCTTTGTTTCAACACCCCCTCTATATATGAGTTCATTTTGATTGTCCCTAACAAATTCACCCCCATGGTGACAGGTGAAGTTAAAATGTTCCGATCCCTGTTAAGAAATTGGATGGAATTTCAGATTTTCCCAAAAACCATACCCAGACGAAAAACTTGGAAGGAGTGTACGAAAAACTTACCTGAGACATTATCAACCGTATTCGCAGCCTTTACTTCGGCTTCTAGGGCTTCGATGCTCCTTTGCTTCGTCTTCGCATGAACCTTCTTCGTCTTCGCAATGCCCAGATGAAGAAACTCCAAACACTGATGAACCCTAAGAATTTCAAGGGGCTTTTTGAAAACTATATATCCAGTGGCCATAAAATTTAATCAAAATGCCATGTGTAAAAATAACTTTTAATACGTAGCAAATATTGGAAAAAAACATAGAATCTTTCATGCCACTAGGCAATTAGGGAGTTTGTTGATGGAATCTAAATAAGATCAAGGGGGTTGTTGTGAAAAACGATACCAATAACAAAGTATAATAGGGAATTATAGGGGAGAAGAAGAACACAATAATTGGTTATAACTGCTATTCTTTCACTTTCTCTTAAAACAAGATTACAAGTTTACAAGAATAACAAATAACCTCTCTCACCCTAAATTAGGATTTGCAGCTTAGCAATGATGAGAGACTAGTATGCTATTTATAATAAAACCTAACATACTAACTAATGGGCTTTTTCCACAAGGCCCGTTACACAAGTCAACTTAATAAACAAGCTAACTTAACAAATTAGGGTTTAAACACTAAAACCTAATTTAACATGCTAACAACCCTAGCATCTTCGACACAAGCATGTGAACAACCTTCGACTTCATGCTTAACCCTGTCGAACCAAGAAGCTACCCTTCGGCCATACTAGAGTTCGATCCAAAATCTCACAAATCTCCACCTTGGATCTAACTCTACAACATCAAGGGAACAAACTAGCTTTCTTCATGCAGCTTTATCAACTGCATACAGTGGAAAAACTTGCAACTCGACAATGTCTTGGTGATCATATCAGCAGCATTGTCTTCAGTCGAAACCTTCAGCACTTGGACTTCTCCACGCTCGATTACTCCTCTGACGAAATGCAGCCTCACATCAATGTGCTTAGTTCGCTCATGATAGGCTGAATTCTTCGACAGGTGTATTGCACTTTGACTATCACATTTAACAGTGATACCTCGACCTTGAAGTTTCAGCTCCTTCGCAAAACCTTCAAGCCACAATGCTTCTTTCACAGCTTCAGTTAATGCAATGTACTCCGCTTCAGTGGTTGATAGAGCAACAACCTTCTGAAGTGTTGCTTTCCAACTAATTGCTGTGCCAAACATAGTGAAAACATATCCAGAAATAGATTTCCTGGAATCCATACAACCTGCATAATCAGAGTCGACATATCCTTCGATTACTGCTTTACCATCTTCACCCAAGGCTCCACCATAAATTAGGACTCTATTCAGAGACCCATTTATGTACCTTAAAATCCACTTCAATGCTTGCCAGTGAGCCTTTCCAGGATTCGCCATGTACCTGCTTACAAGACTTACTGCGTATGCTATGTCGGGTCTAGTACAAACCATAGCATACATCAAAGAACCAACTATATTAGCATATGGGATGCTATTCATATAGGCTCTTTCCACATCAGTACTGGGACACTGATCAATACTCAGCTTGAATTGAGGGTTTGTTGGAGTCACAACTGGCTTCGAATTCGACATACCAAACTTTTCAAGAATCTTCCGTAGATATGCCTCTTGAGATAGGCATAACTTCGACTTCTTTCTATCTCTTCGAATGTCAATTCCAAGAATCCTGGAAGCAGCTCCCAGATCCTTCATATCGAACTCCTTATTGAGTTCAGCCTTTACCCTCATCACATCTTCGACACTGTTGCTTGCTATGAGAATATCATCCACATAAAGCAACAAAATAACAAATGAATTACCAGGTCGAAATCTGAAGTAAACACAGTGGTCGAACTGACTTCTAATGAAACTTATGCGTGCCATCAACTTGTCGAATCTCCTATTCCACTGTCGAGGAGATTGTTTCAGCCCATACAAAGATCTCTTTAACTTGCACACATAATCTTCCTTCCCCTTTTCGACATACCCTTCAGGTTGCCTCATCATGATCGTTTCATCTAAATCACCATACAAGAACGCAGTCTTCACATCCATCTGTTCTAGTTCAAGATCGAACTGTGCCACCATGGCAAGCAACATTCGAATGGACCTATGCTTCACAACAGGAGAAAACACATCATTGAAGTCGACACCTTCTTTCTGAGTGAAACCCCTTGCAACTAACCTTGCCTTGTATCTTTTCGACGTCACTCCTTCAATTCCTTCCTTAACTTTGAAAATCCATTTACAGCTGACTAACCTTGCCCCAACAGGTTTCTTGATCAGTTCCCAAGTATGATTATCATGAAGAGATTTCATCTCATCATCCATGGCCTTCAGCCATTCAGTCTTATTTCGACTCCTCATAACTTCCTTATAGTCTCTAGGTTCTTCGTCTAGAACCTCACTTGCAGAGATTAAGGCATAAGCTATAAGATCTGCATATCCAAGTCTCTGAGGTGGCTTGATGACTCTTCTCGACCTATCTCTCGACAATAGGTAGTCATCGTCAGTTTCCTCAACTTCAGCATCTTCTGCTTCTTCTTCGACTTCATCTGGGATATGCAATTCAGCATCAACATGCTCCACCTCAACAGGAATCTCTACCTGTTCCAGCTCTTCGTCAGATGTTTCTGTACTTCGACCAACATCATCAGTTTTCTTAAAAGCCATTTCAGCTTCATTGAAAACTACATCTCGACTGGTGATACACCTCCTGTGACCTGGCTCTAGGCACCATAGCCTATAAGCTTTGACTCCTTCAGGGTATCCCATGAACATGCATTTCAGAGCTCTAGGTTCGACCTTGTCTTGCCTAATGTGAGCATAGGCTACGCAGCCAAATACTCTCAGTTTGTCGAGATCTGGTGGATGTCCCGACCAAACTTCTTCAGGTGTCTTCATATCTAACGCTGTCGAAGGACATCTGTTTATCAGATATGTTGCTGTCGAAACAGCCTCAGCCCAGAACACCTTTGTTAACCCCGCACTAGTCAACATGCATCTGACTCTCTCCAAAATAGTTCGATTAAACCTTTCAGCCAAACCATTTTGCTGTGGAGTACCTGCAGTAGTTCTATGCCTTGCAATACCAGAGGCAGCACAAAAACTGTCGAATGCCTCATTGCAAAATTCAAGGCCATTGTCGGTTCTCAACCTCTTGACCTTTCTGCCAGTCTGATTTTCAACCAGAGTCTTCCAACTTTTGAAATTCTCAAAAGTTTCATCCTTAGTCTTCTGGATGAATACCCATAATTTTCTGGAATAATCATCTACTATGGATAGAAAATACCTTGCTCCTGAATGTGATGGACACCTTGCAGGCCCCCAAAGATCAGCATGGATGTAATCAAGGGAACCATGTGTTCTTTGTTTGCCTTTGTTGAACTTCACTCTGCAAGATTTTCCAAGTACACAGGGTTCACAAAACTTCAGCTTTTCGACTTTGTCTCCACCAAGCAGATTTTGTTTCCCTAATTCGACCAGACCCCTTTCACTGACATGGCCCAATCTCATGTGCCAGATTTCTGTTTTCGACAAAGGTTTCGTGGATGCAACATTTGTCGAACCACTTACAACTTCAGCCTCAAGGGTATACAAGCCTTGTTTCTTCACGCCTCTCAAGACTTCCTTCGAACCCTTCATGACTCTTAGGATACTTTTCTCTCCTTGGAAAACATATCCTTTCTTGTCGAATTCACCAAGAGAAAGCAGATTTCTCTTCAAATCAGGAACATACCTGACTTCAGTCAACAACCTTATTGACTCATCATGGAGCTTGAATCTCACAGATCCAACACCTGCAATCTTGCAAGCCTTGTTGTTTCCCAGCAATACTGATCCACCATCTTGATCACATAATTCCTCGAACAAGTCTTTGTTTGGAGTCATGTGCCAAGTGCAACCTGAATCCATAATCCACTCCTTCTTAGAGTCACTGCTTGAAACCACAAGAACATCAGATGATTCGAAATCATCTTGAACAATGGCAGCGTTGCCATTATCCTTACCTCCATGATATTTCAAGCGTTCAGGGCACACCTTTCTTGTGTGACCCTCCTTCTTACAATGGTAGCATCGAATGCCAGATGCTTCGCCACTATAAGTCTTCGACTGGCTTTTGCCTTTCTTCTTGTCGAACTTACCATCCTTTCGTAAGAGTTTTCCTTTAACGGCCAAACCTTCGCCAACAGTCGAAGGTTTATGCTCCTTTCGTTCATTCAAGTCCTTAGAGTACAAGGCTGATTGAACTTCTTCAAACGTCAGGGACTCCCTTCCATACAGGAGAGTTTCTTTAAAGTGAGCATGTGATCGAGGCAAAGAACACAATAGTAACAACGCTTGATCTTCATCATCGATCTTCACATCAATATTTTCAAGATCAAGAATCAGCTTGTTGAACATATCCAACTGCTCAGCCAATACTTTGTCTTCAATCATCTTGAATGAATACAAAGCTTGCTTCAGGTAGAGTCAATTTACCAGCGATTTGGTCATATACAAACTTTCAAGTTTCACCCATAACCCTGATGCCGTCGTCTCCTTTGATACCTGCCTGAGAACCTTATCACCAAGGCTCAACAAAATTGCGCTGTGTGCCTTCTCAATCATAGTCGTCTTCTCCGCTGCCGTTAATGCAGCATTCATGGCTGCCTCTCCCTTCAACGCTTCCAAACAACCCTGCTGAACCAGTAGGGCTTTCATCTTCAAGCGCCACAGACCGAAATCATTCACTCCGGTGAACTTTTCAATCTCATACTTTGTTGAAGGCATCTTCTCCACGCTCACCGCACCAATTTGTTGTGAAAAACGATACCAATAACAAAGTATAATAGGGAATTATAGGGGAGAAGAAGAACACAATAATTGGTTATAACTGCTATTCTTTCACTTTCTCTTAAAACAAGATTACAAGTTTACAAGAATAACAAATAACCTCTCTCACCCTAAATTAGGATTTGCAGCTTAGCAATGATGAGAGACTAGTATGCTATTTATAATAAAACCTAACATACTAACTAATGGGCTTTTTCCACAAGGCCCGTTACACAAGTCAACTTAATAAACAAGCTAACTTAACAAATTAGGGTTTAAACACTAAAACCTAATTTAACATGCTAACAACCCTAGCATCTTCGACACAAGCATGTGAACAACCTTCGACTTCATGCTTAACCCTGTCGAACCAAGAAGCTACCCTTCGGCCATACTAGAGTTCGATCCAAAATCTCACAGGGGTCAATAATTTTTTTTTACAGGGGCTAAAACTAAAACTCGTTAACATTACAGGGGGGTTTGAATATTTAACCCTTAAAATAATAATATTTATTCCCTCCGTCCCAAATTATAAGAGAAAAAACAAAATCACGCTTATTAAGAAAAGTAAAAACACACTCATTTGACTTATGGTTTTCTTGAAATAAAGTGCTTTGGAAAATTTAAAAAAAAATTATAATTGGTGGTTGGTTATGGAAATGATGAGAGAGAATGTAAGTTAAATGCAATTTGCATTTAATTTTATCTTGAAAGAAATGAAAGATGATTTTTTCTCTTATATTTTGGGACAAGAAAAATGAATTTTTTCTCTCTTATATTTTGGGATGGAGGGAGTAGTTCATAACTTGAATCTGCTAAATTTCTGCCTTCCAGTTTCCCATTTCTACTTCCTTTTTTTATTTAGTCTATTTAACAAATAAAAAATTGTTGCAAATGAAGATAACCAACTGTCTTAATCAGAATAGTAACACAGAAATAACATCAGTTTGGTTAGATGATAGGATTTTCACGTTTGGTAAAAGTAACAGCAAAAACTCAGAATGAAGCTACGATAAATAACTTCTCAATTTTAAGTGTTATTTCTTGTAGAAATGTTTCAAAATTGTGTATAGAACAACGCTTATTCTCTCTATTTAGACCTCAAATGCACTTTTAATTTTTTTTAAAAATAATTTTGTATAATTATATATATTTATTAAAATAAATTTTATGAAAAAATAAAAAATCAACTAAAAATTAATTTAAATAGTATTTTAAATATTTTATTAATTTATTACAATTTTTTTTTAAATCAAAAAGTAAACTTTATTGATATGGATTCAAAAAACATTACAAAACAAGTGATCCCAAGAATCCAACTAATCCAACTTACAAAATAACAACTAGCCTAGGATTAAGGCATAAGAGTTCTACTAATAGGATTCCTTAACTTTTGCTTAAGCCAACATCTGTACACCAACAGTTGCATCAATAATCTTAGAAACTGCTATTTTGTGATAAGGTTTGTCTCCAAAAAAAGGTTTGGTTTCGGAACCTTCAACATTCGTAAATTGTCTCACTAAAAGCACATTGTAGAATCTTGATCTTCCAACCTTTTTTGTTGTACATGATAGTCATGCACAGAATTTCCTCCTTCCACTCTTTAGGACAATGCACAATTTCCAGCCACTACAATATACTCTCCCAAATCACTTGGATACCAGGACATTTAAAGAACAAGTGATCCAAAGTTTCAGTGTTCCTACAAAAAAGAAATAGCTTCAAGAAGGATCTGCAAATAGCTTCCACACCTTCTCCCAAGACATTTGCGATTTTCTAGTAATAGTCTCAATGCTGACCACAAGAAGGATCTGCAAATAGCTTCAACCCTCTTGATAATTTTCTTAGGCATAGGTAAGCATTTCAGCCAGAAATTACTAATGGCAAAAAGGACACTTTTAATCAGTTTAGTCCTACCAGCCATGCTCAACAACCTAGAGCTCCAATGCCTAATTCTTCTCATTATTTTGTTAACCAACCCAATGCAATTATTTATTAACAGTTAGTTTCTCACTAGTGATGGGAATCCCTAAATATCTAAAAGGAATGGGACCCTCAACAAAGGTAGTGGTTCTAAGGATCTCCTGTTTGACCTCATCTTGATCCTCTACATTACCAAAGTAAGCTTTATATTTGTTGGAGATAATAGAAAAACCTGTGGACTCATAAAAGCTTTTTAAAGTTTGCAAAGCAAGGTTTACATAGTCAATGTCACCTCTAGTAAACACCAAGAGATCATCAGCAAAACTCAAATTTATAATTTTCAACTTTTCACATTTAGAGTGAAAACTAAAATTGAGATTCTTACAAAGCTTTTGCAGTACCCTTTGCAAGTACTCCATGATTAGAACAAAGAGAAGGGGAGACATAGGATCATCTTGTCTCAACCCCTACTCCATGATTAGAATAAAGAGAAGGAGAGACATAGGACTACCTTGTCTCAACCCCCTTTTTACCTGCACATTATCAGAAGTCACATTGTTAATCTTATACCTATAAGAAACAGTTCTCACCATGGTCATAATCCAACCTATGGTCAAATTTATTATAATTGTTTTTATATTTAAATTTTAAAAAATCATTTAAATTTAAAATCTAATTCAAATATTTTTTATAAAAAGTATTTTTAAAGTATATTTTTAAAATATTATATAATTTTAATAATGTATATTTAAATTATTATATGTCAAAATTAATCTCTTTTTTCTTTAAAAAGGAGGCTCAAAGACCAAAACTACATAGACACAATCATTTGTTTGGCAACACCCTTCAAGTCTTCTATGTACACCTTAAAGACATCTATGAGACGGTTGTCATACATTTGATAATTCAATTTATGTCTAGCACCAATTTTCGCTGATCTGTCAGTGCAGCAATTTGCTTCAAGCAGAATATTCTTGACGTCCATCTCCTTGAAGTAGCTTAACTCCTTATCGATCAGCCTCACCAAGTTTTCCCCAACTCCAACTATCTTGCTACCTCTTGTAATGGCTTCAAAGGCTTGCCTGCAATCAGTTTGAACACACAAATCCAGGTGTGCTTTGTTTTGGATCATTTTCACCTCTTCCAGAATTCCTCAAAGCTCAACTTGTAGGTTGTTGCTTCTTCCCAAATATTTGGTATATCCTATTATCCAGTTGTCGCTACTGTCACGCAAAACCTCTCCACAACTAACTTTAGCATTCTTCCAAACTGCTCCGCTTGTGTTGAGCGTGAGCCAACCCAACTCTGGAGGTTCCCACTTAATGTGGATCACAGATCTTGATCTCATACTACTTCTGCGGGTCAGTTCAGAGCTGTTGGTGTATTGTTACAATAGCTTATGGATAGTTGCCACCGTGTTATGAGGCATGATGAAGTGCTCTTCGAACTTTTTTTTGGTTACACCATAGCCATATACAGTGACAAGCAGTGGCCCATGTTTCCTGCCACTTCAACTCATCACTCCTATTGAGGTTATTTTTCATGTACAGGGCTAGCCATTCCTGCAAGTTCGAGTTAAAGAATGCAGCTTGTTTGGTTTTTTGCACAATGTTTAGCCATACGTGCTTTATAGAGTTACAATCTCTTAAAGCATGGTATATAGTTTCTTCATTGATCCTACAGTCATTGCATATAGGATCACAAGGGATCTTTGATCAAAAAGTTTCTTTGTTTTCAAACCTTTTCAATGAACCTGTCAGATGAAAATACAAATTCTCTCAGGTATCTTTAAATTCTAGATTTTCTTCCATTGGCTCTGTTGATTGTTGCAACTCTCATCAGGTAATGCTTCATAAGTTGTTTTGGTAGTAAATGTTTCACGTGTTGATCTTTCCCATATGTTAACATCTCTCCCCATATCTTTTATATAAGGGTGAATGGAAGCAATCTTCTCAAGAATATCTTCCTGAAACATGAGCCTTAACCTACACCAGTCTCATTCTCCTTTGTCGCTCAGTAGCTCGACAACAGTAATAGGATGATGATTATCGAGGTTGTTAATTAGGACTTTCTTGAGAAAGGTACATGTCTCAATCCAGCAGTTTTCCAAAGCGTTGGTGTTTTCCCCATTTCCAATAGCCTAGAGCCCCCTTTCCAAAGAGATAGCCTTTTTTAACTTTATCAATAACATGTTGGTAGTCTTTGGCTTTAGGGCTCCTTCTTGTTAAGAAAACCCTAAGATAAAATCCTATTGACTTGGCCTCTTTAATGTCGGTCACTTGGATCATTTGACTTCTGCAGCTAATGTTAGTATTCTTCGAGAAGAGAGTGTTGGATTTCTCATACTTGACTTCTGCTTGCCTTTATGCATTTCTAAGTGCCATCTTCCACAACTTTTAAAATCAAGTGTGTTACTTTTCCATATATATAACAAAAAACATAGGAGAAATAGGATCTCCTTGCCTTATGTTTCCACAACTTTTAAAATCAAGTGTGTTACTTTTCCATACATATAACAAAAAACATAGGAGAAATAGGATCTCCTTGCCTCGTGTCTTTCTTTGTGTCAAAGTAGTTATCTTGTTGTCCTTTCTACATCTTATCTTAACTTCACCTTGGACATTGCTTCCATAATGATGGATTTCATCTTGTCAAGTAGTTCAATTTTAGTGATAACTTTGCTGAAGAAGTTCCAGTTCAGGTTATCATAAGCTTTTGCTAGATCAATCTTCATCACAAACTATTTTTTAAAACTAAAACAAACTCCCCAAAATCACTCATTCAGAAAAGGTGAAAATAGATAGACGGAGAAAGGAGCATATTTCATCCTCATTAAGGTATTCATCAAATCACCTTCTTCCCAAAAGACATTAATAGTTTCAAAAAGCACCCATCATGAACCATTCTGAGAATAAAATAGTTCGATGAACAGACCCATGGGGTCCACCTCTCAATGACTTATAGATCATGCAATAACAAAGCATCTGGCAATACAAGAAATCATAACAAATTTGAATATTAGTGTAATTGACTCAATTAAAACCTCAACAGGCCAAATAAAAATATACTCGGAAACATGAAACAACAATTAAGTATAACAAAAACTTAGAAAATGTGTCTTTTTATTTGCAAAATGATGGCATATTCCATCCCAAATAAATCCATATTCAAACAATTTTATATTAACCAATAATGTAACATTTCTTTCATCAAACGATGATGAGGATGCAGACTGTCAGGAGAAAATTGTTGTCTTCTAAATGGAATAGTTTGCCGGTTCGCGGAGGATCCTCTCCATCTGTTGTGCCCTAGTCTTTATAGACATGTCAAAGACTTTTTGGCTGAACTCCAGCACTAGACCACCAAGTATGCTTGGATCAATCTAAAAATTCAAAAATCAAATGTAAAGCTTCAACTCAGACGACGTGCGTGAATATATTGGCATACAAAGTGAGAGTGAGACAAGAAGAGCTAATCTTGAACAGATTTGAGTAAAAAAAATCTTGCATCTAGGATGATATTGAGCCATGTATGTATGTAAAACATGGAAGATAAGATGTCACGTAAATACCTTTTGTTCAAGCTTAACCTTTGCCCCGGAACCTAGCATTTCCTGAACAGTCTGCTTCAATGCATTCTCCTCCTCAGGGGGAAGGGCCTAATTAAACATACGTATATATATATAGATAGAAAGTTAGGTCATATAGAAATTATCCACTCTCTTGTTTGATGAGATAACAATGCTAAAATGAATCCAAAAGTAATATCAAATGCAATAATCTATTTGCAAATATTATAGATATAACTTCTACAATTAAGAGTACAAATATTTAATAACACGCATTAATATTAGAAATAAACTACCCATCAAAGAAGTAGCACTTACAATGACAGTAGTCACGGTTGCTTTCACTTCTCCCTTATATGCCATTGCCAACTCTGCAAACCTCTTTGCGATGGTATCTACGTTTTTAAGTCTGCCATTCTCAGCAAGGAGAACTTTACAACAAATAAATTAATCAGCACATTGAAGTTATAAGTTTTAGATAAACATGTAAAGAAAAAGAATAAAGACACTGCTACAACTTTAAGGACGGAATTGGATAGTTATTCCACACAATACTAAACAATAATCCTTATTTCCTTATCTATGATAATAAAAACTCAATCCTAATTAAACAGAGAAACATATTATCATAATAATAACAAAAAAATATGGAAACTAATCTTAAGAGGTAATCTAAGATAAGAAACTTATCTAGCCCTTTGAGATAGTAGGTACTTAAAATTATATGATATTTGCAATTTAGTAACACTTCCTCTCAAAACTAAACCTTATTAGCTCTTCATGAGCACACTTTGAAAGAGAAAAATAACCAAAACAATATAGTTCAACATTAAAGCTTGTCAGGGCCAGAATCCAGATACATGTGAAACAAGAGTCGAGAGCAAATTGCAGCAGGAATAAAACTTGTGCCAGGCTGCAATAGTGAAAACCAAAACAGAAGTGCAATTGAAACAAACTACAGGTGAGACAAAACTATGCAAAACTATAACATAGGCAAAAATAGTGCCATACAAACAGCAACTAAGACGGAACCAGTGCCAAACCACAAACAAGAGAAAACCATTGACAAACACAAACTGAGACAAAACCAATATCAAACAGTGACTGAAACAAAGTCAGTGCAAAACCACAACTGAGACAAAACTAATGCCAAACTACAAATTAGAAGTTCAGAACAGGCCGAAAAGAGGATACAACAGAAGAGAGGGTTTTAACACGCCATTGGCACGGGAAAGAATATGAACAAACCGAAAACAAGGCAGAAACAAGACAAAACCATTGACAAACCCAATCAGGGACAAAACCAATATCATACAGCAACTGCAACAAAATTGATGCAAAACTACAACTGAGGAAAAAATAATGCCAAACTGCAGCTCAGAAATTCAGAACTGCCCGAAAAAGAGGATACAACAGAGGAGAGGGTTTTGAACACGCCAGAAAATTGACACGGGAAAGAATATGAACACACCAATAACAAGACAGATGGATGACACCACAGCAGAGAGCTTCAAACCACAACTTGTTCAGAACGAGAGAAGGCCAAAATATGTACACAAAAAAATAGAGTTTCAAACTTTGACGAACTATAAACAAAATACTGACAGAATAAACCACTGAATTGTATGGCTTTGTTACTATGATGAAGTTATATGATTTTATTATAAAAGAGGAGAACGAATAAAGTCTTTGAATTATGAATATGATGAGACATTATAGAGGATAACAATTTCATACAGAAAAGAATACAAGCTAACTCTTATTGATACTAATACAACACTCCAAATCGCAATTATACAGGAGAACAAATGATGAAAATGACAAAGGCAAACAAAAACTAATCTTAAGAAGTGGTCAAAGATATTCGAAGATTAGAAACTAATATACCAAGATGTTTTAATATATTAACATACAACAAACTACAGAATCAGCAATTAAAGTATCTGAAGGGACACTGGTGTAACTAGTAGTCTTCCAAGACAACAAAACAAGTATAAAACATCCAAAATTCCAAATATCATGGCATTCCATATAGTTAACTAATACTATATTTTTATTAAATGGCCTTATATACTTTCTATAGGGAAAAAGATAGTAAATCAGAAGTCTTAATCATCACTTATGTGAATTCTTGTATGCAGCAGGTTATAGCACAGATATTCAGAATAAGGAATACATAATCCAGCATAACAATATATAAAGCTATACAAATACAGCTGAATCCTACGACTGAGAAAAGTATTAAATGATTACAATGTGAGTCTCCATTTTTGTTAGCACTAAAGTTGGGGTTCTGTTCTTTTTTTTTTTTTTATGTAATGGTTCCAATAGATTAAATCTATTAATGGTTCTAAACTAAATGGTAAAACAACTTAAAATTTCAGGCAAAATCAAACCCTATGTGCCACACAAGAGCTGTAACTTTGGCTAACTAAGAATATTAAGTGCTAGACGACTTATAGAAAAAATGAAAAAAAGCATTTATAAACATGAACAATTTTGTTGAAAATGATTATTTTCAGCATTTTGTATCATAACTTAGTTGAAAATTTGATATTAAAATTGAAAATATATGTAATCGAAACATTTGAGATAAACTGGTGGTAATGACAGTACATTGAGAGAATAACTAGAACCCAACGAAAGATGTGAGTGTTTCACAAGCAGAATTGGCTCTAATAAATAGGTTGGACTTGCATAACGTGAACAAGTAAAGACATACAGATGAAATCAAGGGAAACTTCAGAATAACAGTAGCATAATGCTATGTGATAGATGCTATAGGAAATAAATCCATTCACAATCATTTCAGGATTGATATTTCTAGAGACAGCAGGAAATTCACGTGTATCATTCCAGTGGATTATAAATCAAAAGAGATAACTTTGCCACTTTAGATTGAGGCTGATGTGATACCTGTGACTAGAAATCAACCCAGAATGGGATAAAATTCCAATTATCCCATCCAAAATAAAATAATAAGTTAATAACTAACTCGAAGTTTTTACAAAATGATGGCACTACTGAGAGACACCAACTAAAACATAAATTTCCTTAAACGTAATAATTTCTTTTGGCCCGGCACATCAGCAAAATTTCATCATCGATGTGAAATTTCTTTTTGCATGGAAGACAAAAATGCAATAATTTCTCTGACCCAAGATTATAAAATCACATAAAATATTTTAACTTACTTTAGCAACATAATTGAAACAGTAACTTAATTAAAACAGTACTGTTATAAGTAAAACCTATCTTACCAAGGAAGTTCTTTGTCACATCAGAGAACTTAGCTTGGCTAGCAATATCCTGGATGACTTTTACTCTAACATCCTTAGCCACAGATATATCCTTTATAAATTGTGAGGTTATGGGACTACCCTTTACTCCCTCAACAAACTGAATGAGCTCAGAGTCAACCTTTTCGACTGCATTAACTTTCACTGCTGCAATATACAAAGCAGAGGCATAGTTTCCTGAACCTCCAAACATTGCAATGGGGACCTAAAACAACAATAAAAATCAATCCGAGAACAACTAATCAATCCGATAACAACAAAATAGATGGTAAAAAAACTAACAACCATTCAACCTGACCTAAAGAAAATACAATATATGAAACAGAAAAAGATATATCAAATTAGTCCTGACAGTTTTCTTCAAATAACTGAACTTAAACTCTTGACTTTTTTTATATTTTCTTTTCTTCTTCTACTAATCACATAAAGGACTGAACAATTCAAGACCAATATATCCAATTACCTTAATTTTGGTTTCCTTTTGCCCCGGCACATCAGCAAAATTTCTGGAGGCCTGCATAAACATAAGATGAAAAGATAACACATTAATGCCCCAGAAAAACAAAAGAATTGCAACAAAACCAACGCGAAACACCTGTGATTACGTCTAATTTATTTATTTTTTTTATATTATTTTATGTATAAAAGCGGTCGTTTCTCACACACAAGCACTCAAAAAATGGATGAAACAAAATCATAAAAATCAAGGAGAAAACATTTTCCCAACAAAAATGGATGACCAGTTTAATAGGTTACATGCGTAAAGGGGTAATTTCTCAAACAATTAAATTGCATGAAAAGATCTAAGTCTAACATATTGGATCACTAGGTTAAAAAACATGAAAATTCTCAAAACTCTAACGAACTACAACTTTATCAAACATTTATTCATCAAATCCAATGTAAAAAAGAGAGATTAGTGTATAAGAAATCGAAATTGGGAACGGTTGATTCACCTGGGAAATTGAAGGCGCAATGAGGGAGCGTTGAAGAGTAGATCTCTGAGAAGAAAGAAGCCCTAACTTGTTGCATAGAGAGATCCCAGATTTGACGCGACCGTAAAACGCCATAACCGCGATTTCGAAACCCTAGTTTTGTTTTCTGAAGATTCTGTGTGGTGTTGTGTTTGAGGGAGTGAGAAACGAAGAAATATATGGTTTTGCTCTGAATGGGTTGAAGGCAAACGAATAAAATAATAATACTTTTTATCAAAAAATAAAATTATAATAATTTATGAATATTGTTATTTAGTACCAAACAATTTAAAGAATAAATGCAAAGAATGTATACATGTCATTATTTTATAAGTAAATTTTAAATTGATTTTAAATTTAATTTTCTTTTTAATAGGGATCATGGGGTGGTGGTGTTAATGAATAGTTGAGATTTATTCTTGCCTTTCTTGTTTTCATATTTTCTTACTATTAAGCATTTTTTATAATTTATTAGTATTGTAATTTATAAATCATGAATATTTATAAAAATTATTTTAAATAGAGTTTTTTTTAAGCTATTTTAAATAGAGTTTAAAGATAGTGCATTGACAATGCCAACTAACTTTACACATACAACCAATCAAAATCCTTACGCATATTAAATATTATAAAAAAATTCTTACATGGAGAAATTTATATGAATTAAATTGATAGTAATAATCAATAAAAAATACTTAATTATTTTTAATAAATTTTTTATTATAATACTTTTAGTTACTTTATTTTTAATTGATGGAATTGTAATCGGAAGAGTTATAATTTAGAGAATTTCTCAATAGTCACCTTGAATTTCTTAGTTACCTGACGAAATTCCAATTTTGTCATTTACTTTCTTAGATGCACATCCAGAAGTACAATTTTTAAAAAAAAAAAAACCTTATTTTTTTCCGTAGTTGCATCTACGAAACGTGTTAAAACAAAGTGTTATGTAGATGCACCTACGAAACAGTCTGTTATTTTTTAAAATCACATACATTTCACTCCAAAACTCAAATTTTATAACAACAATTGAAAATCCAATTCTAGTCAGTGATAGTAATGCAATTTAGAGGCAATAAGTAAATAGTACACCAAAAATAAACATAGTATAAAATCGTCGGTCAATAATGTCGAATACATTTATCAAATCCTCGTACAAAAATAAAATCAAAATACATATATGAAATAAATCCGTCGGCATAACTACTACATGTGTCATACATTATACTGCACTTCTCAGTTGCCTATGGCCTTGCCTCTGCATCCACCGCGGCGTCTGCTGGCTACTCTGCCTCTAGCGTCGAGTGTCCCACCTGTCCTGGAACGATTTCTACGGTACAAAAATGCCCCCTCTGCCACCACAAGGATATCCTCCACAAGACGCATGCCAGCAAACCCCTCGGGGAAGAAACCATCGGTAATGCCTGCCCGCGGGATGTCAGATATCTCACGACGCTGAGGAAGAACATCATGAGTGTGGTTTATCTCAACCTGATGAGCCGTAGAATCTCCTTGTGGACTAGTATGGGCGGTGATCCAGGTACGGTGGGAAGCATGTATAGGTGTGACACTCTATAGTACCAGGTGATGTACCCTCCGCCGCAGCTCCAGTCCTTCTCTGATGTGGTCGTCCTAGCCTCGGCAGGAACCAAGTGGTGCTCATAGTCTGCAATGACCTCATCTAGCTGCCAACAGGTTATGACAATAGGAATGGACTCAGTAGGGTGGCGAGGTATCATCTGCTGGCAGTCGAACTGATGCATGACGCGCTCCGGAAGATAATGGACAATGATGGTCAAACTTGCAGCTAACCATCCAGAATATAATACGATCTCATCAAACGGAACCGTCTCACGGTGATCAGTGTAGCAGTCGAAGTGGATGTCCTCAGCAACCATGCGGTTAAGACAGCGCCTATAAGGATCCGACACCTGGTTCTCTCTGAGGAGGGCGTAGTCTCTGGCACGCGGCATGTCCTCGATGTAACCCGACACCTCTCCCCAACCAATAATATCATGGAAGTGTTGTAGTATCCAAGCCTGAAAAAAATACACGGTGATCAAACATACTATCACAAATATATAATAAACTTTGAGAAAATGTAGAAGGATAAAAGTTTGCTACCACTAAGAGGGTACAGTTGCCAGCCACAACCCTCACCTTCCATAGGCATCCCTTTCCCAGTCAATGGTAGGTGTAGGCCAGTGTAACTGCTCTCTAGTTGTACTCACGGACACATGCAATGTCCGATAAGTACGTTAGGTAAACAACGTCGGTGTAGGTCGAGCTCGTGTCCACTAAGAGCTGAGTGCCTATCAAATATAGAAAGTAACATCTCAGCACCCGTTCTTTGTGTATATCCGTCTCTGCGTCATCACCAGCGGCTTGATGTGTCGCAAGAAGCTCTGTAACACTCAAGGTCGAAGAAGGCGATAGGTGGTTGCACCGCATGTAACACCTGAGGCCGAAGAGGACAATGGTGGTCGCCACATCAGAATGAGAGGTATCCTAAGGCTCTGCAGGTATTGGACTGCATGGTTGAAGGAAAGCTTATAAGGATTGATGGGTACTATATATACCAACAAGATGCATCTTCTTTTCGGTAGCCCGTTTCATAAGAACTCCATAGTTAAGTGTGCTTGACTTTGAGCAATTATGGGATGGGTGACCTTCTGGAAAGTTTCCCAGAAAGCGTGTGAGTGAGGATAAATCATGCTGAAAAGACCTGTGTTGGTTTGTGGGGTCAATCGATCATCCCGAAAGCAGTCTAGGGCGTTACAAATAGTATCAGAGCCAGACCTCTCCCAGTATGATGTGGTTCGAGGACGAACCATGTAGGAAGCTGGTGGGCATATAATACCTGAGGCCGAAGAAGGCGATGGTTGTTGCACCGCAAGTAACACCTGAGATCGAAGAGGACAAGAGTGGTCACCATATCGGAATGAGAGGTATCTTGAGGCTATGCAGATGTTGGACTGCGTGGTTGAAGGAAAGCTTATAAGGACTGATGGGTACTATATACACCAACAAGATGCATCTTCTTTTCGGTAGCCCGTTTGTTGCACCCTAAAATTTGCCCTCCTAATTTTATTTTTATTGGTTTATGCTTTACATCTTCATCTGTATATATTCATCAGACCATTTGCATGTGACACCCATTCACTTCATAAACTCTTGAAGCATGGGATCATGAACCATATGAAGTTAAGGTTTTTTTGAGATTTGAGTTCTACATCAATAAGGTCTGATTCTTCTAATTATTTTGGTGATGCTTCAAGCAATGAAGTGGAGAGTTAAGGTTGTGAAGTATGGTTATCAGGAATTTCTTCTTCACCAAGCTACAAGGTTTTCTGTCTTCGCCAAGATTTCTCAAGATCAAGTGGATTAAGGTCTATCTGTTGTGATTTAAGGCGTTATCATTGTCTCTTTTGTTTGTGGTTTGTCATACAAGTTGGTTTGGACTCGAATCGAGAAATAAAGTGAAATTCATTTGTGTAATGTTTTTAGTTTCCTTGTCATTCAAAGATTGAATCAAAATTATTTGAACATACAAAGATGAAGGATGTGTTCATTTGGTTTTCTTAGCACAGAGTTATAAGATTCAAGGTTACATATCATTATGCAAGATTCATCTCAAAATTCATTTGAGATACAAAGTTATTTGGAATTCAATCATTCAAGTCCATTTAACAAACAAAAAGAGAAGACTACAAAATTATTTCAAGTTACGAACAATGTCCAAAGTCATTCCAATTTACACAAGCCTAAATTCTACTTTGTCTCAAAGTTTCTTCTTTCAAAGCTTCACTCCAAGCATCTCCAAACCTCTTGTTGACTTGCCATCGCAATCATCATCATTGTACATGAAACAAGAGATGGAAAGTGTTAGAATGCACCATCAATATGAATATGAACACAATACAAGAAAGTCTCAAGAAGATTGATAATTCATCATTAGGGTTTGTGTATGGAATCGGAATTTAGGGATTTGGTTCAATCATGTTTTGTAAAGCAAAGGCCTCATACATTTCAAAGATTAAATCATAGGCCTAATCCCTACTACAAATCACAAAACCAAGTTTGGTTCACAGTAGGGACACAAAAAGACAATTTCTTTATAAACCCCCTAACCTTCTTGAAAATCCGTGGCGAAATTCCAAAAATGCTCTTATATTTCAGAAGTGCATCTCCGAAGTCACCTTTTTAAGAAAAAAAAAGTGATTTCGGAGATGCATTTCCGAAAACACCTTATTTTTTTAAAAAAAAAAGGTGATTTCGGAGATGTACTTCAAGAAACACCCTTTTTTGGGAAAGGGAGTGTTTCTGGAGATGCATTTCCGAAATATTCCAATTTTCGGTCTTGTAATTTTTCGGATATGCATATCCGAAATAGCTCAATAATTATTAAAAAATTAAAATCAAGTTGAATCAATACAATTAATAGTATAATATTATTAAATATATATCATTATAATCAAGATATAATAATAATATTAGTCTAATAAATATTTAAATCAACATCTTATTTTTATATATAAAATTAAGGGTTAATACCTATTTCACCCCTGCCATATGGGGTTGGTTTGAAAAAACCCCTGCCAAAAAAAAAGTTGCAAGAATTCCCCTAACATTTAAAGATTCTCTCGTTTTAAAACTTGTAAAAATTTTGTTTTTAAAACCAACCTTGCCATTTGAAGATTAAGTCATTTTAAACCCTATAATCTTGTAGATTATGTCATTTTAAACTCTCTGAAATATGACGGGCAAGGTTGGTTTTACTAAAAAAATTAATTTACAGGGTTCAAAATGATAGAGTCCTTCAAGTGGCAAGGTTGATTTTAAAAATAAAATTTTCACAAGGTTTAAAACGAGAGAATCTTCAATTGTTAAGGGAATTCTGGCAACATTTTTTTTGGCATGGGTTTTTCAAACCAACCCCATATGGCATGGGTGAAAATAGGTATTAACCTTAAAATTAATAATAATAATAATAATAATAATAATAATAATAAAGATTTTTATTTACTATTTTTTTATTTTTTTATGATACATAAAAAAATTATTTCATAAACTAATTTTCAAAAACAATTTATAGTTAAAAAAATTCATTTTATAAACAAAAATTTTAAAACAATTTTAGAGTTAAAAATTATTTTACTAACTTATATAAATGAAAAATATTTTTATTATATTTCATAAGTAAATTTTGAATTATATAAAATTTTATTCACTAAATAAAATTAAGACAAAATCTTCTTGTAATTTTTTTAAACTAAATGAAAAATGATTTTTTATCATATATATTGTTAAAATAATTTTTATATTTGTAATTTTTATTTATTATTTTGAAAAACTATGTAATTCTAAATTTATATTAAAATATGAATAAAGTAGTAAATAATTTTATTCTTACTTGATCTCTTTTATTTTAAATTTTTGTTGAATAATTATTAATGTATTTATTTTTTATATAATTATAATTGTTGTGTATTAGTTATAATTTTAGTAATTATTAATATGAAATTTAACAAAAAATAATTAAATATTTTATGAGTTTTATTTTTTAATTTATAATTAGAATTAGAATAGAAATATCAACTGTATAATTATCATTATTATTATTATTCGTAACTTATAAATTATATCATTTTTATAATATCTGAATTAATCAATATCCCAAATTTTTTTTTTTTTTGGGATTTTTTCGGATATGCATATCCGAAAAACCTCTGACCATTTTTTGGGGTTTTTTTTGAAGATGCATCTGTTAGAACATAGTTTGGTTCTAATCATATTTTTAGTGTTTTGATGATAACAAGCAAATAAATTTTGTATAAGCAAATGTGGTACTCTAATTATATGTTTCTGATTTCAGAAGATGATTCAATACAAGTACCATCAAAACTTGATGCGCAAAGATGAACAAATGCAAAGATACTTAAGTCTTAAGGCAACTTTTGATAAAGCACCAAAACCGCTGCAAACATACTGATACAAAAGATTTATTCAAGGCTGAACAGAATTTCATGAAATCTGATTCAAAAAGAAAGATACCGTTAAAAACATAATCATTAGCAAGGCGGCTGCAACACTCAAAAAGTGCAACTCCTAAGGTTGATTGAAGAAGCTATCCACATGCAGCTCATCGGAGAAAACAAAACAAAAAGAAACACACAAGCATTAAATGTTTCGTCCAATAATCAAGTTAACGGACAAAAAATCCTTGAGCTATATATATTCATGTTCGTTTGAAACAACAACAACAACAATTACACACACGAACATCATAAGTCTGAAAATTATCAAAGTGTGAAAATACATCAAACTTGCTGAAGAAAAAGTTTCATATCCATATTTTGAGTTCAAGATTTTTGTACTAAATATTTGTGAAATATCACAGTTGTGATTAACGCTTTATAGAAGCAATCCTAAACACTTTCATTTGAAGTTACTCTGTAACAGTTCCTTGAGAGACCAGTTGGGTCTGAAGTCTCAAGAAGTTTATGACTAGTTGAGTCTTAGAAGTTGGTTAGTCACAAGCAGTTGGTTTGTGCAGGTTGTTAGTCACCAGCAGTTTGGCTCGTGCATTGTATTGTTAGTCACACCAGTTGGCTGTGCAATTGTAATCAAGTTCTGATTATAGTGGATTAAGTCCTCGTTGAGAGAGGCAAATCACATGTGGAGAGTGGACTAGAGTAGTTTGAATTGCAAACGAACCAGAATTAAAATAACTGTGTCCTGTCTATTGTTCCTCCAAGCAAAAAAAGAAAAACTTATTCAACCCCGACCCCCTTCTAAGTGTTTTCTCAACCTTCAATTGGTATCAGAGCGCTTGGTTTTGGGTGCAAACACTTAACTGTGTCAGAAAAAGATCCAGAAAGAAAACACTATGACAAATGAATTCAACAACAATGGTTATACAAAACCCCCTGTGTTCGATGGAGAAAATTTTGAATATTGGAAAGATAGAATATAAAGTTTCTTTCTAGGACAAGATCCTGACCTATGGGATATTATGGTAAATGGCTACAATCATCCTGAAGATGCGGGTGAAAAGATAGCTAGGAAGAACATGGCGGATAAACAAAAGAAAGAATTCAAGAGCCATCACACAGCCAGAACTATCTTTCTAAGTGCTATCTCACATGCAGAATACGAGAAAATCACAAACAGAGATACGGCGCACAATATATTTGAGTCACTCAAAATGACTCATGAAGGCAATGCTCAAGTCAAAGAGACAAAAGCTCTAGCATTAATCCAGAAGTATAAAGCTTTCAAGATAATATGACGAGACCATTGAAGCTATGTTCTCGAGATTCCAAACTCTATCTGCTGGTTTAAGAGTTCTAAACAAAGGATATACTAAAGCTGATCATATCAAGAAAATAACCAGAAGTCTACCAAGAAGATGGGGACCAATGGTTACACCGTTCAAAGTCGCAAAAAATCTAGATGAAGTATCCCTTGAAGAACTCATCAGTGCTCTAAGAAGTCATTAGATTGAGCTCGACGGAAATGAGCTAGCTTGTTAATTAATGAATTTCCTTTTAGATGGAATTTTGAGATTAACAGTTACCCCCCAAAAATGCTACTTTCGATCATATATGTCTGATGGAAAAAATTTGACATTTTTTGTAACTACTTCAAGATTGTTTACAATACCCTGCACACGTCAAACCAATGGGACATTTGTTAGTCATCATGATTAACTTTTCAACAAACTGTCATGTCTAAACATGTCAACATTAGACTCGTCATTAACCCCTATTTCCTATGAGGTTAATTAGCCACTAACATTAATAAAATTTAAAAGAAATATCTTTTAAATTTTCAAAAGCTCATCTTTTCCCATGACTTAACGCCATCTGTGACTAACATCATACCACTTGTCCATTTTTGGAGGGAAAACTTAAATGTTTTCTCTTCCTTCTTTTGACTATTTAAACATTTGTCACCAACTCTTTTTCTCTTCCTCCATTTCTTCTTCAAAAAGAATAAAACACAAAACCCCTTTATTACGTCATCTTCTTCACGCATCTTCTTCCCCACAAAACTTTTAAGAAAACAACAATGGCGCATCAACGAGCTTCACAACCTATTCCAGACTTGCCTTTTGTTGCTAAAATCAGCGAACCTATCATCATTGATAATCACACCTATGTGCTAGAACCTCCCATGAAAGAAGAGAAAAGAACGGTTTGGTATTCTACAACATTAATGCCTTACTCCATAACAGGTAAGACTTTAGCCTTTGTGGGTCATATTCCTAAGCGCATTAAGAAACCCTTTATTATAACATATTTATTTCCTAGCTTCCCTATGTATAAACCACTGGTCTTTCGTGATCAGTTTTTTGACTTTAGTTTCATGAAAAATAGAGTGTTTAAGGTGTCTCATTCCAATGAAGATAACTCTACGTATATCGCATGGTTGCATAGGGTTCAATAAAAGAAATAACACGCATGGAAAGACCAAGGTATATTTGACCTGATACAACTCTCCAGAGTAGGGTCTAAGCATTTTTGCAAGACACCAAGAATTATGCTATGCAAGAAATCATGTGAATGAAGGTGTGTTAAGATCTTTAGATACTTTATACTTTATAGAAGACAAAGGTAACAAGTAAAGTGCGTTTGTTTGGTTGTATACTTTTGATCAATAGATTGCCAACTAGAACTGAACTTACAAAGAGAGTGTTCATTCAAAGAAACTATAAGTTGGTATGTCCCTTATGTTTTAATGCAGTAGAAAACTTAATCTACTTATTCTTTGACTGTTTAATGAGCACTCAATTTTGGTGGATCAATCAAGTGGCTCATCTAATGCAATGGCGTAATTAAAGGGAAATCTCATATGAACCTCCATTGTTTTTTTTTTCTTCTGGTTAGTTGTTTATTGGATAATTTGGTTGTGCAAAAATACTTTAATTAATGGAATGTAAATCTAGATTTGTGTTCAGTTGACTTGGTCTTGATCATAGCTTTAGCTAGTAAATTTTTGTATCTTGTGATGTTTATATCTTGGATTGAGCACCTCTTATCCTCTATTCTAATTTAATTCAATCTTTTACTTATTAAAAAATAAAAAAAATAGACTAAAAGATAATTATGCTACAAAACAACATATTCTCATTAGACATGGCAATAAAACCCAGACCCACGGGTACCCACCCGAACCCGCCCCGAAGTTGACGAGGAAAACCCGCTTTGACTGGGTTTGGGTTCGGGTTTGGGTTTTCCCCGATTATAAAACATGGGGATGGGTCGAGTAATGGGGACACTAGTACCCACCCCGAACCCGCCCCGTTTATTTTAATATGTACATTATTATTTATATTTCATAATTTATATTATTAAATATGTGGCTAATGTTTTAATAATTTGATTTGTATTTATTATTTTAAATATTTGTAATATATGTATGGAATTTTTTGAGATTGTTTTATTTTGTTATTTATAATGTAATTTGATTTTTGAAAAATTAAACATTTTTATTAAAAAAATTGATTTTACGAAATACATGGTGGCGGGGATACCCGAACCCAACCCGAACCCGTTAAGGACGGGTTTGGGTTTTAATTCCCCATCTCCGTTTGGGTTTGGGACGGGTAACGGGGATTGATTGGGGATTCAGGTTTGGGTTTGGGGGAGGTAAAAACCGTCCCCGACCCGCCCCGTTGCCATGCCTAATTCTCATCCTACATACGTTTACATCATAATGCATTTCTGTGCATAAAGTATTAAATTGAAAAAAATTATTCTTCTGGTCTCCTTTAATTGTTTCTTAAGTGTGGTTTTAGAGGAGTTTTTTGTTTTTATTTAAGTGTCGTATTTATAATTTAATGTTATAATTTATCAAATATTTTTTAATTAATCATTGAAAAAAAAGAGTGATGATTGAATTTATTTAAAAAGAAAAAATAAATGAGAATATAATAGAAAAAATAACTCTAAAAATTTACTATTTTGATTGAAGAATTTTATACTAAAATAACATTTAAAAAGGAACAAAATGAGCAGTGAAAATGCGATGTAAAAAATAAAAAAAACTTAAACAAATACACAAATTTGATGGCAAATAAGTAAATGATCTTCCTAATGAGTGTCTTAATTAAAAACACTCTTTAAGGAATTAATCTACTATCTATCCAATACTAAGAAATTGCCCAAACTGTCCATTTTGCCCTTCTCCTATAATTTCTTTACCCATACAAAAGGTTAATCATGTAATTAACAAAATAAAAAATAGCACATGCCAAATGTTGTATTCTCATTGGTCAGATTTTTCAATTGTTGTACTTTGGATAAACCTTTTCCCTCTTTCTCACTTTTTGTTTTCAAGAACACAACTTTTTTCTCTCTCTCTCTCTCTCTCATTTTCTCTCGTCTCTCTCTTTCTCTCCTTCCCTCTTCTCTCTTCTTCTTCTCAAACCCTAAAAATGTCTGAACAAAAAAAGCCACAGACTCCCATCCCCCGCCGTCGCACACCCAGATCGCGCCGGGACTCCCATCCCCGTCGTCGCCTCTTTCTCATGCCACCACTGATTTCGGTTCATCAACAAACCCTAACACTACCGCCACCCTCCTTTCTCCACCATAGATTTACCCCTTTTTTCTGCAAATTTCTCTAAGTGTATCACATCTATTTACTACCCATTATTTTCATTCCTGAACATTAGAGATCTATAAATTTCAAAGAAGAATAAACGAAAGTTGTGAGATGGTGAAGGTGTGACAGTAAGCATGTTTAGTCATCTTTGTAAGATATTATGAATAAAACATATACTGATTTTATTTAATTTCTCACTAACAAATTGTAGGTTCCCTTAGCTTTACCCACCACACTTGAACCGATGGATGCGAATGAGAGTTTAGGTAATTTTAGTCATATGGTTGAAGAGTTATAACACAAAGTTCTGTTTAGTTTTAAGAACACATTTTAATGACTTTTGTTAATTTTTCAGAAGTCAATGCTTAGGTAATCAAGTCTTCTATTTTAAATGGACCTTTTGCGGTCTATAAGAACTTTAACTCAAAGTATGATTTTCCATTCATTTTAGTTTCCATGTTATTTTGGTTTTTCAGGTTTTGATTTCGTTGCAAACTTGTCTTTGGGTCGTTCCCTTTTGATAACTCTGCTGCCAACTTGATTAACACCGAGTTCAATGACTTTCTGATTTTGAATTTTTGTTCTTATAGTTCATTTGAGTTTTTGATCCTTTTCAGGTTGTATTTATAAAGTTAAGTTTTTGGCTTCCAGATGATGGAGAAATTGCAGAACCTTTTGAATTTACAGGAGCCATGGCTTTCACTGTACATAAGTTGCAATATGTAAGTTTAATCCATAATTATAAAGCTTCAACAGTTTAGTTCAATCAAGTTAAACTGTATACCTGGCATTATATGGATTGGTTTATAAGTGTGATTAGTTTGCTATGAATTGTTATTGGAGTTTAAGTTATAGTCTGGCATTTGTGTGGATTGGCATTTATCACTCTGCAGTTTTCCATGACTTTATGTGTTTCTCAGGCTCATAAGCTTCTATCCCCAGAGTTCTAGCATTCGATTCAGCAACGGATTCATTTTATTCCAACAAACTGTCAAATCCTGATGTTTTCAGCAATATATCATGTTACTGTGAAGGACTTACAGATGAGTTCACTCTGAAGAGTATTACACAATTTTATGTATTTGTGGAAGAGAGACAGAAAATCCACTGCTTAAATACTCTCTTTTCTAAGGTTTGATTTTTCTTTGTCCTCTTGATTTTCTTATTTGCCATCTGTGAATATTAAGATGCTAATAATAGTAGTTTCTTTTCTAACTACAAATAAACCAGTTCTGCAACTCAGTGAATCGGGTTGAGCTCCTTGCCAAGAAAATCACCGAACTGGGGTATTCATGTTTCTAAATTAGCTGCTGTGCTATGAAGTCATTCATAATACGATAACCAGACATAGCTTCTTATGTTTTTCCCTTCTCACCTTTTATTGAATGTGTGCGAAACTTAAAGTATTTATCTAATTAAATTTAACAAACTATGCATTTTTGTTGAGATTACAGCCCGTGGTGCATTAAAGTATCTTTTTCAACAAGAAGTTCAAAAGAGTAGTCAGCATCTTCAACAATTATTCAGCCCCGTCCACTTTCAATCCAGCATTCTTGGAGTCTCACAGCATCATATAGCTTTGTAAGTTCAAACATAATAGGATCATCCACCGGATCACTCTCGACTCCAACTATGTAAACACCACTGCCATCTGGACAAGATAGTATATTGTACACAATTTATACCAACAAAGAATCAATTGGTAAGAGATTTATTTTCTACAACCAATTTCTTAAATACACTACTTGATTATGTTGTAAGAACTGGTGGATAAACCAATTTAAACAAACACATTTTCAAATGTTTGCTAAAAAAACAATATAAGAATTGTTTTTGTTAATAATTCACATCTATGAATGTAATCCAAGTAATGTTTTCCCTTTCGGATGAGTCACAACTCACAAGCACTTTTCTAGGTCTTTCTTTCTCCAAAAAGTAGGTCAGAAAAATGTTTTCTGCACCTTACCTCTTCATATAACATATAAGAGACAGATGACAAAGATAATTAAATAAGTAAAGAACTACATGACATATCTATGAAATTTTATGAGAACCAAATTAAGGACAGTATGATTATATTCCATATAGCTGCAGAAAAACTTGCTTACAGTTTTGCCAAAAATCTGTCACTAAGCCAAAGAGTAGGTAATCTGAATTTTATATATCTAACAGGATAACCTACTAACCAATAATACAACACTTCACTTTACAACAAATTTGCTCCTGAATTATGTAAAATAAATAATTTCGATATTGTGTTGCTATAGCACACAAGATCTTTGCTATAACTATATGGCTATACACTTTTCACGCTTATTGTATTGGAAAACTAACAGCAAAGTTCATCCCATCATCTCCTTTGGAAGTTGAAGGATTTAATTGCATACGGGAACAGGAATGCAAAAAGAATGCAGAAACCAGCTACCATTGTAGCAGCAACACACAGGAAATCATGTCTGTACCCAAACACTTCTCTGAAAAATCACAATTTTAATTTGATTTTATCATTTTTAACCATCTTTAACCAAAAAACTCACAAGTGTGAAATATTTATAAACATCTCACAAGTGTGAAATATTTATAAACATCATGAAATCATTCTATTAAAGTTTGTTAAAAATAATAAAAATCAAATTAACTAATAATAAATATTCAGTTTTTGAAATAAATTGATTGATATAGAATGATTTTGGAAGTATATTTTTGGAAGTAAATTGATTGATATAGAATGATTATTGGAAATATATTTTTGGAAGTAAATTGATTAGTATAGAACGATTATTGCATTGCAATATACCTATATTCAAATATAGTCTACAAGTTTTATTAATGAACAAAATTGTTTGTAAGTTCACAAATTCCATTTTTTTATATAGTCTAAATTTATATAGAATAAATTTATTTTATTCATTTAATTTTTATCGAACCATATAATTTAGTATCTCAATCTAGCAAATAATTTATCATTTACACAATCTCATTCATTTTTTTTTTCAATATGGTTATTGATAAAAAAAAAATTGTTCTCAGTTTGTTGTTTCAATTTCAGATAAAAACATTAGAATTCATTTTGAAACTCTGATTATTATGTTGAATTAATTTTGAACTATTATTACATTGAACTTTGGGTTTGTTTAAGACATTTTCTTAATTTGTTCATAGAAAAAACTCAAACATTCACATATATCCCATCTTAGAAGTTACTTTTTCACTTAACCAAAGATACTAACCTCAATCTATAAAATGTTAATGTTAACTTTACGTAAACCTAAATTTTAATAAAATTAATAATTTATTCATCTCACGGGTCACTATCAATATAATATTTATTTTAATTTAACCAATCATTATCTTAATTTAACCAATCATTATCTTAATTCTTATTTTAATTTATATAATCATTAATAAATATTAATAAAATTGATATTTTTTCACGTATAAATAATTAACATAATCATTAATAAAATTGCTCAGAGAGGCATTTACGCATATTATTCAAAATAAATTACATCAAATATTCGAATACCCTTGCGGCAGCACGGGTCTCTTACTAGTTAAAGAATAAAATAAATTTATTTATACAAATACAAAATACAAAATATGTCATTTTCTCTTGCAAACTTTTTTTAATTTCTTAACAAATACATTTTAGAGCATTTACCATTTTCCAAAAGAAAAAAGATAAACACTTAAGATTTAACCAATGTAAAAAAAAAAGGGAAAATATTTTTAAAAAATATCAAACAAAAATAAGAACCTAGAAAATTGATAAGGGTGTGATGAATATGCGGAAATAAATACAAAAGTTAGTATCCTCTTAAGTCTAGGTAAATACGACGTCGTAAAGGTCCTCTTCATTTTGTATTTTGTTACCAAAAGTCAATCAAACGGTGCCTACGACTTATTAGAAGCAGAGTTAGCATCTTTGACTATGCTGTTAACGGACATTCCGGGAGAAGATGGCCCATCACCGTTAATCAAAGGGTTCCTGGTGTGACACGTGGCAGTGGAGATTGCAGTGGCGAGAGAAATAGGCATGAGGCAGAGGCCTTTGCCCTGCAAGTATTGCATGGCGGATCCCATGTCTTCCTCCATAAGCTTCGCCACCTGATGCTCCGTCATTGTGAGACTCTCGTTCGACGACGACGTTTTAGGGTGGAGCCCAGCGTTGCCGCCGTTGGCTTGGACGCAGTCACTGACACCCTGAAAACAGAAAATACGACGTGTCATTGTTAAGGGAAATAGTGGAAACTCAAAAAGTAGCCACGCGTGATTCTTTTGATATTTTGATTTGTTGTTTTGTGAGATTTTTTCTTTTCTTATTTTTGAAAGAACAATGGCAACAAGAAATGAAGAAAATACCTCGGAGGACATATCAGCTACAAGAGGAGCGGCCGCTGCAGCTCCGCCTAATCTACTCACGCTCAAAACCTGTAAATTTTACAATTAGGCCATCAATAACAAAATCTACATTTAATTTAGTTTATGTCTTTCAACGAGAAAATTATTGAAGAAAAACAAAAAAAAAAAAATCCCACCTTGACTTGAACCTTTAGGAACTTGACATAATCAATGATCTCATCCAGCATGGAGGCCTTATCTGTCTGTCACACCATAGACCAGACAAATTATTAAAATTACAACAAGAATAGATAATTAATTTGGTTATAAAATTATTGTATACTAAATTTTTTGTTGACTAAACTAAGAGGGAATGTGAAGGCCATGACTATTGAAAGTTTAATTAAATATCACAGGATCATTGAAATTGAATATCATTCGAAGAGGATGATAATTGAGGATTGTTTTACCTTATTTGCATTTGGAACAAGCTCTTGCAATGATTTCATTCTTTCAGCTATTCTTTCCCTCCTTAACTGTCATACATCAAAACAAAATTATCAAATGAGTTGTACCATTTATTCCATAAAAATTGATTTTGTTTTGAAAATTAATTTTAACTTAATTACTACCCTGAAACTGACAACTGAAACTATTTTGTTCAATTTGCAGTGAAAAACATACCCTCTCGGCGATGCTGTGTGGATCAGTGGCCTGTCCTCTCCTAGCCCTAACTTTCTGCTTCGGTTGAGCCACCGGAGCTTGGTTCGTTGCACTCACTGAACCACCTCCAATATTTTGGACCTATCATTCAAAATTCCAAAAAAATTAAATCAAATCAATATGAGAAAAAATCACAGAAAATGTTAAATTCTAATAAAATTAAGAAAAGAGTAGAACCTGAGGAGGTTGATTGTGGAGAAATCCAGAGAGGCCGTTATAGATATCTTGAACGGAACCGTCACCAGTCTGTAAAAGCTAACAATAAAATATTCAGTAAAAAGATAACGTGCGAGAGAAAATATTAATATAATGTAAATACTCACGGCGTCAAAGTCAGCGGGATGGGCGGGGATGGTTTTAACAGTGATCTGGTGGTTGTTGGAGGCGAGGTTGGTTTGTTGATCATAAGGGAAAGTGAAATGCTCGTCGGAATTAGGGTGGATGGTCCAGGGAGAGGGAGGAGAAAGATTGGAGAGCATTTGTTTGAGAAAATCTTCTGTGTCGTTGTTGGTGTGTTGGTGGTGATTGGGGAGAGGAATGGGGATTTGAGGAGAAGAAGAGGAGTTGAAAAGGGAGTTAAGAGAATGCATTTCTGTGCTGAAAGGTTGCATGAAGGAAAGTGTGCAAGTTAGAGAAAGTGGTAGGGTTGGAATGAGAGATTATTTATTTAATAAGTTGAAAGAGAGAGAAATTAATGGAAGGGTTGTTGTAGGAGAGAGAGAGGCAGTTGCAACAAACACATACATGCTCAATTCTGAGTGGTGATGAATATTTATTTTTCACATGAATTATTTTCATTTATTTATTTTTTCTATCTAGTACTTTTAGGCTCTGTTAGGTAAAATTAGCTGGTAGCTGATAGCTGGTAGCTTATAGCTGATAGCTGGTAGTTGATAGCTGGTAGCTGGTAGCTTTTAGCTGGTGACTGATAGCTGATAAGCTAATATGAGTGTTTGGTAAATTAGCTGTTTCATTAGCTGATAAATACAAAATGACATAAATGATCATTTTAATTAATAAGGGTAATAATATTTTGTTAAAATAATAAGGGTATAAATGGAAAAAAAAAGTCACAAGCTAAAAGCTACAAGCTCAAAAGCTACTTCAAGAGTCTGTTTGGTAAGACAAAAAAAGAGCTTTTAGCTTTTAGCTTTTCAGCTCGTATTAATAAAAAAGCTCTGTTTGGTAACTCTATTTTAGCTTTTAGCTTGTAGCTTTTTTACTAGCTTTTAGCTTTTTTTTCAAAAGCTAATTGAAGTAGCTTTTGAGCTTGTAGCTTTTAGCTTGTGAGTTTTTCTTCCATTAATACCCTTATTATTTTAACTAAAATATATTATTACCCTCATTAATTAAAATGACATTAATGTCATTTTGTATCTATCAGCTAATAAAACAGCTAATTTACCAAACACTCACACCAGCTTATCAGCTACCAGCTATCATCTACCAGCTAAAAGCTACCAGCTACCAGCTAAAAGCTACCAGCTACCAGCTAAAAGCTACCAGCTAAAAGCTATCAGCTAGTTTTACCAAACAGAGCTCAAATAGCTTTTGAAAAAAAAGCTAAAAGCTAGTAAAAAAGCTAAAAGCTAAAAGCTAAAACAGCGTTACCAAACAGAGCTATTTCATTAATGTGAGCTGAAAAGCTAAAAGCTAAAAGCTAAAAGCTCTTTTTTGAGTGTTACCAAACAGTCTCTTAAGCTATGTTTGCCAGTTTATAGTGGAGGGGATGACTTCCGAAAACAAAATTTTAAAAAATTATAGGAAAATAATTAACATTTTTTGAAAAAATTATTTTGTTTAGAATGATAAAAGAGTCATTATCATTATTAAATATTTAATTTTCAGAATAGTATAACAACTTAAAAGATATTTGAAAAAATTTATATAAGCCCTCCAAAACTCTCATTCAATGCAATTTTTTAATTCTCCCATTTTATGGGTTTTTGGTGTTATGAATAAAATCAAACCCTCCAAAACCCTCCTACCCAAAATCTTTTTATTCTTTTCACCTCATTCCTCCCATTTTCCAAAACCCTCCCCCTCCCTTCCCCTACAAACTCGCGAACAAAGCCTTAGTTTTTTCAATGACTTTGTTATTACATTCCTCTTCTTCAGGGTTCTCTTCGTTGTTTCCTGCAATATCATTAAAACCTACAGAGCTTTGTTCTGTTATGAGTTCCAACAACGGGGAAACTTCTCAAGTTATTAACTCTATTGAAGCTAAAAAACTTAATAGGTCCAGTTGATCCTATAAGGCTTATAAAAAATCAATTAAATCTAACTCTGGTTTGGGAATTGAGGAAAGTGGTGGTGACGAAGACAATCCGGTTAAAGAGAATAATGTTGTTGATGTTGTTGAATAAACTTTAATGTTATTAAGTGGGTTTTTATTAATAAGTTAGTGAAAAATAAAGAGTCTCTTGTAGTTGAAAGGCCAAGAGTTTTTGTAGTAGAAAAGCCAAGAGATAGTGGCATATTAAGAGTATTTATTTGCTTTAATTTCCTAGTATAGCAGAAGTCTTTTAGGTCTATATAAAGACTTGTTTGTATTTTCATTTTCAATAAGAAAGTAAAAAGTGCAGTTTTAAAGTAAGATATCCACCAGTGGAAGTATAGTGTAAAAAGTGTTCTGTGCAGTTTTAAAGCAAGTCTTCCACCAGTGGAAGTATAGTGTTAAGAGTGTCCAAAATTGTTACAACTGCAGAATAGAACTAGCAGTCAGTTTTTTACAAATTGGCATCAGAGCTAATGGCGAATACGATGAGTCAAATGCCGCTACCACGATTAACGAAGGTGAATTACAAAAACTGGAGTATCCAAATGAAAGCTCTTCTTGGATCTCTAGATTCGTGGGAGACAGTCAAAACTGGTTTCACAGAACCGGATAATACCGGAGGGTATACAGCGGCTCAAACCAAGGCGTTGAAAGAGACGCGTTCGAAGGATAAGACGACACTGTACATCTTGTTCCGAGCTGTTGATGAATCAGGCTTTGAAAAGAATGCAGGTGCAACGACTTCGAAACAAGCATGGGACACGTTAGAAAATGTATACAAAGGAGCTGACCGAGTCAAGCAAGTTCATCTTCAAACTCTTCGAGGAGAACTGGAGAGAATGAAGATGAAGGAGTAGGAAACTGTATCATAATACATCACACGTTTGCAAACAGTGGTGAATAAACTCAATCAAAATGGAGAAACGATGACTGATGCTCGTATTGTCGAAAAGATTCTCAGATCTTTAACTGATAACTTTGAGAATGTTGTGTGCGCGATAGAAGAATCGAAGGACCTTGCAACGCTCACAGTCGAAGAGCTAGCTGGTTCTCTCGAAGCACACAAACAACGTAAGATCAAAAAGAAGGAGGAGACAAACGACGAAGCAGTTCAGACCAAGGAGTCCACCAAAGACGAAAAGGTGCTCTTTTCTCAAAACTTTCGAGGAAGAGGACGTGGCCGTGGAGGTCGTGACAGTGGTCGAGGCAGCAACTTCGAGATAGGACAGTCGAGCCAGCAAAATTGGCGTGACAGAGAACATGGTCAAAGAGGTGGTCGGTCGAACTACTCCAACATCGAATGTTACAAGTGTAACAAACATGGTCATTATGCAAAGGATTGCAACTCCTACAAATGCTATAACTGTGATAAAGTGGGACATCTTGCAAAAGATTGTCGAGTCGAAATGAAGGTAGAAGAAACAACCAATCTAGCTTTGGAAGCCGAAGCGAATGAAGGCTTTCTGCTGATGACTCAAAAAGAAGTAGACGCGAATAATGATAATATGTGGTATCTTGACTCAGGGGCAAGTAACCATATGTGTGGTCACAAACACCTATTTAAAGAAATGCAAAAGATTGAAGATGGTCATGTGTCTTTCGGAGATGCATCGAAAGTGAAGGTCGAAGGCAAAGGTACAATTTGTTACTTGCAGAAGGATGACTTGACTGGGTCAATCCAAGATGTGTACTATGTACCAGATCTCAAGACAAATATTTTGAGTTTGGGGCAACTCACAGAAAAAGGTTATTCGATATTCGTGAAAGATCGGATATTACACTTGAAGAACAAGCTAGGGCATCTGGTTGCTCAAGTCGAAAAGGAAAAAAATCGAATGTACAAACTGAACTTGAGAAGCGTTCGAGGAAAATGTTTGCAAGTCAATGTCGAAGACAAAACGTCGTTGTGGCATCTACGCTTTGGTCATCTACATCATGCTGGTCTGAGAAGGTTAGCAAAGAGGAACATGGTACATGGGCTACCAGACATGGACTATGAAGGAAAGTTTTGTGAAGAGTGTGTGCTTAGCAAGCAAACAAGAACCTCATTTCAAAAGAAGGCAGAATATCAATCTAAACATATTCTCGAACTGATTCATACCGACATATGTGGGCCAATCACTCCGGAATCTTTCAGTGGCAAAAGGTATTTCATTTCCTTTATCGATGATTTCTCATGAAAGACTTGGGTTTATTTCTTGAAAGAAAAATCTGAAGCATCCGAGGTGTTCAAAAATTTCAAAGTAATGTTGGAGAAGACAACTGACAGGCATATCAAAGTCGTTCGATCTGACAGAGGCGGTGAGTATACTTCGACAACCTTTATTAAGTATTGTGAAGAGCAGGGAATAAGGAGATTTCTAACTACATCATATTCACCTCAACAAAACGGTGTGGCTGAAAGGAAGAATCAAACAGTTCTCGACATGGTTCGATCAATGCTTAAGAGCAAGAACATGTCGAAGGAATTTTGGACAGAAGCTGTACAATGTGCCATTTATGTTCAGAATCGATGTCCACATTCGAAGTTAGAAGACCAAACACCACAAGAAGCATGGAGTGGACAAAAGCCAACAGTTTCTCATTTCAAAGTATTTGGTAGTGTGGCTTATGCACACGTACCGGATCAACGAAGAACAAAGCTTGAAGATAAAAGTCAGAAATACATATTCATTGGATATGATGAGAAGACAAAAGGGTACAAGCTGTTTGATCCCATAAGCAAGAAGGTGATAGTGAGTAGAGATGTTCGAGTAAACGAAATGAGCAAGTGAGACTGAAACAATTCGATAGAAGTTATCGTCGAAGTTGGAGAAACATCAGTCGCTGTACCGACAAGCACTTCTTCTGACCTTGAAGATTCTGACAATGAAGATGAACCTCTGCAACCTAGAATGCAAAGTCTGCAGGATTTGTATGATACAACAAAAGAGGTGCATCTTGTATGTCTTTTGGCAGATACTGAAAACATTAGCCTAGAAGAGGCGATGCGAGATGAAAAATGGAAAACTGCCATGAACGAAGAGATCAAGGCCATTGAACGCAACAACACATGGGAACTAGCAGAATTACCAAAAGGAATTCAACCCATCGGTGTGAAGTGGGTGTTCAAGAAAAAGATGAATGCTCAAGGAGAAATAGAACGGTATAAAGCGCGGTTTGTTGCGAAGGGATACAAACAGAAAGCTGGAATTGATTATGATGAAGTATTTGCTCATGTTGCAAGAATGGAGACAATTCGATTACTTATCTCACAAGCTGCTCAATTCAAATGGCCGATATTTCAAATGGATGTCAAGACAACATTCCTAAATGGTGTGCTCGAAGAAGAAGTTTACATCGAACAACCACCTGGATACATGAAAGTTGGAAAAGAAGAAAAAATGTTAAAGTTGAAAAAGGCGCTTTATGGGTTGAAGCAAGCACCGCGAGCATGGAATACACGAATCGACACATACTTCAAAGAGAACAGTTTCAAGCAATGTCCTTACGAACATGCTCTCTATGTAAAGAAGAATGGAGGTAACTTGTTACTCGTTGCTCTCTATGTCGATGATCTAATTTTCTTGAGTAACAACAGTCAAATGATAGAAGAATTCAAGGGCACAATGACACGGGAATTTGAGATGACAGATTTGGGCTTGATGAGATTCTTTCTTGGTCTGGAGGTCCGACAAGAAGAAACTGAAATTTTCATTTCACAGGAGAAATATGCAAAAGAAATCTTGAAAAAATATAAGATGGAAAACTGTAATCCGATTTCGACGCCAATGGAACCAGGTGCAAAGTTGTCGAAATTTGATGGAGGAGAACACATTGAAGCAAACAAATATCGAAGTTTGGTAGGAAGTCTTCGATATCTCACATGTACAAGGCCAGATCTTTCGCTTAGTGTCAGAATTATAAGTCGTTTCATGGAGGAACCAATCTATACACATTGGAAGGCATTGAAAAGAATTCTTCGATACATCCAAGGAACTGTGTCACTTGGAATGTTTTATTCAAGAGCAGAAGATTACAAGTTGATTGGTTATTCCGACAGCGATTGGTGTGGAGATGTAGACGATCGAAAAAGCACCTCAGGATATGTGTTCTTTATGGGAAATACCGCTTTTACATGGATTTCAAAGAAACAGCCGATTGTAGCACTCTCGACATGTGAAGCTGAATACATAGCAGCATCTTGGTGCGTTTGTCATGCAATATGGCTTAGAAGATTGTTAAGCAAAATGGAGCTAAAGCAGGTAGGTGCAACAATAATTCAAGTGGATAACAAGCCAGCAATTGAGTTAGCAAAGAATCCAGTGAATCATGAAAGGAGCAAACACATCGACGTTCGCTTCCACTTCATTCGAGAACATGTGAAGGAAGGAAGTGTCGAATTGAGGCATGTAGCAAGCAAGGATCAAGCAGCATATATTTTCACGAAACCATTATCGAAAGAAATTTTCGACAGAGGCAAGAAAATGATAGGCATGATGGATAGAAGAAACATTTAAGTTTACAGGGGAGTTTTGTTGAATAAACTTTAATGTTATTAAGTGGGTTTTTATTAATAAGTTAGTGAAAAATAAAGAGTCTCTTGTAGTTGAAAGGCCAAGAGTTTTTGTAGTGGAAAAGCCAAGAGATAGTGGCATATTAAGAGTATTTATTTGCTTTAATTTCCTAGTATAGCAGAAGTCTTTTAGGTTTATATAAAGACTTGTTTGTATTTTCATTTTCAATAAGAAAGTAAAAAGTGCAGTTTTAAAGTAAGATATCCACCAGTGGAAGTATAGTGTAAAAAGTGTTCTGTGCAGTTTTAAAGCAAGTCTTCCACCAGTTGAAGTATAGTGTTAAAAGTGTCCAAAATTGTTACAACTGCAGAATAGAACTAGCAGTCAATTTTTTTTACAGATGTTAGATTGCAATGGAGAAGGCTAAAAAGTATAAGCAGAATAAAGAAGTTGTTGTTAGTGAAACTAATCAAGATGATAATTGGTTTATTTAAGCTTATCTAATGCACTTAATTTATGAAAACAGCTTATGATATGTTGGAGATTATCTATTTGTATAAATGAAACTTTTAAAGAAATTTATGAAAATAGTTCATAACATAGTCATTAAACTGTTTTCAACTAGTTAGAGTAAGCTCTTCACAATAGCTTATTGAAAAATAGTTTATGGATAAGCACTTATATAACATGTGTTTATGCTAAACAATATCATATTATGTGTTTAATTGTTTTAATATAACTAGTAAACTACCCGTGCGGCCGCACGGGTACATTTATTTGATATTATATATATAGTTTGTTTAGATATTTAGAATATTGAATGATAAATATAATTATAAAAAAAATTAGATAATCATGAGTTTGTATAGGTTAAAATAATTTTGTATAGTTAATTTGTATTCAAATGCATATTGAAAGCAATTTTTATCAAAAAAAATTTGTGTGAATTTAACTAATTGTGTTCCGTTACAAATAAGAATTGTTAATTAAAATAAAATGGTTATTTAATTGATAGTGCCCCGTGAGAAAAATAGAAAATTTTGACATTTGAAAATAAGAATTTTGTGTCTCAAATAAGTATAATGTCAACTAAAACAAAATATGTATTTTGTTCATAGTGATCCGTGAGAAAAGTAGAAATTTTGACATATGAAAATAATTTTTTTAATAATTATGAATAATTTTGACATTTGAAAATAATTTTTTTTAATAATTATGTTAATTCAATTTATTAAAATTGTGAGCGAAAAAATAATTTGTATAAAAAATTAATGATATTCATGAGTTTGTATAGGTTAAAATAATTTTGTATAGTAAATTTGTATTCAAATGCATATTGAAAGCAATATTTATCAAAAAAAAATTTGCGTAAATTTAACTGATCGTGTCCTGTTACAAATTTATTTAATACGATATAGATTTTATTTAAATATACATCTAAATTTGAAATGAGTTATTTAATTATAAAATGAATAATAATAATGTAAATTTAATTTGAATATTTGAAAATAAAAATTTTGTGTCTCAAATAAAGATAATTATTAATTAAAATAAAATGATTATTTTATTGATAGTGCCCCGTGAGAAAAATAGAAAATTTTGACATTTGAAAATAAGAATTTTGTGTCTCAAATAAGTATAATGTCAACTAAAACAAAATATGTATTTTGTTCATAGTGATCCGTGAGAAAAGTAGAAATTTTGACATGTGAAAATAATTTTTTTAATAATTATGAATCATTTTGACATTTGAAAATAATTTTTTTAATAATTATGTTAATTCAATTTATTAAAATTGTGAGTGAAAAAATTAAAATAAAAGTGAAAATATTGGAGAGAAAAATGCAAGAGAGAAAGAGAGAGAAAAGTAAGTAGAAATGAAATGAAAAATAAATGTGGAGAGAGAAGTGAGATAGAATAAGAGTAGTGTAAGAAAAATAAGAAAATAAATATGAATAAGAAAGTTGAAATGTAAGAAAGTAAGTGTAAGAAAAAGAAATGTGGGGGGAAATTTGAAATTTGAATGAAAAGAAGAAAAGGAAAAGGTGAGGATATGTGGGAAGTGTAGAAAAATAGTTGATTTATGAAATGACCAAACTAACCCTTGAGTAGAAAATTAGTTAAAAAGGAAGGGCAATAATGTAATTGTGCAGGACTATTGTTTTGATTGCTAGATAGTAGAAGTCATTCCTGTGTTTTCAATTATGATTCAATTATTTCAGAATAAAAAAGTTAAAAATAGAAAGAAGCTAGGTAGGCATTATCTATGTTTCAAGTCTTAGGAGTATTGTGTTATTGAAATGCAGTTTTATTTGATTTCTTTGATTATTTCAGTGCGAATTTCATATCTTTTTGGTCACATTGCTATTCTTGATATCACTAAAATTTGCAGTTCTGTATGTATAAAACCAGTACTGCCACCTGGACTGGTTTTGCGGATAAGCAGAAGACAAGGGACTGCCACCTGGACTGGTTCCTATTTCAGACTCCTACTTAGATGGCGACTTACTTGAGGTGGAACTTACTGACGGAGACATGACCAAGTTCAATGGAAAGACAACAGCTCCTCAACCTGAACAGACTACAGAAGATGAGTAGAACTGGACAAGCCAAAAGTTTCTACTCCTAGACTTAACAATATTCCAAAAACAGTATGGTATTTAGAGTTTGCAAAATGGACCTTTATAGTCCACTTGTTTGTGATACTGATATGATATCCCTTTCAAATTTACCTTTTTGGTTCTTGGCCAATTCAATTTGAACCCGGAGAGGTTTTAGAGACTGAAGAAGAAAAAGCTACGGAAGAAGCGAAGCGCGCACAAAGCAGATGCTTACTTCTTACGAGAAGAAATATGGATTAAATATTTATCCAAAGCTAAAAGCCGAGTGCCATGAAGTAAACATATTTATTCATATCCCAAAGGAGGAATGCATATCTATCTTTTCAGTAAGAACCTAATATCATGCTTGATAAAGGTAGACACAATAAAAGCACCAGTGGAATGAGATGAACTTTTTTTCATCAAACTAAAAGGGTATTTTGAATCCCTTTTAAAAATTATTTTCAGATTTATTGAGCATTATTACATTATGTTTAATATTGAACTTTAAAATGTCATGCATGACATATACTCTAGTAGGGAAACTAGGAAAACATATCGATGAGATTGAACATGTCTGTGCAGAGTGAGCTCCATGGATTAGCAGCTTTATAGTGGTCGGTCGATTTGTCTAGACTTGCGCAGTAGGTATGTTTGCAAAGTTCTTGACATATCTAAAATTCTCATGGAGTCTACCATGTTGTGTTCTACAGAGAATTTGAAGACACTGTAATTTGCATATGCAAGGTAGTTAGTTATTTTAGGTTTGTGCACCATGATATATTCACAAGTATGTTCTGTCTTAATTTAGCTATAGTGTGCATTGATAGTTTAACTTAAAGATTAAATAATTGAGTAGTTACTAGTTTCTAAAACAGGTCATAATATTGCATTTGAGTTTGGGTGTTGCTTGTTGTCTCCAACATTGTCATCACAGTCAAGATTAATTCAAATATTTGGATTCAAATAAGTTTTTAACAAGTAAATTTATGTTAATTTTCAAGGTTTTATTGAACCTTGGACCTCTTTCTAATAACTCCTAGGGTGTGTTGTTGGAAATATTTCTTTGACTACTGAAAAGCTAATCTTTGAAAATTGTACTGACACCCCAAGTCTAAGATAAGTGAGCAAGTGTGACTGATAACTTGAATAATGAGAATGTGTATTGTAATCCTTGTGTAGGGAGGGATACTTAGGTTTGTGTGGCATTACACCACTTGGAATGGATTTTCATGCGCTAATGCAGTTTAGGAAAACATTCAGTCCAAGAAAAGGCAATGAGACTAGATTCAAAGTTGTTAAATTCGAAAGGAGTTCAACCATGTTTGGAATCTTGAAAGAGGCAGAAGCAGTCATCCAAGTTTGAAAAAAAATCTATGCACCAGCCGGGAATCGAACCCGGGTCTGTACCGTGGCAGGGTACTATTCTACCACTAGACCACTGGTGCTTGTTGTTTAATCTTCTGCAAAATTATGTTTTTATCCCACATACACATCGGAGAAAGTAAGGCCACCGTACCTGCAGAAAATACCGGCTAACGGCCATCGCAAGTACTTCATGTCGATAACTTGCAGCACCACCCACTGAAACTCTTTTTACCAGAGAAATCGTCACTGCACATTCTTATTATCGCCGCTTGCGTAAGAATCGTAGTCTACACGGTCGTTTTTCTTCCTCCTAGTTTGAAAACCCTAGCCCCGAGGTTTCATTGAGAGCAAAATCAAGTGAGTTGAGTTTATTTTGATTCAGAATTTTGTATTTTTTAAATTAATATTTATATACACTAGCCTTAATGGCATTTTTGTCAATTTTTCTTTTCCGCTCACTTAAGTGCTATTTTCGACTTTATAACTGTAATTTTAATTTTCATTAAATTAATGAAAATTCTTTAAATCAACTTATTTCTTCCACAACATTGTTAATTTTTAGACTCGTATTTTTGGTACAGAAGAAATTGGATCTATTTATAGTGCATTAAATATATAAATGTTTTTTTTATTTGTCACCTTTAATTAGAGGTGGCAAAACGGGCCGTGGCACGCTGGGCCGGCCCGCGCACCCGTCAAAAAATAGTGGGTTGGGTTGGTATTTTAAGCCCACCGCTTGCCACCGCCCGCCCTGCCAAAACCCGCCGCCCGCCATAGTCCGCCTCGCCAATGTCCGCCGCCCGCCAAAGTCCGCCTGTTCTCCAAAATTATCTCTTTTTAGTTAATTTTTATAATTTCAATTCTTGATAGTTTATTTTATATATTTATTTGTAAATATATGTAATATTTTTTAAGTAAAATTTGTTAAAAAGTTGCTTTTACAAAAAATTTTTTTAAAAAATAAGTGAAAAATTTAATTAAAAGGTAAAAAAGATTTATTAATCTATTAAAAAAATGAAAAAAAAATATAAATAAAAATAGGCGGGTAAGTCCGCCGCCCGCCAACCCGTCATCTTGGCGGGGCGGACATATTTTTATGCCCATTTCACTTGGCGGGCATGCCCGCCCCGCTCGTTTTTTAGCAAGCTTAAGGCGGGGCGGGCGGCGGGCGGCCCGTTTTGCCACCCCTACCTTTGATATAAATTGGCAAATAATGCACTAAGGAATAACAATAACTTTAGAGAAAGAATTTAGAGTGAAGACATAATTTTTGGTGGTTCTCTTATCTAGTTACATATTTAAAAAAATTGAATAAGGAGGAGTTTTCACATGGAGTGCTATGTTTTAGTCGGTCAAACCATCAGATAGAGGTGTATCTAAGTCTTCTAGACTGTCATTCTAGAATATTTTCATTGAAGGCCAAGGAGCCACTACTGTGAATGAGAGAGTGGACCTGATTAAAAAGGAATTTATGAAAGTCTCTCTTGAAGGGAAGAATTGATTGCAACCAAAGGTCATGATGGAGGAGAAACTTTTTCAGGAACTATGCAACTCTTGGAAGGAGGCGTAAGTCATTAAATTCATTGGGAAGAACATTGGCTATCATTTGATGAAGGATAGGTTGAAGAAAATGTGAAAACTTAATGGAGATTTCGATATCATGGACGCTAACAACAATTCTTTATGGTCAAGTGCGAACTACTCGCAAATAGGGAGAAAATTGGTTCAGAAGGCCCATGGGTGTTGTTTGACCATTATGTGTCAGTCGCTCGATGGACTCTAGACTTTGCATCTCCTTTCGCAAAAGTGGAGAAGACTTTGGTTTGGATTCAATTTCCAGAGCTTAACTTATTGTATTACGATGAAAGTGTCTTTCTTGGTTTGGCATCTGTTGTGGGTACTCTTGTTACGGTAGATACTAATATCCTGAAAGTAAAGAGGGGGAGGTTTGTGAGAATTTGTGTGGAGATTGATCTGACCTTGTCGGTTGTCGAAAAAGTCAATGTTAATAGTCACCGGTACAACGTGTAATACGAAGGTCTTCGCATTATTTGCTCCAATTGAGATTGTTATGGACATCACACCCGTGATTGTAAAAAAACACCACATAATCTGACAGAACCAACCGTTCCTACAGTGGAGCAAGTAAGAGGTCTTCCAGAAAATGATAGCAAAGACTAATGGAATTGCATCAAGAAGAGGGCGATGATAGCGCCAAAATTGTAACAAAATAATCTAGAAAAATAAATTCAGTTCATGGTGATTGGCTGTGGTGTAGAGGAAAAAATGCAACAAAATAGTCAATTATGTTTCAGGGAAATCCTTATCAAACAATGCGCCTAGAGATTCAGGGAGTTTTAAAATCAAGGGGATTGATGTTTCATTAAAAGGTATAAGCGTTGACACCAAAACTATTGGAACCACTACTCGACCTAATCAACTTTATGCAGTTTCCAATAAACGATGATTTGATAAGAGTGGGTCTTCCCCGGACGCGCGTCATCCAACGCGTAGATTGGACCCACGCTCCAATGCCAAGTCCACCATTTTGGAACCACATCATGCTATTAGTGGGTGGATCTTTGTACAAAATGGGGCCAACTTTTAATTCCTACTCGACACAAAAAGGTGTGCCTAGCACTGCTAAATACACTTCCATTGTTCCCATAGTGAATTTAGGTTTGGAGACCATCACATGATACAACATTCCGAATTTAAAAATGAAATTAATTCGGGCAGATAGAAATAACCAACGTGTTATGGATGGGGGTGCTACTCAAGAAGAGGAAGTTGTTTGTGAAACTCCCATTGAACGAAGCCTGCTACGTAAATTATTTTGTGTCTAGGATTTGCTTTGTCACCTCCATCAACTTGACTAGTTATGTTAGGTTTCAAAGAAGTCATTATGATTTCTTAGAATATCCAAGGAGCCTCTAATAATAAGGCTAAAAGACACATGATTGATTTGATAATAAAACACTCTCCAATTTTTTTAATAATTATGGAAACACACATTGGTTTTCATATGACCAAGTCCTTATAGGACAGAGATGGATAAGTGAGTGTTTACTACATAGATTCAAGTGTTTAATCCGGGGGAATTTAGGTGTTAAAGCAAAATGGTAGTAACATTGTTAATTTTGTTCATGATGTCTTTATGGATAAAATTACTATCAAGTTATATTTGGAAACTTCTTTTTGGTATATAATTGAAAATTATGCTAGTCCCATGTACACTTCTCATCTTGACCTGTGGCTCCACCTCATTAGCTGGGGGGAACTGTTGATGGTCTTTGGATGTTGATCGGAGACTTTAACGACATCATTCATCCAAGTGGGCCAAAAGGAGGTAATTTTAATCATTCTAGGGTAGCGTATTTGTTGAATGTCATTGATAAATGTAGTTTAGTTGAAGTAGACATGACTGATGGGAAATTCACTTGGAATATTCCTTATATTGGTAATCGAATGATCTATCACAACTTAGATAGGGCCTTGGAAGACGTTGATAGGCGCGTGGCTTTTCCTGATGCATATGTTAAGGTGGTGAGTAAATTTCAGTATGATCACAACTCTAAACATATCCCCCTCAGACCTTAAAAACTATGTTTAGAGGCTAGGTAGTATTGTGATTCTATGTTTTCTTCATCTGTGCATTTCCGTTAGTCTAATTAAATCGTTATCTGTTTAAATTGTTTACCTACTTTGCTCAGTTTGAATAATCTGTTAAACTCTCTGATCTTTCTTGTAACTCTGAATTCATGAATATAACATCCCCCAAATCAGAAGTTCAGACATGTGATTAATGAACATGTGTCGTAAACCTCCTGAAAAGACGCATGCGGTCAAGCTACTAAGTCTAAAACTCTAGGAATTTGTTACAAATCTCTTCGTATCACGCTATCTCCTCTCAACCGTCAGGATCAATAAATACTAATAATAATTAGGTTTAACTTAGTTTCTTTTTCAAAACATTCTACAAAACTATTTATACCCCTAAAAACCACTCATCGGCCTTTCATCAATATTCTATTAAAGTCTTCTCTCTCTAAAAACTCCTCTCCTGCATCTTGACAAACAGTTCTTTTCTTTCAAATGGATTTCCAACCTCGACTCTTCATTATCAAAGAAAAATTTATGGGCCTGGCTGAACGTAACGAATTTCTCATGGAACTCTTGGGGACACAAGGATAGTTTCACTATATTGTTTTCCTTCAAGGCTCTATTTTCCCAAATCTTGTAAAAACCCTCTGGATGGAAGCATCTGTTAGTGATGATAATCACAGCATCACGGTCAACATCCATGGCATCCCTTTCACTATCACTGAAGAATCAATTGATGAGACAATTGGATATCTGCCCAATCCATCGGCTGTCTGCCTTGCTGCCTTTGACCATTGGAAAACCTTAAACACTGTAAGTAGCAGAGATGTCAGGCGCATTTTTAATAATTCAGAATTCCTATCTCCTACAAACGAGTTTTGTTTAAGTTCGTTCTGTCTAACATAACACCTAGAGGACACTTTCATCACCTACTGACATACAAATATCATTTTCTAATTCATAGACTTGAAAATGGTCGACCACTGAATCTTACCGCAATCATCTTCTGTGATCTCAAAGCATCTCTCACTGCCTTTAGATGTGGCCAAAGTATTCACATTCCATATGGGAGAATTTTATTCGCTCTGTTTGAATCTGCTGAACTAGTTCAGAGTATTCCAATGCTGAGTGTGAGGACAATGATGACATTCTTATTGAAGAAGAGTGTGAACCATTCTACGCTTAGATGTATGTCTATTGTAGTCTTTGGTTAAGTTACTATTTGTATTTTTTATGAAAAGCACGTTTTGTCTAACTATTTTTTATGGTCCTTGCTAAAATATCTTAAATCCTGAAAAACAAACATTAAAATAAGATTAAAATGATCCACATCTAAAAGGAGAAGAAAACTTGAAAATAGATATTATATGTTCGGATATTCTTACTTGACACAAATGAAACTAAAATTCTGAATACATTCCTAACTTGTGTACCAGAAGTATTTGCTTTACAGGAAAATCTGAAAATTAAAAGAATACTTTGTTAGAACTTCTAGAAGATGCACTCATACACGGTTAAAACATCTATTAATCTTTTGTTAAAACAACTGGAGAAATCATTTCTAGAGGAGCCTTAAATCAGTTAAGGATGTCCAATTCAGGGGGAGACTATACATCTCAGGGGGCGAAATTATTTCGAAGTCTGATCCAACCCTCTTAAAAGCTTTTTGATTATGACAAAAAGGGGAGAAAGACTAATAGATTTTGATGAATGAATTGTTAAAAACTAAGTTGTCTGATTGAACATATAAAAGGGTGTGGACCTCCTTTTTTTAATCCGGGCCATACCTCTGATCTGTAGAGATACGTGAACTGACTCTTTTTTATCGCTTAATGCTTTCGCATTTTTGAAAATTCACAGAGTCGCCACCGACCTTTTATTTTATCCAATTAAGGAAAGGTTTATAAAAGAAACAGAAAAAAGACCTTTAAGAAATTCTGGGTAAGGGGGTAGGTTATACAAAGGGAAGGTGTTAGCACCCTTTGTATCCATGGTTATCCATGGGCTCTTAAGTTTGCTTAGCTCACTTGTTTTTCGATCACTTTTCAATTGCTTTAGAATGCTCATATGTGGTTTCAAATACTTTTGTAAATTGAATTTTGTAATAATCCGTGTGTGGATGTATACAAAATGCTTGTTTATCTTTCGAAAGATGTTTTTTGAAAAGAACGTTAACTTTGTAATAATCCGTGTTTGGATGTATACAAAGTATTGTCTTTTTTGGAAAGTTTTAAAAAAACAACAGTGTATGAGAATTTTGTTTGTTTTGATTTGAGCAAGCAAACTAGGAGGTCTACCCTGAGTTGTAAGGTCTTTATCCTATTTCCTTTAAAAATCTATCCTTTCACCGGATATAAACGCAAGGTTCGATTTTGTACTCAAAATAGTAGAATTTTGACTTTGATTTTGAAAAGAATGAGAAAGGGATTACCTTAAAAGGTGCAAGTGTGATTGTGATTGTATTCAGATATTTTATCTTTGAAGTTAGTGATCTAACGGTTCAATTTTATCTTTGACATACATGCAGTTTATATTTGCTGGAAATTAAAATGCGGAAATGTAAAGTGCGGAAAGTAAATCTACGCTATTACATCGATTGTGCAGGAAATGTAAACTAGCCTATTTACATGAATTTGACATCCTATACATTTATCTAGGAATTTAAATTGCAAGAAAAATAAAAGGCATGTTTTTTTATTTTTTATGATTTATTTTAATTATAATTAATGCATCATTAATTAAATTAAAATGAAGAAAAAAGATGAAAATAGATTTAAACCTAGAAATTAAGTTTAAAATATGTACAAAATATTTGTTAATTAATTTTAAAACAAAACTAATTTTTTTGGAATTTTTGGAATTTGATTTGAAATTGATTTAAGCTAATTAAAACATAATTATACAAATAATTATACAAATAATTAAAACTTAAAGATAAAATTATTCAAAATATGTACAAAATTAGTTTATAATATATAAACAATATTTAACATTAAGAACAATTTTTTTAATGATTTTTTGATTGATTAAGATAATTAAAAAGCAAATATATAAATATATACTTATTAATTATGCAAAATATTGAAATTTTGAAGAAAAATAAAATATTTTTATTTCAGAAAATAATATATTATTATAGAAGTCTAAAAATATTTTTTGTGTATTTTTTGGATTTTTAAAACTATTTTTAATTAATTTTGCAAAGAAATTAAAATAAAAATAGAAAATAAAAGGATACTGATCAGGTGTGGTTAATCTGAGAGTCCATGGTATGAGGATTTATTCTGAGGCGTGGGATGATTCATTAAATGAGATCAGATGGTCCAGAAATTGAGGCACGTGGTGATCAGTACACCTGCAAAGCACAGAATTAGAGGAAATTTTAAAAACACGCGCGCTGGCTTTCCAATGAGGTGGGGACACCTCATCATCTTCAACCTCTCGCTAGGGCCTTTTACAGCGCTTTTATGAAAGAGCGCTGTAATTGATGAGCTTCAGACCTGCAAAATAACGAATAGGGGTAAACCTAAAAATAAATTTGGCGCGACCCCTCCATTCAATTCGTCTGATCCATACGAACTCAATGGTACCACTTAGAACCTCTAATTTTGCCTATTTCAGAAAGCCCTAATTTTGAAACTATGAACCCTAAAATGGTAGTTTCGTGTATACGTATTTAAACTTCAATTAAGTTTCCAGAAATGATCTACACATCAAACCAAACTCAAATATATGTCTACATCTTGTTAAGCATGCGTGAATAACCAGATACGAATTGATTTAAGTTCGAACAAATTATGACCTGTATAGCTCGATTCAATGAGGTTTAAGACTTGGAAATGATTGGAATTGTTTCAGTGAAGCTTAGAGATGATGTTTGAATGTTTATTTTGTATTGAATTTGACTGAAACTTAAAATTCGAATTTCAAGTTTCTTGGAAAATTACAAGTTGTTACAAGAGTGCTATGTGCTTATGAATGCTACTGAGTTCGTCCTCTCTATGTTACTGAAGCATGCTAGCCTATTTATAAGCATTGAGTGCTTAGAATTGAAGCTAAGAAGCATCTAGTTGCCTTTGTGGAATTCTTGAATTTTTTATGTTAAAAAGCTTTGAATTATTGACCAAGTCTTCTTGCCTTCAATGCACTTGTCTTGCTCTTCAATTCTCTGCAGAAAAATGAAGATTCCTTGGGTGAGTCATGCTTGGATTGTAAGCTACCCATTATCCATTCATTTTCCTTTTAATTTTAATCTTAAAATAAGATAAAATCAAGCAAAAAATGAATAAAAATGGTATGGGCTTAGTCTTGGTCGTGGGAGGCCCATAATATTATGGAAATGATGTTTGAACCATGAAAACTTGGCCCCATTTGGAAAAAATGCATTTTTGAGCAATGTTGGTTTCATGCATTTTCCCAAAATTTAGCCAACTTCAACAAGGTGTAAATCCCTCAATTTTTGTCATATGAAGGAGATCTTGCACTTTTTGGAAACCTCAAAGAGTCCTCTAACCAATGTCTTTGGTCTCATGTCAAAATGATTTTTGATGCTCCTTGTGTGTCCTTTTGAAAAAAGTGTCTTTTTGTTGACTTTGAAAATGACCTGTAATGTCTTTGGTCATATTTTTCAAATGGTGAATGCAATGACAATGGGATCAATTGCATTTGAAAAATAATTGAATTTCCTTCAAAATGAGCTTTGGTTTGAATTTTTTGGATGAAGGATGAGAGAGTTATGATCAGTCAAAGTTGAGTTGACTTTTCAGGCAAAAACCCTAATTTTGAATCTTAGGGTTTTGTTGATTTTTGATCTTTCCTTGATGAATTATGATCATCCAATGATCAAATGATGAATCCTTTGACAAAATATGGACTTTGACAAAAAATTTCATTTTTGACTGTCTGTTGACTTTTTTGGTCAAACGGGTCGTCTGTTGACTGTTTGAGCTGCTGACGGTGCGTCTGAGTGAATTGAAGTTTGAAAATTTGTATGATGGTACTTTGAGATATATGGATGTGTATGAAATCCATTTGAGCTCTCAAAAACTTGTTTCTCCTGTAAAAACAAGAAAACCCTAGTCAGGGACTGTTTATGTAGGAGACAGTTAAGCGTACCTGATTTTTGTGCAGTGTTGAGTCTCTGCTAATCGCGTGATATTCAGAAGACTTCTAGAACAAAAATCTTGGAATTTTGAATTGTGAAAGATTGATTTGATTGATGGTACAAAACACTGAGAATTGTACTGCCAGCAGTTTGGTTGTCGACTGACTGTTCAGGTATTGATGTAGCAGTTAGAGTGAAAAATCAACAGTCAAAGTTAATTTTCTTTTTTGTTGTTTTTGTTTTATGTTTTATGTGAAAAATGAAAGTTTATTTACATGACTTGTTAGAAAAACACAGACATAATAAATAACTAATATTTACTGTATGCGGGCAAAATTACCGATAATAACCCTGAAAATCATTTAATGCACAGAAAAATGAATATTTGACTGGCAGAAAACACATAAAATATTATCTGAGTAATTAAGCAATATTATGACAAATAGTACAACATTTAATACTGACAGTACAAATATTACATACTATATTGAACAGTACGACGAATAAACGGTACATTTAAGAAATAAGAAATACGGCAAATTTTAAGAATGACGATTGATAACCCATGCTACAAATAGTAACATGTAGATGATTGGGAGCATAAGCATCCCAGGTCCACAGTGTTCCGGGCTATGCAGACAGAAGAAAGACATGATCACCGTAGCAATGGTGATGATCATAAGACAACACGTTTCCCACCACTTCGCCATTTTGTCGGGGAAGAAGAAAGGATGGATTATGAAGTGGAAATTTGAGAGATGAGTGAGATTTTATGGAAGAAAATGGGAGGTATTTATAGAATGGAAAGAAGGATAAAGACGTTGGGGAATGATGTGATTCCGTACAAAAGGAAAATTTGAGTGGAAATAAGTTTTGAAAGAAAGTGGAGATAGTGTTGGGAAAAAGAGAGATTTGATTTTTGAAAAAGAGATTTGAAAAGATTTTTGAAAATAATGGAATATAGTACAAAAATTAGTGGGAAACAAAAGATAATAATAATCTACTTGTTACCAGTACAGTCTGAGTTTCCTGATTCTGCGCCTGCAAAAAGATTTAACTCTGTACCAATTGTGTCAGTACTATTTATCTGTAAATAAATAAATAGTATGTGTGAAGTAATAAACAGCATTTGGCGTTTGCGTAAGAATAAATTCAACTGCAAGCCAAATTACTGTATAAGAAAAATTCTAAAAACTAAGTATTTCATATGTCAGGATATTTGTTGAAATAAAAATCCATGATTATATGAGACTCTTAATTTTCAGATTGGAGTTTTCTTGAAAAAAGATGTGGGCAAATTTTGGGGTATAACAAAGGGGATGAAATATATTTGCTGAATTATTATCCTCTCATAAAATTGTTCCATCAAAATACATGGTTTTTGTCATCATCAAAATCAGATTCTGAACACAGATTCTCAAACTTGTTCTAACATTACTCACCTGAAATAATCCAATATAGTCTAAAATACTTGGGGCAAATTCCCACCTGTAATTGTATCTTGTCTCCAAAATGTGCAGCATGATTCTATCCTTTTTAATAAGGAAACTTTTGGTAATATTAGCAAACAGAATCACAACATTGAGAAGAGACTCAAGGGTATTCAATGCTCTTTGGAGAAAATAGATTCGACAAAACTAGTTTATCTCCAACATGAACTTCAATAAGAGTATGATAAGATCCTCGCGCAAGAGGAGATTCATTAGTATCAAATGGCTAAAGATGATTGAATTAAATTGGGAGATTGAAACACCTAACTTTTTCATACAAAGACGCTAATCAGATGGAAGAGAAATAAATTCCATGGCCTTCATCTTCCCAAAGAACTTTGGTGTAATGATGATGCTATTCTTAGGTAAAAAGCACTAAATTGGTTTAAAGGTCTTTTCTACCCTACATCTCATATATTCCCCGCTAGTATGGATGACTCAAGTATGGCTCCTAGCCTTACTGAAGAAGCCTAACACTCTTTGAATCAATAGATGACGAGGGAAGAAGTTATTTATGTGTTGAATAAAATGAACCCTTTCAAGGTGCTTGGCCCAAATGGATTCTTAAGTATTTTTCTTTAAACAATTTTGGCATATAGTTGGAGATGACTTTGTCAAATTTATATCAGATGTCTTTGTGATAGGTGGATTTCACTCCTCTCTTTCTGAGACTTTTATTGCATTAATTCCTAAGGTAGACTACCCCCAAAAATTTAAGGAATTCTGATCCATTAGTTTGTGCAACACTATTTACAAGCTTATTACGAAGATTATGGTTAACAGATTGTGGCCTTATCTAAATCAAATAGTTGGACCATTCTAGAGTAGTTTATTTCATGGTAAAGGCACGACTAATAAATCCGTTATCCTCCTAGAAGAAATTCATTATATATGTAAATTTAAAAATAAAAAACCTAACATGGTGTTCAAAGTAGATCTAGAAAAGGCCTATGATCATGTTAGTTGGGATATCTTGGAATTTTGTTTGAAGCGAAATGGGTTTATTCCCATTTGTATAAATTTGATCATACATTGTGTAACCAGCTTCTCTTTGTCTATTATTTGGAATGGGAGACAACTACCAATTTTTTCCAACTAGAGGATTAGTTGCAAGGTGGCCATTTTCTCTTATCTCTTTGTTATTTGCATAAAATTCTTGTCGTACACAATCATCAAGGCAGTCGGCGAAGGTCATTAGAAACCTGTTGGGTTATCTCGTAATGGACTCCCTCTATCACATTTATTTTTTTGCTAATGATGTTCTTATTTTTGCAAAGGTTTCTAACTCCCAGGCAAGGATCGTTTTTTATAGAATTTTGTTGCCATGTTTTCTAGCCTTAAAGTGAATATTAATTAGACCACTATAGTTTTGGCTAATTAAATAATAGCCCTAACACATGTAACATTACATTTTTAACCTTAAAATTCTAACAAAAGTAAGACTGAATCAAATCAAAAAGCGAGGAGTATTTGATTATTGACTTAAAAGAATCACTTACACGCATACATGCGTCTAGGTAATTAAGGTGTAGGTGCTCCTTCAACATGCGGTTCTGAATGAGTCAATCATGGTTATGAATGCACTAGAGTCAAACATATTTTACTTTATTGTTTATTTAGCTTATCGAGTTGTTTTAGGAAGTGCTTTAGCAACCTTTTCTATCTACTTATCAAATTATAGTACTTTCAATCTTATACCTCGCATTTACTTGATTGACAAAATATCTTTTTTAGTCCCTTAACTTTACCTCGGAGTCCATTATGGTCCCTTAATTTTTAAAAGTGTTAATGCAGTCTCATATGTCTTCAAAAAAAGGGTCACGTTAGTCCTTTCTATTAGATCTGTTAGTCAATGTCAAAATAAAAGACCACTTGACATACACTTGGCGCTGATGTGAAAAATGCTCATCACTAAGATCATCAAAATTTCAAGAAAATTTTTAAAATTTTGCATTCACCATGGATTTGAACTGTGGCTATATTACTTGTTGGGCTATATACTTTAACATTTGACCACTTCACTTTTTTAAATTTATATATATATATATATATATATATATATATATATATATATATATATATATATATATATATATATATATATATATATATATATATATATTGAAATCTTGATTATCAATAAAAAGAAGATATTCAACCCAACCATTATTAAACCCTGAAAAACTTTTAGCTTGTTCATCGTCTTCCTAGAAATCATGTACCTAAATTCTAGATCTTTAAATTTCAATCAATAAAAACCTAAATCAACAAAACATTATTTATTTTCAGGTTAGATCTTTTACCATTGTTCATGAATTTGGGATCTTTAAATTTCAAGTTAGATCTTTAAATTTCTATCAATAAAAACCTAAACTCCAGATTCAAAAATTTTTGTACCAAAATCAACCCTTTGATGCTATTATTGTTCCAAAATAATCCTTTAAGTCACCATGAATCCGCCGGCGCCACCCTCTCGCTGTCACCACCGCGTCAGACAGTATTATTTGTAGACGGTATTAACCTTTCATAGTTCAAATTGCAGCCCTCAATGACCAATAAATAAAGCACGATTTATATTGATTTTGAATTTCAATCAAAGCGAAAGAGTTTCCACAGAGGTGTGAAAACTGAACATGTTTCTGTAATTTGTAATTACAAATTATTTACAATATGAATTGGAGAATCACTTAACCCAAATGAAAAAAATTGTAATTCTTTTTTGTTGCAAAACTGCCATGTTAACTGTTGTTACATAATCAATCGTTTTTGTAGAATGGGAGGACTTAAAAACCAATTGACTTGTTTCCACCATCATAAGCAAGAAAGAAATAAAGGGTAGCCAATTGGCATGTTAATGTTGATATATAAAACATTTGAAATTATTTATCAAAAGATAAGTAGCTCAAATGGTGAAAGATTCTTCCATTATCCTCTTAAGTATGGGTTTCCTGTGTCACACCAGATGTCACGTGTGCAGAAATAGACGCCGTTTCTACATTGACATTAAAGTTAAAGGATCAAAAATGGTATTTTGCATACTTGATTTCACATACGTGTCCTTCGTAAATGTCTGAAAACACCGTAGATTTCACATATGTGTCCTTTGTAAATGTCTGAAAACACCATAGATTTTGTCTGGATTCATTTCTTACATAGATCAAGCTTTTTCACAATGTTTCAAAATCTCTTTAAAAGCTATAAAAATTCAAACTATTAGATAAAAAAACCACTTTTAAATAATGTAAAACTTAATTAAGTATAATACATGTTTTATTTAACATATATAATTAATCAAACATATTTATTTTTACAATTTAATCTTTTTTCCTTGTTAGAAGTGTAAAGAAAACCACAATTGAAAATTATTAGTAGATCAAAATAATTTTAATTGTCCGGTACAAAAAAGTTTTGATATCTTTAACTACTTTTATACAAAATATCTATAAAATTTGGTGATATATTAAAACGAAATTTTAAATTAAATATATGAAACTGTCTATGTTAAATTTCACATATGCTCCAAAAGATAAAAGAGGCTCTCACACCTGTGACAAAATGTTTATTATTTTCCAACACCACTCAACAACGGTGGTTAAGACATTGTTTGGATCTTACTATCACACAAAGGACAATCCAATAGGATTAATATTACATTTTCTTGACACATGTACGGTTGATATACTCAACCAAATAAAACAAGGCAGCGAAAGGAAAACTCATGATTAACTTGATTAATTATGTGCTTGTTATTGCCCACTCTCTCGTTGATTTATGATTTTTAGCTCAAAGTGCATAATCACAAATTATTGTGGTATTTGGTGCCTCACCAATCACTCTCATAGTCTTAGTACTCCCTAATTGCATAATTCATTTTTGCTATAAGTTGTTCAATCTCTTCTTTATTTTTGGATTGATGGTATTTTTATCAAGAGAAAAAAAAACAACAAAGTTCTTTGAAAATTGAATTCTCATAAAGTCTGCTAAACAGATATTAACTAAAGGAGGATGACAAATAGAAAAACTCTCAATTCTTAACCAAACGAGACTTTCAATTTAACAATCTATCAACACTAGCATTCCTTTCGCGTAAGGTGTGAACCATGATTCTAAGTGATATCAAGACCATGAGAAATGAATAGTGTTGGATATAATCTACCAGAGGCGCATAAGGATGAGAAGAAGACACACACCCTCTTGAATAAACTTCAGAGTTGTTTGAGAGACAGACTTACAAATCACATTTCTAAAATCATGATTCTAATTGATATCAAGACCATGAGAGATGACTTGACGCTCGGAATTAATATTAGATGTGAAACCACAACTTCATGTAAAACCTATCCAGCCTCCAAAAGAGTTTCTCAAAAGACCACCAAAGTCTGATGGTTATGGATTACCAATGGTATGAAATGAAATAGTATATAATGAAATTTCATTGTTTAGATTTGTAAATAATAGTTGGAGTAAAATGAAACGTGATGGAATCCATTTTTATCTCATTCCATCAAGTTCTCTATTTTTTATTCCATCCGATTTGAAGTGTATGCAATGAAATGAGATATTTTTAACAAATATTCAAACAATTGCCTATGTTCCATTCCGTACACTTTCCTATATTTTTAATAAATTTTGTATTCCATACACTTTCCTATGTTCCATTCCGCTCCACTTTGTTATGTTCTATCAATCCAAACATAGCCTAAGATCCATGTTAAACTTAATTGAATTTATTAATGATTTATATTTTAATTTATCAACAATTATGAAATAGAATGATGTTTTTTACTTCTAACAAGGCCAAATTTCATCTAGAATTTCAGGGGGTCGGATGCTCCTGTGATGGTTATTAGTGTATTGATGAAGGAGACATGTTCGTAAGGATTGTTGCGCCCATCAAACTTGGCCAAGGAGGGAGGCTTGAAGCCCTCTAGGACAGGCGCCCCTCATATCTCATCTGAGAGTGGTTAGAGGTATAACAACTTCATCTCCTCTAGAGGATTGAAATCGTGTTGATGTTGTCTGATGTTATGGACGTCGTCTTCCAACGTTTAGTTATGGCAGTGTAACTCGTCCATGGAAGCACGCATCTTCGTCAGGGCGTCGACACCACTGTTATCGTTGTTACCTTTTGACGTAAGGGAAATAGCTCATGTGTTAACCATGGCTAAAAGTGGCTAAGTATAGGGGTGAAGGTAATCAGAAAGAAGGGTGGTGGTGATAAAAAGGGTATGGCCTCGATTCGTTTTATTGGGACCCCACGTTGGGTGGCATTGTAGTGGTCAAAAAGTACAGTTGTGCATATTCTCCTTGCAAGAGCAGAGAGACTCAAAGGTCTTAGTTGTTATATCACGATGTATGGTGGTTAGGGCTTGCTAACGGCGATGATAAGTCTTGTACGATGGTGTTTTGCAGTGGTTTTATGAATCTTGCTCACGTGAGTTGAGAGACTCTAAAGATGAATGTTGTGATTATGTGTAAGCGTATATGGAATGTAATTTGTATGACTTAAGATTTTTCCTCCTCTCCCCTTTAAGGGAAGAATATTTATAGAGGTCTTTTGGACCTAGGGTTCAGGTAACCCTAAATGGTGGAAATCATTCCCCATAATCATGAAAGATTATTGACCACCTATCTTTTAGGATTAGTAGAGGATTCCCTTTTCCTTTAACGATGTCCTTACACATTATCGGTATATTTATGCAAATCTTCAAAGTATCGCATGGGCGGTACAGCTTTTTGGACGAGGGCGCCCTAGTTTAGGACCTTCACAAATATAACACTACAATATCTAAGCTAAAGAAGTTTTTCGTAGTGATTATTTGGTTGTGTAAGCATACTTTTACACTACTTAAATTTTTAGTTTGCAAGCAGGTTTCTTGAGGACAAGTAACAATTCAAATTTGGGGTTGTGATGACAGTCAGTCGTCATGTAAATTGATAAGCAATTTTAGGTGTTTTTTTAGTAGTAATATTGAACAAATGCGTGAATTTGGAGTTAAATTTAGTGATATGTAAGTAAATACCAAAAGTTGTTAAAAAATGAGAGAGAGAGAGAGAGAGAGAGAGAGAGAGAGAGAGAGAGAGAGAGAGAGAGAGAGAGAGAGGAAAAAATTTGAAAAGCAAAAAAAAGATACTGGAAGAATTTGGTCACAATGTAGGCAAATCGTGGCGCGGTCATGTAAAAAAAGGTAGAATTACGACACAATTAATATGAATAATGGCACGATTTTTGAGTCGTTTAGCCTAGTAAATAGCACTTTTTCCATAATTTTGGGGGGTTGGCAAATTTTTAGAGCATTTTGAGGACTGCAAGGTTCAAGGAGTTAGGACTGAATGATTTTTTTATTGAAGACAAATTTCCACCTCCAACTTCATGTATTGTTCTTATAAACTTTATGTTATGAATAATCTAATTATGAGTAGCTAAGCTTCTCTATATTAGATCTTTTGAGATGATGTTAATTTGATTTGTTTGAACCATGTGATTGGCTTTGAACGATTTTATTAATTTGAGGTTCTAGTATTATTAAGTTAAATTTGCTCGTAACGTATTTTTTATGTTGACGAATATACGAAGTGAACTTAGCTTATGAATGACTACTGACCCTAGATTTTAAAATCTGACATAATTTAACTATTCAAAGTTAGTAATTGTTTTAGGAATAGATAACTATAATTTTGTGATTTAGGAATTAACGTACGTTATTGGTTGTTTTGATTTCAAGTGTACCTAAAGAATTAGGGAGTTGTTAGTAAAAGAGAGTGTTATACACTAAGGAATTGAATATAACTTTTGAGTTAGTTCATCGTCTTACTAGAAGATCATCTTAAAAGAACAAGTGCAATCACCAAACAGTGATAATTAACAAATTCAAGAAAGACCTGGTCACTTTAATCTCTAATCAATTTTAATTTATTTTACTTTCTTTGTTAAAATCAACTTTTATGGGAAAAAATCCAATTAATAATTATAGTACTCTAGAGTTGTAGTGTTGAAATTACACCGTCCCTGCAGATACGAATTTGGAATTTTATTACTTGGTGACTTTTAGTTCACTTGCTAAAATAATTCACCAATTGCAAACACAAAAGAAGAGTTCTTAAGATTAACGAGTGACAAAATTGGAGATGGTAACCTCGGGAATCATCATATATCTTCCAAAGAAGACGATTGTACGATACACAATATTAGATGTTGGGAAGCGCGAAACAGACCACCAACGGTTGAGATCTTACGTTAGATTGTTCAAAACACTTGAATACATTTGGTACAGAAAGATATCATTATTTTAAACATAGGGTCACACGTCGAGACTCCCTTATGAGGAAGAAATTTAATACGCTTGTTCTCAAAGTTATTGAAGATCCATCAAAAGATTCAAAACTCTTACACTTCCTTCAGCTAGAAGTTGGAAAGAAGACATGTATGACAAGCCATCATCCTACGACTACGAATAAGAGCTTGGGGACAAGTGTTTTGGGTCGCTCGCATGACCCACGATGAAAAGCCTTTTAACAAGCATTGCACTGAAAGACACGCAGAATAAGTGAGACCCCAACCGACACGTGATTTCGGTCTCCAGTATATTTTCCACTTTGGATTTAATCGGACGACAACTCGCACGAGGCGTCGAATCTCACAAAGGCGATTTTAATTGCTCACATTATATAAAACACAACATGTGTCTGCCACACTCAAACTACTTTCTCATTCATTCAGTTATTTGAATGTTTAAGTGTTAATCTTAAAAATCCACCCACTTGTGGGGTCCTACTATTAGGATTCCATTAAAAAATCTAGAGAGAGATGCTCCTCCTTCTCTCTAGAAATTTCTCCCCAAATCCTTTAGGGTTTGGTGGCTCTTTCCCACCCTCATGGTGGCCCATGCCTTCCACCCCTATGGTGGTCACATCCCTCTCTTTTGAGAGCACCCTCCTTCCCATCCGTTGTCTTTCTCAAGTCTTCACAATAACAACGGTTAAGTCTCCCTTTCTTCTGTTTCGGCCACCACCGGAGCCACCACCACTAACAAAGAACAAGTTAGTTGTGGGTTTTCTTCACATCCCACACACCTTTTCGGCGGATGCTTCTCGCTCTTCGGCTACTCCTTCTCTCTCGCTGCCCGGAACTACTCGTCCTCCACCGAAGCCGCCATGGGTAAATGTTGTACTATTGGGTTTTGTCAAGATGATTCATAAGAGTTTTGTGTCTTGTAAGGTGTTGGTGTCTCTCTTGTTCTTGTTGTTTATGGTTTATGTTATTTTGCTGTGTGAATTGCTCTTAGGCTTAGGGTGTTGTCAACTCGTGCTCAAGGTGTTTGATGATAGGTCTCAAAGAAGCTCGGATGATGGTGCTGTATTTTTGAGGAAGAACCTTTTCAGGGCTGGTGCAAATCAATCTCCTTTTTCCATTCAACATTTGATTCATCCACAAATTGTGAGTTTTTTCAATATTGTGAACCGGTATAATCGACTTGCGCGTGATAAAGCTAGTGTTAAAGCTAAAGATATGATCCTTAATTGGATAGATATAAAGATTGTGGTTCCTAAACTCATTTGTATCTTGCGGAAGAGTTCTGTTTGGTGGATTGGATTAAGGAATTGGTTTGGTAACTCCTTTTTAGGTTCTTTTTTTGCTAAGTTTATTGAAGTCCATAGCTTGTTTGGCTCAATTATTAGTGTTGTTGTTAAATTGTGGATGGGAAATACCCTAACACAATCTCTTTCACTATGTTTGTACCTTTCATTTTTCATCTATTGAATGAGTTTGTTTTACCGTAAAAAAAAAAAAAATTCACCCACTTTTATACATCAAAAACTCACTTTATCACATCAGAATTCTGCTTCATTTGATCTCCATCTATTTTTGGTTCTAGTAAGAAACAAATGTACTTTTTGAACGCATGATTTGCAAATTGAAACATATAGAACTTGACCATTTGATTAGTTGGGAAAATGCCAATGGCAAGTTTGAATATTATCCTATAATCTCAAACTCAATCAAGTTGAAGTGTTATCATGTGTGTGAAGATTAGGCAGTCATAATCAACATGTCAAGTGGCTGGCCAACTTCAACCGTAGAAATTTTTTGATTAATTATATATGTTTATTTTTCCGTAATTATTCGTTCATACTATTTTGTTTAATTTCATATGTACTGCTGATGACCATATTGGCGTGGTCCCACTGGTACTAAGACTAACACACCTTGGATATATGTGGGTGCGTGTGTATGGTCTAGCGGTGAAACGCTTGGATCTTGAGAGTTTGCTCCTCTCAAGATCTCAGGTTCAAAACCTGCTAGATAGTGTTTATATCATAAGAATATAAATTTTTAATATTTGAAAAAAATTTAGATAAGTTAAACCGTAATCGTATATTTGTTATAAATTGCTTATTAAAAAAAACAAAAAAACAAAAACCTTGGATATATGTTTATATCATAATAAAATAAAAATATTATCATAAGAATATAAATTTTTAATATTTTATAACAAAGATAAATGAAATAAAATTAGTTTTTTAAGATATTGAAAAAAATTTAGATAATTTAAACCGTAATGATTGTGTGGTCATGAGACTTGGATCTGTTTGTTTGATGTTTTTTAAAAATAATTTTTATAGTATTATATTTTTAATTTAGAAAATTGCAAAGATTTAAAAAAAAAGTTTAAATAAAAAATTAATGTAAATAGTTTCTCATACAATATTATTTAAGTGTTTTATCATTTTACTCTAATATTTTATATTAAAATTTAAACCTATTTTACATAATTTTTTATAAAAGTTATTTTAAAATTAATATTTTAATTTATGAAAAATAAATTTAAAATAAATTTTACTATTTAAATTTTTTTTCGTTAATATCATTTGTTAAAAAACAGAACAAAGAATTTTTTTAAACTAAAACAATATGGTCATTGGTCTTTAATAAGATGATTTTAATTTTTTATTACATGCATAAATATTACGATTCAAATTTTAAAGCAGTTGAAAGATATTGTAAGAGATTTTTTTTAGTTTAATTAGAAGTTTTTATTCAAATTCAACTCTATATACGCAGTAGTGTTAAATTCTCTTGAGAAAGAATTCTATCATCTATTATAGTTATATTCAATTCAAGAAATCAGTCTGTCCAATGCGTTAATTGTTTCATAGATTACAAACTTTTTTTAGGTTGTTGTATTGGATTGAAATTTTAAACGATTTTAATGAAAAAAATCTTGTTGTATTCATTTAAAAAAATTAAAATTAAAATAAATTTTGTCATATTTAATTAAGGTAATTTTGAATTATTTTTTTAAATAGTGAAATTCATTGACATCCAAAAGTTCATAGATTTAAAAAAATATATATCAATGAGATGGATTTTGAAATAGTTTTTTCATTTAAGAAATTCTTAATCCACATTTATGTTGTGGAAAAGAACTCTAAAAAATTCGAAAAATACACATTATTTTTAGAAATACATTTTCAGACGTCCTTCACGCATACAATTTATTCTTTTTTTTGAGTTATTCTCTATTTTACGGTTATATTTATTTTAAAATACATTTTTAAAAAATAGAACGGAAACAAGCACCCTGGCGCCGACATCCGGAAAAGACTCAAATCCAGCTAAGGGGCTTAATTTCCCATCTGCATTCACTTTGATGGGATACTTCATAATGTGCCCTTGCAATGGCTTAAAATCATCAGCTGTAAATTTCTTCCAGCTTTGTTCCGCAATCTTGTTCACAGTCTTCACACATTCCAAACTTTCAGGCTCCTTGAAGCAGTCATGTATGGTCCCTAAGTACTTTGCCCACAAGGACATCCGATATCCATATACCTGCAAATATCAGTTAAACAAATTCTTGTGAAAATGATGTCTGGAGAAAGGTGAAATCATAACTCCAAGTAGATAGGTTTGTAGTACTGTGTTTACTATTTAGTGAATATTATTATACAAACCTGCCCATGAGGCCTGAGGGTGCCCCTTTTTCTTGATTCATTAATATTTACTCTTTTAATCATATTTATTTATTATAATTTATTTTTATTTATTACCATATTTAATCATATTTATTTATTCTTTATATATAATTAAAACTCATATATATTGTAGTCTAATAAAAAAATTCTTGGTGTACGAAATTTTAAAAAAAAAAATACCAATAAGAATTTGTATCAGTTTATTTATATTTTATATTAAAGTTTATTTTGTGATTATAAGAAAATACAAATTCATTTAATATATATTTGATTAATATATTTTCTTAAAAAGTTTATTATCTTATTATGAATAGTGTTAAATACCGTTCAAAATATTACCAAATATTTTTTAAAATTTTAACAATATATATTCTAAAATATTTATTTATTTATGAGCTATATTTTTTTCTTTCTTTTTAGCAATATTTAATTCTATATTTTTTATTTGTTATTTAGAAAATCACTAAATATACATATATTTAAATCAATTGTAGCATGAATTTATATATATATATATATATATATATATATATATATATATATATATATATATATATATATATATATATATATATATATAATTGAATATATAATTTATAACACAATCAATTTTTAAGAGTTTAAAGATAATGCACTGTTACAACCAATAAAAACTCTTATATTTAGCATGTTATTTCAATATTTTAAAAATAAATTTGAGACTTATTTGATGCATGTTCCTAATTGACAGTGTAAAAACAACAATGCATTTTTTTTCTCTTTTTTAGTTATATTTTCATATATTTTATTTATTTGTAAGTTTATTTATGAAATAAATTTGTCAAATAATCTTATGTTAACTTAAAATACTATTTAAGATATTTTTATTTAATTTATTAAATTATCTGGCAATAGAAACATACATTGACATGTGTTTGTTTGTGAAAGACTCTCCGTGTATATAATTTAGAGTAACCTAGAAACATGGACCTTGAGAAATTATATTAAAGACTATACCACCAAATCAACATTATTAAACTTTCCTATAGTTTTTGAAAAAATTGATATATACCAAAACCATTAGATTTTCCCCATCATTCTCGTGAGGCCTTTGTCGCTAGCTCACAAGCCAATAAAGGCAACTCACTCTAAATCACATTTCAAGTTCCAACACTTTAATTTCCAATTATCTATATCTCATTCTGATCAACTTCAGCTTCTTTGGTTTTTCATATTTTTACTTCATTCTGGTGTTACTCAAAAGTAAGATTTTCTTTCTCTTCATCACTTCATTACTATTATTTTAGTGTCACTTTGAATATTAGACAACTGTTATGTCTCATGATTTATAATATTTTTTATTTTTGTGTAATGTATACTTCACTTTGTTTGCTTGCAGTTTGAACCTTGAGCATCAAACTAGAGTTTTTTTAGTTTGGCTTTTTAAAAGGACTTGAATTTGTGGCATTTCTTCACAGCATTGAAACCATCACAATGGTGTCTACTTGTGTGAGCTTTAAGACCAATACTCATATAACAAACTTGAGGAAAGACAATATTTTTCATCAAGAGAATGGTTTTCTAGGTGAGAGAATCAAAGGGGGTGTGAATTACAGTCCATGGACTACTAATCAGTTGGAAATAAGTTTGAAAACCAAAGAGAGGGTTAAGAAGGTAAAACTTGGTGCTGTGTCTGCTGTTCTTACCTCAAATGATGCCACTGAGACTAAGGTAAGCTATATCATGGTTTTAAATTTGTGATTGCGAGTCAAAGCCACTTGACATGTCTAGTGTCTGTGTCCGTGCTTCAAAATATTTATGTGCGTCGACTTCAGACATTTCAGGTTCCATCTTTTTTGAGAAGAAAAGCTGATCCTAAAAACGTTGTTTCCATCATATTGGGAGGAGGTCCTGGTGTTCAACTATTTCCTCTTACCAAAAGAGCTGCTACACCAGCTGTGAGTAACCAAACCATTGTTTTTGTTGACTCAAAATTTGAGAATTGTTTCATTCTGTAATGAATAATGATACATAGTACTGTTTACATTTTTCAGGTTCCTGTTGGTGGATGCTACAGGCTTATAGACATTCCAATGAGCAATTGCATCAACAGCGGCATCAACAAAGTATTTGTATTGACACAGTTCAATTCTGCGTCACTAAACCGTCATATCTCTCGTACCTATTTTGGAAATGGCATCAACTTTGGAGATGGATACGTAGAGGTATGTATCAAGGAATTGGTTACTAATTGCGAATAATATATCTATATTCGTAAAAGGCTAATATGAACCGAACATGCAATAGGTTCTTGCGGCTACTCAAACTCCGGGAGAAGCCGGGAAGAATTGGTTTCAAGGAACGGCAGATGCTGTGAGGCAGTTTACATGGGTGTTTGAGGATGCAAAGAACACAAACATTGAGAATGTAATAATCTTGGCTGGAGATCATCTATACAGAATGGATTACATGGATCTCGTGCAGGTATTCGATCTATTTGTTTCATTTGTTGAAATATTTAATTTCTTCGTTTCATTTTCTGTGTTTTCTGATCATCTCGAAACGTATAAACAGAGTCACATTGACAGAAATGCGGATATTACAGTATCATGTGCCGCCGTTGGTAACAGGTATGACTAATGTTGAGTAGTCTTCTTAATCCTTTGTTTGATAAAAGCACATAAGTTTCAAATTCAGTTTTATCTAAGTTTAATATCCATTTGCCCGATTTTCAGCCGCGCATCAGATTTTGGATTAGTCAAAGTAGATAGTAGAGGTCGCATCATCCAATTTTCCGAAAAGCCTAAGGGAGCTGATCTTAAAGCAATGGTAAGTCCTAATGTCCTATACATATATGAAATTTCAAGTAAAACACTTTAGTTTCTTGCCTCTTGATAACTTTATAAATTGACCGATAACTAATACAGTACAAAATACTATATATACCGAGTCAATATGAAAATGAAGAAGATAACAAAAATAATTAAAATCTAACTAACTCTTAACTAACCTTATCTCTAATAGTTCTTGTTACTTCTATGCAGCAAGTAGATACTTCTCTTTTTGGATTGTCACCTCAAGATGCAATAACGTCGCCATTTATTGCATCTATGGGGGTTTATGTATTCAAGACCGATGTTTTACTCAAGCTTCTAAAATGGAGGTATCCAACATCCAATGACTTTGGATCTGAAATCATTCCAGCATCAGTGAATGAATACAATGTTCATGTAAGAGAAATTTGGCATAATAAATATATTTCCTTTCAATCCGGAGGTAATAAAAATACAGGTTGAATGTCTATTTCACCTTTCTTTCAGGCGTTCTTTTTCGGAGACTATTGGGAAGACATTGGAACAATACAATCATTTTACGATGCTAACATGGCTCTTACCGAAGAGGTAGGTTGAAGAATCAAGATAAATTTTTTTCCTATCATGAAACTAACAATGTTTGTAATATATGCTACTCTTGCAGAGCCCAATGTTCAAATTTTATGATCCCAAGACACCTATTTTCACTTCTCCAAGATTCTTACCACCAACAAAGATTGATAAATGCAGGGTATGACTGTGTTCATCTCTCTTCAAAGTTCGATCTTAACCTCTTTGTATCATGAGATACTTTTTTTACCGGTGTTTGAGTTGCTCTTTTGTAGATTGTGGATGCAATAATCTCACATGGCTGTTTCCTGAGAGAATGTAGCGTGCAACACTCCATCGTGGGTGAACGTTCGCGTTTGGATTATGGTGTTGAGCTCAAGGTAAACTACCATGATATTTTGACCAAGAACGATGTTGCTCCTTAGTTAGCCACGGTTTAACCGTGACTAAATTAGAGGCTTTCTGTTGTAATCTGTCTTGCACACCCTTATTACCGGCCCTAAACACTATATAATATAATATTCCTAACATTTAAAACAATCTTTTTACAGGACACTATAATGATGGGAGCAGACTATTACCAAACCGAATCCGAAATTGCTTCTGAGCTGGCAGAGGGAAAGGTTCCAATTGGAATTGGAAGGAATAGCAAAATCATGTAATCTTTAACTTGAAGTAACCACATCTTGATTCGCTACGTTGGTTTAAAAGTTAACAAAAACTATTGATATTATCTAGCATAACATATCAATATAACAGGTAGAGTTATTGAATATTCATTTGATATTTGTTGCTTGTTGTCTTTGTTGAAGGAAGTGTATAATAGACAAGAATGCTAGGATTGGGAAAGATGTCATCATCATGAACAAAGATGTGAGCATGACTCTCTTTTACATTTGGTGTCATTTTGTTAGCTAGCGGTTTTCTGGCGTAAGATCATCATGAACTATGCGTCGATCGAATATAAGTATCTATCTTATGTATTACCATTCAAATGTTTTGTTTGTAGGATGTTCAAGAAGCGGATAGACCTCGTGATGGTTTTTACATCCGATCAGGAATCACAATAGTAATGGAGAAGGCAACAATAGAAGACGGCACTATCATATAGAGAAGTATTCCATCAAGCATTTTGGTTTTGAACTGTAAAAATAGAATGAAAATAAATGGGTGTAAACTCAAGATGCTCATGAATAAAATGATAAACAAATTCCATGGTAGTTTTGGTATGAACACTTTTATGTTATATGTTGTATTAACTTTTGAGTTTCAAATTCAAACCAGCAACTTGAAACCGAAACATGGCTAGTTTTAAATAAAATTCATATTAAACCGAAACAATTTTATAAAAAACAAATCTAACATCACCACTTAAACAAAAATGGAAGCATTGACTTCCCGATTCGCAAAAACTCGTGGTTTGCCAAGTTCTTTTTAGTTTTGATCAGTTTGTGCCAGTTCCCACTGGTATAATTATATGATCTATTCAATAGCCAACTCGGGTCAATTACCCTTCCAATTCTCGGTTCAACTAGCCGATACGAGCCAATTTTTAAAACATTAATTTTAACCCCCTAAAATCTCATTTTAGAATGATGACAGTATATTGCAAGTATATATGTTACAAAATAAAACATATATAATATCTTTTTATTTAGATATATTGCTCCACTAGTAAGTCCCATATATAATATCTTTATTTAGATGTTGCTCCACCAATAAGATATGCAACTTCCATTACACAACCATTATATATTTCCTAACAAACTAACACCAAGATTCCCCAAATATTTATATTAGCAGTGGCCAAAAACTTCAAAGTCCCTTCATATTCCAAACTATCACAGGTCCCTTTTTCGTCAACTCGGAGGGATTCAAACTATTCATTGCCTTTCCAAGTAGGGCCATGGCTGCTACACTTGGAAACGGCTTGTTTTTTACCTCTCCTGCCGTACTGTTTGAAGAATTTGGATCTCGATTCTCAACTATTTCATGCCTCTTTTTCGAACAAGCAGCCCGATTACGACTCCATCTCTGAATCCAAGGATGTGAAAGTGTAATTTCTACAGCTTCCTTAGCTTCGGTAAAAGAGGACTCGGCATTTGATAATACTAGAGGTGGTTCTAGTACCGTCTGTCCTTCGGCCTGACCTTCGTCATTATATACCGTTTCGGCTTCCAAATTAGTTTTGGCGTCTTTCATAGTTTTGCTGAAAATATTAGTTAGTTTTACATGTGAAGTTTCTCCAATATTTTCACTCCTGGTGCCAAGAGCATGTTCTGGTGAGCATAACTTGAGCCGTTTAACCCATCTGCTACTTGGGTCTGATCCCAAAGAACTATGGCTAGATTTTGACCTTGCAGGTTCTTTTTCTTGAGAAAAAAGTTGGTCCACATCAAGGCTACGAGTTCTTGATGTGCTAGTCTCCATGTCAACAATGGGACTTGCCCGAGTGAGAAGTTCCTGGGGCTCTTCGTTTATATTCCCAGGCTTCTCTAGGTTTTTCCCTCTAGCCGAAGTTGTTGCACCTAGAGTTGAGAGTGAGTTTTGACTATCCTTGGAGCACTACAAAATTTAAATTTTGATCATTCATGCTTGATTTACCTCTCAAAGTTTAGAATAGTATCTCCTTGTTAACACATAAAATTAACACAAACTCTATAGAATAGAAAAGATATTTTCACTAAGTAAACGGAACCTAATTGTCCGTGAATTTATGTCTTGGTATGAAGAAGTTGTGTCATTAAAGTTAGTTTTGTAGTGTCATACAACACTCATCATATACTCGACACAAATGTAAAGTTAATGAAACCCTTTCGTTTCTCACAAAAAAAACGTTGTATATAAAGTGTGAGAATCAGATGATAACGAATATCAATTAAATGCTTAGGCAATGGTGCTGATGGGAAATCAAACATGGGAAACCTTACCTTATTTGACAGCATTGGAGCTTCACCTGCAATAGGTAGGAAGCAGCACAATTAGTTCCAGCAAAAAAAAAACATCAATAACATCAAACTTGCAGAACTTGTTGTCTTACAAGTAATAAAACTGCAATCAAACAACTGAAATTATGGAATAGTTAACAGTAAACATTATACAAGTATTAATCAAACTCAATACATCTTAAAAGATTTTGTAATACAAAGTCTTAAAGGATAGCATTATATGGTATGTACTATGTTCTTTTGCAGTGTGCATATATTACCTGGAAGATTGTTCTCGTGTGAAGTACCAATGTCCATAGTGTCGGGTTCAGGAGTTGATTCATTCGTCAGGCTTGTTGGACGTTTGAAATCGGAAATATCTTCCTTCCCTTCACTTTTTACTGAACTTCCTAGAGTTTCTAGTTTAGTATGGTCACTAGCGGGTGGATTCAGAGATAAATCAAGGATCTCACTGAAATTATTTCCTTTGAATTTTGTACGTGGCATTGACTCTCTAAAAAACTGACCTCTGTTAGATAAATTAGCACCGGGAATTTTCGACACCAGAAAACGATGAGTTGCTTGGGAAATGTTGGGAAGACCTCTTGATAATTTTTCTACGGAATCTACATTGGTGTATTTACTTGCATCCTTCACACCATAAACAGATTGTGGCACTTGTTCTACCGAAGAGTAAAAATTTTGTGGTTTAGCTGACTCCAAGAGTGAAGTCTGGTTTGCAATGTTTGGATTAACAATTAAATTTTGAATCTTGTGGTGCTGACTACGAACAACATTGTGTCCGTCGTCGTCACTGTCGATTATGGGATCATGCGGAAAATGAGTGAAGCTGCCTCGCATCAATCTTGTTAGGGAAAATCTTTGATGGTCTAACAGGCTACTACTCATCTGCTTCTCAGGGACATGGGGAACAGAATAACTATGAAATTTAGTGTTTGTGTAATGTTCTTGGGATGCTGAGCTGTAGCTCGATGGATATACTTCGCGCGGTCCACCAGTTACTTCATTCATCGCAGATTTTCCTTTGTCGCGTACATTTGTGAGTACTACGTCAGAAGCTGATTTCACCGGTGCGAAAAGAGTTAAGTTCTTTGGTTCATTATCCCTCAAGGATCCAATTGGCACTCTCTGAGACAATAATTGACACTTTTCTATTGAAGTTTCTATTTTATGAGGAGCAGATGCTAATGGCCTAACTCTGCTGACAGAAACTTTGTCATCACCCGAGCATGACTCTGTTCCCAACTTTCCATCTTCCTTGCGGAAAACACTCTTTTCTTGTCTCTGAAAAGGCAATCTTCCCTTCAATTTTTCAGAAACACCACCGGATACAAGAGATGGTTCGGAACCAAAACCAATCATTGCGGCCCCAGTTACATCCATGGAATGATCTGATCTGACCTCCCCACTCCAGCCAGGATTTATTGTTGACATATAATTTGTGTGATTCCAATGAGCCATCCATGGCAATAGATAACCATAACCATAACCATGCATTGCATGAGCATCAACTTTGTCAACATCATGGTGTGCACGGCCAGAAATCTCATCAGTCATGGAACAACACACCGCTATCTTGATCTCAAAGACTTAGTCAACTCAAACAACTCTTCAAAACCTGAATTTCCCACACATTGAATCATTAGCTTCCATTACAAAAATTCATGACATGCAAAACTAGATCACAAGTGCTTAAACACTGTCACATGCAAAATGCAGAATATCCTTACCAACCTAACCATGGAAAATACATCACTGACTATGTTTTTAGAAGCTAAATTCAAATCGAAATAATTCCATCTCATAAATCTATGGCAGAAGCAAATCTAACTAGCATGGAATCCAACAAAAATCAAACGGATAAATTCAAAAATTACCTTCGTGAAAGAGTGAGTCAGAAAACCGAAGACTGAGTTGAGCGAGTAGAAGGGAGAGGAAAAACAAACGAAGAAGAAAAGAACTTCTTAAAAAGAATGAAAACGGAGAAATGTTACTGTCTGAAAATCAACGGTCAGAAACTGGTGAAGTATGGTATAGAGTCCATCTAACCGTTGATTATTTTGTACTACTGTGTTTATTTTGTCTTCTTTCTTTTCAAGTACTATTCTCTTTCCTTGGCCACATGAATCGAGGAATAGGGATCGGTCCAATGGGACCCACCCATGTACACTTTTCTTGTTTTCTTATTGGTTGTTCTCGTTGTCTTTTTGTGATTTGTTTTGGGTTTTTCATTTCTCCTATGTTTAAACCTACGCGGAAGTATTGTGACCACTTTAAAATAATTTTCTTTTTATTTTTGTTTTTGATGACGAGACATTTTTGCTTTGGTTGAAAGGTTCCGAATCTTCGGTTTGGTCAAAATTATTCGTTTTCAAATATGGAAAATATTAAAACAAATTTACATAAAAGTTACTTTATACGTCTAAAGATGAACACTATTGTTTTAGATTTTATATGGATTAGAAAATTCAATAATATTGTTCAGTTCTGGAATAAAAAATAGAGTGAGAATCGAAAATCATGATTGATTTAAGTTTTTGGGGGCAGTTGAAAGAGGTTGACCTTCAACGGTGTTTTAAAAATCGGAACGAACTGGTCGGTTGGACCGGTTAAATCGAGAATCGAAAGGATCATTGATCTGATTTGATTGTTGGACCAGGTATGTTATTGAACTGGTGAGAGCCGGCCAAAATCGGAAAAAATCGATGAACCGGCGATTTAAGAAAATCGGCAGTTCAAATGCATGCTTTTTTTAGCACAAAACGACGTTGTTTTCATATTTTTTTTATAAAAATCAAATTAAAATATAATTAGACTTTATTCAACCCTTATTTGGACTAATTTTCCTGTTTGCAATTAGACCTGGTTTAAAATTTATTTAAATTTATATTTTGTATTATTTTATTATGAGTGATGATTATATTTAGAATTTGAATGTAAAGAATAAACATATTAAATTATGATATTTTAAAATTTTGTAGGTGTTGTGGTTTTTTTAGAGACTGAGATATCTGGTTCGACCGATTTAATAAATATATAATGTTGCAATAGAGACTGGTTTATTCAACCGAGTTATCCGGTTTAATTTCATTTAGTCATGCGGTTCGACCAGTGACCCAGTGGTTCAACCAATGAACCATTGACCCAGTACCCTCACTAGTTTGATGACCGGTTCAATTTTTAAAACACTGCCTGCAAGCAGTGTTTTAAAAATCGGACCGAATCGACCAATCAGATCGGTTGGACCGGGAACCGGAAGGGTCACCGGTTTGGTCTGATTGCTGGACCAGGTATGTTATTGAATCGGTGAGAACCGGCCAAAACCGATCAAAACAGGAAAAAACTAGTGAACCGGCGGTTTTAGAAAATCGACGGTTTTAGAAAATCGGCGGTTCAAATGCATATTCTTTTTTTTCCGTACAAAATGACATCATTTTCATGATTTTTTTTAAATATATAATTAAAATATAATTAGATTTTATTTGAACCTTATTCGGAACAACTTTTCCTCTCTTTGCAATTAGATCTGTTTAAAATTTATTTAAATTTAAATTTTGTATTATTTGATTGTGAGTTATGGTTATATTTAGAATTTGAATGTAAAGAATAAACATACGAAATTATGATATTTTAAAATTTTAAAATTTTGTAGGTGTTTTGATATTTTTTAGAGACTGAGTCATCTAGTTCGAACGATTTAATAAATATATAGTAGTGCAATAGAGATAAGTTTATTCAACAGAGTTATCCGGTTTAATCCGATTTAGTCATGTGGTTCGACCACTAACCCAGTGGTTCAACCAATGAACCAGTGACCCAGTATCCTCACTGATTTAGTCACGATGTGTCATTCTTTTTTCTCTTCCATTATTAATATGGGGCATATCAAGTGAGAATGATATTTTTACATGAGAATGGTAGGAATAATTATTAGCCCTTCGATTTAAACATAAATGGTTGAAATTAAATGCAGAGAGTCGTTGGATGCACTTGCAATTAGGATCTTTGTTACCGTCATCAGGAGAATTCTCACGTGCTAAGAAGATCCTAGAAGATGTATTATTCCCTCAGAGTGATCGTTCGGGGGTCGATATGGTCGATCCATAATAGTTTCCCCCAAGCTCGTGTATGTGCTCGATAAAGCATAGGTTTGTCGCTTCAGCTTTGGCTGCTGACCATTGTCGCCTTTATTTTTTGAAGAGCAAAAGAAATTATTTTTGTTCCTTGGAGATTTATGCATTTAATGCTCCATACTTTAAACGTCTTCCCGAAAGTGTCGTTATTACGACTCTTAAAAACTAAAACACTTAAGTGTTGCGTGTGAGTGATTTGGCACGTTTGATAGAGTATATTTCCTTTTGCATGCTAGAATATAGTCTTCAAAGAGTTAGCATTAGTTTTCTTAGAGTCTTTTCCATAGTTTAACACTTATATTCTTCTTTGACATTTCACTTTCCTGCATTTGAAAAGTCAGTGCATTATGGATAAAAAATTGCAGAAGAGTGCTCACAAACCCTAAAAGAATGCTTAATCTTCATGGGTAGAATCTGGTTACTCCTCTATTTGTTATGTTTTTGCTAAAGTAGGCAATTTTTATGGCACATTTCTTGAAGTTAGTCTACCTTCACAATGGGGTATATAGACCCCAACTGAGAATGAAAGGATATGCAGTGAGTGTGGTGATTGATATAATGCCCGGAAATTCGATTATTCGCTTAATTTAGACATTTGGAGTGCTTATGGAATTTTTCGCGTTTTGGGACGATTTAATCGGTATTAGTTAGAGATAGCGGATCGACAATTAATCGAGATTTTTAATATTTTTAGTATTAGAAATATTATTAGAGTGTCGGGTATTATTTTGGGAATTTTCAGAGCAAATAAAATTAGACCGTAAAATAAGATTTAACGAGTAAATTGAGAGTTTTAAAAAAATAAATTAGATGGGCTGAATGGTGTTATGTTGTAATTTGGTTTTGGCCCAGATTGGAATAATTGAGAAGTGAGGATACACCTAGGTTTTTAGAAACTCAGTAACATAACATTTGGGAAAAAGAGAAGGACGGCAGAGAGAAGAGGAAAATTGGAACAGAAAAGAGATACGAGAATTAGGCCGCGAAGAGAAAAACGGAAGAATTACGCGAAGCCGGAAAGCTTGGATTCGACCGGAATTGTAAAGCGGACTCCGAATACAAGGTAAGGGCGGGGTTCTTGCTCTATAAACGGGGATATGATGGACCGTATGTGGGGTTTAGGGGATTTTATTATCTCTTTGTGTTCGATTGATTTCTAAAAATTGTATAAAATTATCTTATATTTGATTCTGTGTAAATGTGTTGTTTCCGTAAAAATTGATGTGTTGGTGATTTTATTGGTGTTAAATTTGTGTGATTTGATGCATATAATTTGATACCGATATTCGTACGGCGGAAGAATTACGCGAAGCCGGAAAGCTTGGATTCGACCGGAATTGTAAAGCGGACTCCGAATACAAGGTAAGGGCGGGGTTCTTGCTCTATAAACGGGGATATGATGGACCGTATGTGGGGTTTAGGGGATTTTATTATCTCTTTGTGTTCGATTGATTTCTAAAAATTGTATAAAATTATCTTATGTTTGATTCTGTGTAAATGTGTTGTTTCCGTAAAAATTGATGTGTTGGTGATTTTATTGGTGTTAAATTTGTGTGATTTGATGCATATAATTTGATATCGATATTCGTACGGCGGGCTGTTTATAACATCAATTTTCGTTCTCCTAGATACTTATATTGTTTCGATAATGAAAAAAAATGATATATATTGAAAATATTTACTGTAGTGTCGTCACGTTCATTAAATGTTTGTTTTCATTCTACGTCACTAGCCTCACGTTTATTGACATAAAACCATGTTTCAATATATGGTATGCTTAATTGTTTAGAGAATTGAATGAGCATGTAAAATCTGGAAATAAATATATTACATCATTTTATAAGAAAAAAAAAAAAGAGATGCTTGCTTAGAAGACAATATATATTGCGTTAATATGCATGTTGCTTCTCTTTTCTATTGTAGCGACCACTGTTATTTTGGTAGATATAATAAACTAAGTAGGTGGCAATTTGATGAAATATATTAATATAAAGCGTATACGGTAGCTGTAAATTTAGTCAATTAGGAATCAGGTTGCAGATTTACTAATATATAATACTTCATTAGTTTATAATAATAATAATAATAATAATAATAATAATAATAATAATAATAATAATAATAGTTTAATATTATTAGTGTAATATTTTTAGGAGTTTTGAGTTAGAGATGAATATTTGTATTATTTGGTTAATTTAAAATATTTTCAATAGTGTTGTTGGAGTTGTCAATAGGGTTGTCAGAGGTACTTTCAAGTTGTTTAGAGTAAAATCTGATAAACTCTAGATTAAAATTGAAGGTATTTGACCATTTAGAGTCGTTTTATTATTACTTTAGTCAGACTATTGGCCAATTTGATGCATAAGAGTTACCTTCATATGTGATAAGAATTGTCAGTAGGGTATTTTTAGACACTTTAGAGTTGTATGAATTATTGTAAAGTTGTTTAGAGTCCCTTTGAAACTCCGTCGAATTATAACTATATATTATTATAATTTTTGTGAGTTAATAATATAGAAGGAGTTAATGAAAATAACAGTAGCACTTTGTTGCCCATCAGTGTTGTGACCAATTTTGTAATAGAGGCATTATATAAGTAGCATAGGAATATAATAATAGACGGAAAAATATATAGCGAGTTGAATAATATTGGGAGTGTTCGGGGATAATCCGATAACCGTTGTGCTTGCGGTGTTTTTGTTAATGTTGCGACGTGACGTATTTTTGTGAGTTTTGTGAAGTATGGCGATGTTTGCGTGAATTATCTGTGAAGAATTATTGTTGTTGATTTGTCGTGTGATATATTGTGATGTTGCGATGAGTTTTTGTGAATTATTGCGAAGCGCAGGATTTAAGGTGGCGATTGTTTATCAATAACTATTGATATATTTTGGCGATGTAGGCGAATGCCTTTGTGACGATGTTTGGCGACATGTTTGTGATATAGGCGTATGTCTCGCGACGTTGTTTTGAGATGTTTGTGATTTGTTGCATTTCATCAGTGTCTCATGATTTGCATGTTTTAGTGATGGCCTGAATTGGCAAACAACGGTGAAGGCTTGTGCCTGTTTTGATGCCTCTATTATCTGGTAATTGGCGATGGGGGCTGAAGCCCTGGGTACCACATGCATGAGCATTTGTTAAAGTCGCATTTCATTTGTGTGATTATGATGTTATGTATTTTGATGTATGAATTTATGTGACTTGTTGTGAACTTTAAATATGATCTTATGTGAGATATTGTGACTTGTGTTGTTGATTGAAACAGTGAAGTAAACTAGGCGGTAACGATTATACTGCAAAGCGATAATTACTATAACTTGAACCTGAATATACTATTTATCATCACCCTGTTTATATTGTTTGATATCTCACCCCTTTATTTTGTTTCGTCGTTACCTTTATATTGGTAACGCACAGGTGATAGCTTGATGAAGATTTAGACGCTATGAGTTGAGTCGGTGATCGCTCTGATACGTAGCACTTGGGGGGAGGATAAACGATTGTTTTACTTATTGTTATATTTTCAGAATTTTATATGGTTTTGGTTTAAATTATAACTTAAAGTTACCGTGCAAAGATGCTACTGTGAGATATTGGATCGAACTCTAGTATGGTCGAAGGGTAGCTTCTTGGTTCGACAGGATTAAGCATGAAGTCGAAGGTTGTTCACATTCTTGTGTCGAAGATGCTAGGGTCGTTAGCATGTTAAATTAGGTTTTAGTGTTTAAACCCTAATTTGTTAAGTTAGCTTGTTTATTAAGTTGGCTTGTGTAATGGGCCTTGTGGAAAAAATCCATTAGTTAGTATGTTAGGTTTTATTATAAATAGCATACTAGTCTCTCATCATTGCTAAGCTGCAAATCCTAATTTGGGGTGAGAGAGGTTATTTGTTATTCTTGTAAACTTGTAATCTTGTTTTAAGAGAAAGTAAAAGAATAGCAGTTATAACCAATCTTGTGTTCCTCTTCTTCCTTGTCCTTTATTCTTCCCTTGTATTATACTTTGTTCTTGGCATTGAATTCACAACAAATTGGTGCGGTGAGCGTGGAGAAGATGCCTTCAACAAAGTATGAGATTGAAAAGTTCACCGGAGTGAATGATTTCGGTCTGTGGCGCTTGAAGATGAAAGCCCTACTGGTTCAGCAAGGTTGCTTGGAAGCGTTGAAGGGAGAGGCAGCCATGAATGCAGAATTGACGGCAACGGAGAAGACGAATATGATCGAGAAAGCACACAGCGCAATTTTGTTGAGCTTTGGTAATAAGGTTCTCCGGCATGTATCAAAGGAGGCGACGGCATCAGGGTTATGGGTGAAACTTGAAAGTTAGTATATGACCAAATCACTGGTAAATCGACTCTACCTGAAGCAAGCCTTGTATTCATTCAAGATGATTGAAGACAAAATGTTGGCTGAGCAGTTGGATATGTTCAACAAGCTGATTCTTGATCTTGAAAATATTGATGTGAAGATCGATGATGAAGATCAAACATTGTTACTATTGTGTTCTTTGCCTCGATCACATGCTCACTTCAAAGAAACTCTCCTGTATGGAGGGGAGTCCCTGACCTTTGAAGAAGTTCAATCAGCCCTGTATTCTAAGGACTTGAACGAACGAAAGGAGCATAAACCTTCGACTGTTGGCGAAGGTTTGGCCGTTAAAGGAAAACTCTTACGAAAGGATGGTAAGTTTGACAAGAAGAAGGGCAAAAGCCAGTCGAAGTCTTACAGTGGCGAAGCATCTGGCATTCGATGCTATCATTGTAAGAAGGAGGGTCACACAAGATAGGTGTGCCCTGAACGCTTGAAAGATCATGGAGGTAAGGATAATGTCAATGCAGCCATTGTTCAAGATGATTTCGAATCATCTGATGTTCTTGTGGTTTCAAGTTGTGACTCGAGAAGAGAGTGGATTATGGATTCAGGTTGCACTTGACACATGACTCCAAACAAAGACTTGTTCGAGGAATTATGTGATCAAGATGGTGGATCAGTATTGCTGGGAAACAACAAGGCTTGCAAGATTGCAGGTGTTGGATCTGTAAGGTTCAAACTCCATGATGAGTCAATAAGGTTGTTGACTGAAGTCAGGTATGTTCCTGATTTGAAGAGAAATCTACTTTCTCTTGGTGAATTCGACAAGAAAGGATATGTTTTCCAAGGAGAGAAAAGTATCCTAAGAGTCATGAAGGGTTCGAAGGAAGTCTTGAGAGGCGTGAAGAAACAAGGCTTGTATACCCTTGAGGCTGAAGTTGTAAGTGGTTCGACAAATGTTGCATCCACGAAACCTTTGTCGAAGACAGAAATCTGGCACATGAGATTGGGCCATGTCAGTGAAAGGGGTCTGGTCGAATTAGGAAAACAAAATCTGCTTGGTGGAGACAAAGTCGAAAAGCTGAAGTTTTGTGAACCCTGTGTACTTGGAAAATCTTGCAGAGTGAAGTTCAACAAAGGCAAACAAAGAACACATGGATCCCTTGATTACATCCATACTGATCTTTGGGGGCCTGCAAGGTGTCCATCACATTCAGGAGCAAGGTATTTTCTATCCATAGTAGATGATTATTCCAGAAATTTATGGGTATTCATCCAGAAGACTAAGGATGAAACTTTTGAGGATTTCAAAAGTTGGAAGACTCTGGTTGAAAATCAGACTGGCAGAAAGGTCAAGAGGTTGAGAACCGACAATGGCCTTGAATTTTGTAATGAGGCATTTGACAGTTTTTGTGCTGCCTCTGGTATTGCAAGGCACAAAACTACTGCAGGTACTCCACAGCAAAATGGTTTGGCTGAAAGGTTTAATCGAACTATTTTGGAGAGAGTTAGATGCATGTTGACTAGTGCTGGACTGATGAAGGTGTTCTGGGCTGAGGCTGTTTCGACAGCAACATATCTGATAAACAGATGTCCTTCGACAGCGTTAGATATGAAGACACCTGAAGAAGTTTGGTCGGGACATCCACCAGATCTCGACAAACTGAGAGTATTTGGCTGCGTAGCCTATGCTCACATTAGGCAAGACAAGGTCGAACCTAGAGCTCTGAAATGCATGTTCATGGGATACCCTGAAGGAGTCAAAGCTTATAGGCTATGGTGCCTAGAGCCAGGTCACAGGAGGTGTATCACCAGTCGAGATGTAGTTTTCAATGAAGCTGAAATGGCTTTTAAGAAAATTGATGATGTTGGTCGAAGTACAGAAACATCTGACGAATAGCTGGAACAGGTAGAGATTCCTGTTGAGGTGGAGCATGTTGATGCTGAATTGCATATCCCTGATGAAGTCAAAGAAGAAGTAGAAGATGCTGAGGAAGTTGAGGAAACTGACGATGACTACCTATTGTCGAGAGATAGGTCGAGAAGAGTCATCAAGGCACCTCAGAGACTTAGGTGTGCAGATCTTATAGCTTATGCCTTAATCTCTGCAAGTGAGGTTCTAGACGAAGAACCTAGAGACTACAAGGAAGTTATGAGGAGTCGAAATAAGACTAAATGGCTGAAAGCCATGGATGATGAGATGAAATCTCTTCATGATAATCATACTTGGGAACTGATCAAGAAAACTGCTGGGGCAAGGTTAGTCAGTTGTAAATAGATTTTCAAAGTTAAGGAAGGAATTGAAGGAGTGACGTCGAAAAGATACAAGGCAAGGTTAGTTGCAAGGGGTTTCACTCAGAAAGAAGGTGTCGACTTCAATGATGTGTTTTCTCCTGTTGTGAAGCATAGGTCCATTCGAATGTTGCTTGCCATGGTGGCACAGTTCGATCTTGAACTGGAACAGATGGATGTGAAAACTGCGTTCTTGTATGGTGATCTAGATGAAACGATCCTGATGAGGCAACCTGAAGGGTATGTCGAAAATGGGAAGGAAGATTGTGTGTGCAAGTTAAAGAGATCTTTGTATGGGCTTAAACAATCTCCTCGACAGTGGAATAGGAGATTCGACAAGTTCATGGCACGCATAAGTTTCATTAGAAGTCAGTTCGACCACTGCGTTTACTCCAGATTTCGACCTGGTAATTCATTTGTTATTTTGTTGCTTTATGTTGATGATATTCTCATAGCAAGCAACAATGTTGAAGATGTGACGAGGGTGAAGGTTGAACTCAATAAGGAGTTCGATATGAAGGATCTGGGAGCTACTTCCAGGTTTCTTGGAATTGACATTCGAAGAGATAGAAAGAAGTCGAAGTTATGCTTATCTCAAGAGGCATATCTACGGAAGATTCTCGAAAAGTTTGGTATGTCGAATTCGAAGCCAGTTGTGACTCCAACAAACCCTCAATTCAAGTTAAGTATTGATCAGTATCCCAGTACTGATGTCGAAAGAGCCTATATGAATAGCATCCCATATGCTAATATAGTTGGTTCTTTGATGTATGCTATGGTCTGTACTAGACCCGACATAGCATATGCAGTAAGTCTTGTAAGCAAGTACATGGCGAACCCTGGAAAGGCTCACTGGCAAGCATTGAAGTGGATTTTAAGGTACATAAATGGGTCTCTGAAAAGAGTCCTAACTTATGGTGGAGCCTTGGGGGAAGATAGTAAAGAAGTAATAGAAGGATATGTCGACTCTGATTATGTAGGTTGTATGGATTCCAGAAAATCTATTTCTGGATATGTTTTCACTATGTTTGGCACTGCAATTAGTTGGAAAGCAACACTTCAGAAGGTTGTTGCTCTATCAATCACTGAAGCGGAGTATATTGCCCTAACTGAAGCTGTGAAAGAAGCATTGTGGCTTGAAGGTTTTGCGAAGGAGCTGAAACTTCAAGGTCGAGGTATCACTGTTAAATGTGATAGTCAAAGTGCAATACACCTGTCGAAGAATTCAGCCTATCATGAGCGAACTAAGCACATTGATGTGAGGCTGCATTTCGTCAGAGGAGTAATCAAGCGTGGAGAAGTCCAAGTGCTGAAGGTTTCGACTGAAGACAATGCTGCTGATATGATCACCAAGACATTGCCGAGCTGCAAGTTTTTCCACTGTATGCAGTTGATAAAGCTGCATGAAGAAAGCTAGTTTGTTCCCTTGATGTTGTAGAGTTAGATCCAAGGTGGAGATTTGTGAGATATTGGATCGAACTCTAGTATGGTCGAAGGGTAGCTTCTTGGTTCGACAGGATTAAGCATGAAGTCGAAGGTTGTTCACATGCTTGTGTCGAAGGTGCTAGGGTCGTTAGCATGTTAAATTAGGTTTTAGTGTTTAAACCCTAATTTGTTAAGTTAGCTTGTTTATTAAGTTGGCTTGTGTAATGGGCCTTGTGGAAAAAGCCCATTAGTTAGTATGTTAGGTTTTATTATAAATAGCATATTAGTCTCTCATCATTGCTAAGCTGCAAATCCTAATTTGGGGTGCGAGAGGTTATTTGTTATTCTTGTAAACTTGTAATCTTGTTTTAAGAGAAAGTAAAAGAATAGCAGTTATAACCAATCTCGTGTTCCTCTTCTTCCTTGTCCTTTATTCTTCCCTTGTATTATACTTTGTTCTTGACATTGAATTTACAACAGCTACGATATTGTTTGAATAATTATGAAGTCTGTTGATTACGTTGCGAGTTAATTGTTTTAATTTGAAACAAAGTGATTTCGAGTAATGATTTTATTGTCGTTTTGAATTTCTGTGCTATGTATCTATATGAAGGAAAGTAAGCCGTAAATGTTTTCGAATGACGAATATGTGATACCTCAAATGAACTTGTTTGAAATTTATACTCTGATTTTTCCATATAATTTATCGGATAGATTTGGGGTGTTACATTAGTGGTATCAGAGAAGGTCGGTCCGTCCGGCCAGAGTCGTCTAATTGTTGTTTATCCCTTAGTACGCGACATGTGTGTGAAACACTATTGGTACTTGTTTGTTTTGTTGCAGGGTTAGTTTGAGTGAAGTGGGGGAGAAGCTTTGCTTCTCGAATGTGGTTTAGTTGCAAGGTGCAAAGAGGTATCGTAATGGTTGACATATGTGTAGTCGAAGTGAGATGTGTTAATTGATTGATATGTTGAAAGGTTGGACGTGGGAGTGAAGTTGATGATGGTGGTGTCGGGAATATTTTCGAGGACGAAAATCTTTTAAGTGGGGGAGAGTTGTAACGCCCAGAAATTCGATTATTCGCTTAATTTAGACGTTTGGAGTGTTTATGGAATTTTTCGCGTTTTGGGACGATTTAATCGGTATTAGTTCGGGATAGCGGATCAAAAATTAATCAGGATTTTAATATTTTTAGTATAAGAAATATTATTAGAGTGTCGGGTATTATTTTGGGAATTTTTAGAGCAAATAAAATTAGACCGTAAAATAAGAATTAACGAGTAAATTGGGATTTTAATAAAATAAATTAGATGGGCTGAGTGGTGTTATGTTGTAACTTGGTTTTGGCTCAGATTGGAACAATTGAGAAGTGAGGATACACCTAGGTTTTTAGAAACTCGGTAACATAACATTTGGGAAAAAGAGAAGGACGGCAGAGAGAAGAGGAAAATTGGAAAAGAAAAGAGATACGAGAATTAAGCCGCGAAGAGAAAAACGGAAGAATTATGCGAAGCCGGAAAGTTTGGATTTGACTGGAATTGTAAAGCGGACTCCGAATACAAGGTAAGGGTAGGGTTCTTGCTCTATAAACGGGGATATGATGGACCGTATGTGGGGTTTAGGGAATTTTATTATCTATTTGTGTTCGACTGATTTCTAAAAATTGTATGAAATTATCTTATGTTTGTTCTGTGTAAATTTATTGTTTCCGTAAAAATTGATGTGTTGATGATTTTATTGGTGTTAAATTTGTGTGATTTGATGCATTTAATTTGATACTGATATTCGTACGGCGGGCTGTTTATAACATCAATTTCCATTCTCCTATATACTTATATTGTTTCGATAATGAAAAAAAATTATATATATTAAAAATATCTACTGTAGCATCGTCACATTCATGTAATGTTTGTTTTCATCTACGTCACTAGCCTCACGTTTATTGACATAGAACCATGTTTCAATATATGGTATGCTTAATTGTTTAGAGAATTGAATGAGCATGTGAAATCTGGAATTGAATGAGCATGTAAAATCTGGAAATAAATATATTACATCATTCTATAGAAGAAGAAAAAAGAGATGCTTGCTTAGAAGACAATATATATTGCGTTAATATGCATGTTGCTTCTCTTTTCTATTGTAGCGACCACTGTTATTTTGGTAGATATAATAAACTAAGTAGGTGGCAATTTGATGAAATATATTAATATAAAGCGTATACGGTAGCTGTAAATTTAGTCAATTAGGAATCAGATTGCAGATTTACTAATATATAATACTTCATTAGTTTATAATAATAATAATAATAATAATAATAGTTTAATATTATTAGTGTAATATTTTTAGGAGTTTTGAGTTAGAGATGAATATTTGTATTATTTGGTTAATTTAAAATATCTTCAATAGTGTTGTTGGAGTTGTCAATAGGGTTGTCAGAGGTACTTTCAAGTTGTTTAGAGTAAAATCTGATAAACTCTAGATTAAAATTGAAGGTATTTGACCCTTTAGAGTCGTTTTATTATTACTTTAGTCAGACTATTAGCCAATTTGATGCATAAGAGTTACCCTCATATGTGATAAGAATTGTCAGTAGGGTATTTTTAGGCACTTTAGAGTTGTATGAATTATTGTAAAGTTGTTTAGACATCCTTTGAAACTCTGTCGAATTATAACTATATATTATTATAATTTTTGTGAGTTAATAATATAGAAGGAGTTAATGAAAATAACAGTAGCACTTTGTTGCCCATCAGTGTAGTGACCAATTTAGTAATAGAGGCATTATATAAGTAGCAGAGGAATATAATAATAGACGGAAAAATATATAGCGAGTTGAATAATATTAGGAGTGTTCGGGGATAATTCGATAACCGTTGTGCTTGCGGTGTTTTTGTTAATGTTGCGACGTGACGTATTTTTGTGAGTTTTGTGAAGTATGGCGATGTTTGCGTGAATTATCTGTGATGAATTATTGTTGTTGATTTGTCGTGTGATATATTGTGATGTTGCGATGAGTTTTTGTGAATTATTGCGAAGTGTGGGATTTAAGGTGGCGATTGTTTATCAATAACTATTGGAATATTTTAGCAATGTAGGCGAATGCCTTTGTGACGATGTTTGGCGACGTGTTTGTGATATAGGCGTATGTCTCGCGATGTTGTTTTGAGATGTTTGTGATTTGTTGCATGCATGTTTTAGCGATGGCCTGAATTGGCAAACAGCAGTGAAGGCTTATGCCTGTTTTGATGCCTCTAATATCTGGTAATTGGCGATGGGGGCTGAAGCCCTGGGTACCACATGCATGAGCATTTGTTAGAGTCGCATTTCATTTGTGTGATTATGATGTTATGTATTTTGATGTATGAATTTATGTGACTTGTTGTGAACTTTGAATATGATCTTATGTGAGATATTGTGACTTGTGTTGTTGATTGAAACAGTGAAGTAAACTAGGCGGTAACGATTATACCGCAAAGCGATAATTACTATAACTTGAACCTGAATATACTATTTATCATCACCCTGTTTATATTGTTTGATATCTCACCCCTTTATTATGTTTCGTCGTTACCTTTATACTGGTAACGCACAGGTGATAGCTTGATGAAGATTTAGACGCTGTGAGTTGAGTCGGTGATCGCTCTGATACGTAGCACTTGGGGGGAGGATAAACGATTGCTTTACTTATTGTTTTATTTTCTGAATTTTATATGGTTTTGGTTTAAATTATAACTTAAAGTTACCGTGCAAAGATGCTACTGTGAGATATTGGATCGAACTCTAGTATGGTCGAAGGATAGCTTCTTGGTTCGACAGGATTAAGCATGAAGTCGAAGGTTGTTCACATGCTTCTGTCGAAGATGCTAGGGTCGTTAGCATGTTAAATTAGGTTTTAGTGTTTAAACCCTAATTTGTTAAGTTAGCTTGTTTATTAAGTTGGCTTGTGTAATGGGCCTTGTGGAAAAAGTCCATTAGTTAGTATGTTAGGTTTTATTATAAATAGCATACTAGTCTCTCATCATTGCTAAGCTGCAAATCCTAATTTGGGGTGAGAGAGGTTATTTGTTATTCTTGTAAACTTGTAATCTTGTTTTAAGAGAAAGTAAAAGAATAGCAGTTATAACCAATCTCGTGTTCCTCTTCTTCCTTGTCCTTTATTCTTCCCTTGTATTATACTTTGTTCTTGACATTGAATTCACAACAGCTACGATATTGTTTGAATAATTATGAAGTCTGTTGATTCCGTTGCGAGTTAATTGTTTTAATTTGAAACAAAGTGATTTTCGAGTAATGATTTTATTGTCGTTTTGAATTTCAGTGCTATGTATCTATATGAAGGAAAGTAAGCCGTAAATGTTTTCGAATGACGAATATGTGATACCTCAAATGAACTTGTTTGAAATTTATACTCTGATTTTTCCGTATAATTTATCGGATAGATTTGGGGTGTTACATTAGTGGTATCAGAGCAGGTCGGTCCGTCCGGCCAGAGTCGTCTAATTGTTGTTTATCCCTTAGTACGCGACATGTGTGTGAAACACTGTTGGTACTTGTTTGTTTTGTTGCAGGGTTAGTTTGAGTGAAGTGGGGGAGAAGCTTTGCTTCTCGAATGTGGTTTAGTTGCAAGGTGCAAAGAGGTATCGTAATGGTTGACATCTGTGTAGTCGAAGTGAGATGTGTTAATTGATTGATATGTTGAAAGGTTGGACGTGGGAGTGAAGTTGATGATGGTGGTGTCGGGAATATTTTCGAGGACGAAAATCTTTTAAGTGGGGGAGAGTTGTAACGCCCAGAAATTCGATTATTCGCTTAATTTAGACGTTTGGAGTGTTTATGGAATTTTTCGCGTTCTGGGACGATTTAATCGGTATTAGTTCGGGATAGCGGATCAAAAATTAATCAGGATTTTAATATTTTTAGTATAAGAAATATTATTAGAGTGTCGGGTATTATTTTGGGAATTTTTAGAGCAAATAAAATTAAACCGTAAAATAAGAATTAACGAGTAAATTGGGATTTTAATAAAATAAATTAGATGGGCTGAGTGGTGTTATGTTGTAACTTGGTTTTGGCCCAGATTGGAACAATTGAGAAGTGAGGATACACCTAGGTTTTTAGAAACTCGGTAACATAACATTTGGGAAAAAGAGAAGGACGGCAGAGAGAAAAGGAAAATTGGAAAAGAAAAGAGATACGAGAATTAAGCCGCGAATAGAAAAACGGAAGAATTATGCGAAGCCGGAAAGTTTGGATTTGACTGGAATTGTAAAGCGGACTCCGAATACAAGGTAAGGGTAGGGCTCTTGCTCTATAAATGGGGATATGATGGACCGTATGTGGGGTTTAGGGAATTTTATTATCTATTTGTGTTCGACTGATTTCTAAAAATTGTTTGAAATTATCTTATGTTTGATTCTGTGTAAATTTATTGTTTCCGTAAAAATTGATGTGTTGATGATTTTATTGGTGTTAAATTTGTGTGATTTGATGCATTTAATTTGATACCGATATTCGTACGGCGGGCTGTTTATAACATCAATTTCCGTTCTCCTATATACTTATATTGTTTCGATAATGAAAAAAAAATTATATATATTAAAAATATTTACTGTAGCGTCGTCACGTTCATGTAATGTTTGTTTTCGTCTACGTCACTAGCCTCACGTTTATTGACATAGAACCATGTTTCAATATATGATATGCTTAATTGTTTAGAGAATTGAATGAGCATGTAAAATCTGGAACTGAATGAGCATGTAAAATCTGGAAATAAATATATTACATCATTCTATAGAAGGAAAAAAAGAGATGCTTGCTTAGAAGACAATATATATTGCGTTAATATGCATGTTGCTTCTCTTTTCTATTGTAGCGACCACTGTTATTTTGGTAGATATAATAAACTAAGTAGGTGGCAATTTGATAAAATATATTAATGTAAAGCGTATACGGTAGTTGTAAATTTAGTCAATTAGGAATCAGGTTGCATGTTTACTAATATATAATACTTCATTAGTTTATAATAATAATAATAATAATAATAATAATAATAATAATAATAATAATAATAAAAATAATAATAATAGTTTAATATTATTAGTGTAATATTTTTAGGAGTTTTGAGTTAGAGATGAATATTTGTATTATTTGGTTAATTTAAATTATCTTCAATAGTGTTGTTAGAGTTGTCAATAGGGTTGTCAGAGTTGCTTTCAAGTTGTTTAGAGTAAAATCTGATAAACTATAAATTAAAATTGAAGGTATTTGACCCTTTAGAGTCGTTTTATTATTACTTTAGTTTGACCATTAGCCAATTTGATGCATAAGAGTTACCCTTATATGTAATAAGAATTGTCAGTAGGGTATTTTTGGGCACTTTAGAGTTGTATGAATTATTGTAGAGTTGTTTAGAGTCCCTTCGAAACTCTGTCAAATTATAATTATATATTATTATAATTTTGTGAGTTAATAATATAGAAGGAGTTAATGAAAATAACAGTAGCACTTTGTTGCCCATCAGCGTAGTGACCAATTTCGTAACAGAGGCATTATATCAGTAGCAGAGGAATATAATAATAGACGGAAAAATATATAGCGAGTTTAATAATATTAGGAGTGTTCGGGGATAATCCGATAACCGTTGTGCTTGCGGTGTTTTTGGTAATGTTGCGACGTGACGTATTTTTGTTAGTTTTGTGAAGTATGGCGATGTTTGCGTGAATTATTTGTGATGAATTATTGTTGTTGATTTGTCGTGTGATATATTGCGATGTTGCGATGAGTTTTTGTGAATTATTGCGAAGTGCAGGATTTAAGGTGACGATTGTTTATCAATAACTATTTATATATTTTGGCGATGTAGGCGAATGTCTTTGTGACGATGTTTGGCGACGTGTTTGTTATATAGGCGTATGTCTCGCGACGTTGTTTTTAGATGTTTGTGATTTGTTGCATTTCATCAGTGTCTCATGATTTGCATGTTTTAGCGATGGCCTGGATTGGCAAACAGCAACGAAGGCTTATGCCTGTTTTGATGCCTCTATTATCTGGCAATTGGCGATGGGGGCTGAAGTCCTGGGTACCACATGCATGTGCATTTGTTAGAGTCGCATTTCATTTGTGTGATTATGATATTATGTATTTTGATGTATGAATTTATGTGACTTGTTGTGAACATTGAATATGATCTTATGTGAGATATTGTGACTTGTGTTGTTGATTGAAACAGTGAAGTAAACTAGGCGGCAACGATTATACCGCAAAGCGATAATTACTATAACTTGAACCTGAATATACTCTTTATCATCACCCTGTTTATTTTGTTTGATATCTCACCCCTTTATTTTGTTTCGCCGTTTCCTTTATACTGGTAACATATAGGTGATAGCTTGATGAGGATTTAGACGCTGTGAGTTGAGTCGGTGTGTCATACCCCAAAATTTTCCCGATCAAATCTGCGTCTGTTAATCCATCAAGGTTCAAAAATTAAGAGTCACGTCTCTTATAAACCAGGTTGAGTTAAAACAAGGGCATAATTAACAAGTATTTAGGACCCAAACATTGGGTCCAATTATCACAAGGGTTTATCATTTTTGGGGTATTTTGGATTTTACGAACATTTGTCTTAATAATTATTAATTTTTTATCATGATTAACTATCAGTATTTAGCCTTGTCAATTCTTACTATCAATATTAATATTAACATTAGGATCAGTATTAGGTAGCATTAGAATTAGTATTAGATTTTAATTAATTAAGTTTTATTATTTCTAATTAGGCTTTATTAACACATCATTAGGATTTACTAGCAATTAGTAGTATTCTTAAATTTTTAATATTGTTTTGATCGTTATATCAACAATTATTATTAGTTTGATTAGTAAGTAGTTATTATCATTAGGAGTATATTATCAAAAAGGTTAAGTAATTAGTTAAGGGGTTAATTATATATTAGTTACTGGTTTGTTAAACAAGATTATTATTATTATGTTATCACTAGTTAAAATTATTATTGTTAATACAAGGTTTTAAAGTGGGCCGGTTAATGGATTGCGTTTAACAAGTTGGGATTATTGGATCTTGGGCCAAAACAGGGTTAGGGAGTGGACCGGGTCAGAACCGACCCGGATCCTATTCATCATCTCCCTCGCACAAACCCTAGGCGTAGCCGCCACCACCATCTGCAACGTGAACCCAGGCCCATGAAGACGAATCCAGAATCAATCACAATCAAATATTCAGTGAAACACAAATCAAGTCAAATTCGTGGCAAGTCGTAAAAGGAAATAAAAGATGAATTCATTTCAATCATAAGATTACAGAATTAAGTCTGAGAATCGAAATCAAAACCTAAATGAAATCTAATCTAATAATACCTAATTGAATCTAAAACCCTAACTATTTAAGAAAACTTAAGACTAATTCAGAAAGGGGGAGTCAAAAACGCTTGAGCCTTGGCCTTGAACTCCGAAAACGCCGAGAACGCCGAGCAACATTCATCGTCGCCTTCATCGTACCTGCAAACGTGAGACTGAGAAAAGACAGAAAGGGAGATCGTGAAGCTTGTCACGCCATTGGTGAGAACCTGAAACGGAGAAGAGTAATAGTCAAATCGGAGAACGAAACAAAAGATTCACGCGAGAGGTTAACTCAAAAAAAACACGTGGCTTAAGCTCTGGTTCAGATTTTCATGTGTGATGATGTTTGGATGTGATTGTTTTCTGTAAATTTCGGGTTGGTTCATGATGATTTCTGGGTTTTGAGGTTTGATTGATGAAGGGGGAAGACGAAGAGGATGAAGATCATGGAGATCTTCATCCGATTTCTGGGTTTTCGCGGCGTTGGATAGGGTGGCTTCGGTGGCAAACGGTGGTCGGTTTTCTGGGCCAAGAGAGAGAAGGTTAGAGCGTGAGAGAAAAGTGAGGATGAGAGACGAAACGGAATGAGATTTGTTTCTCTGTTTTGGTTAATTTCCCCCTTCCGCCGTCAGATGGACGACATGTGGCTTCTTGATAGCCACATGTATGGCACATGGACTTTGATTCAGTGCTCGTCGTTTACCATGCACCCTCTAAACCAAACGCATGCAGATCATCTGTTTCATCTGGATCCAGATCGAACGGTCACAACATGCGCCCACCATGTATTCTCAACCAGCAGCCTTTGGATCACATCAAGATCAGATCTAATGCCTATAAGGCTGAAAGCACACCATGGATCATCAATAAGCAGTAACATAGGAACACTCCCAGGTTCTATTTAATATTTTATTAATATTGTTTAGTTAAATATTTAGATTAAAGATTAATAGTTAATTTAATTTAATTAATTTTAATTTAGATTAGTATTAATAAAATTAGGATTAGGCTTTAAGATTATAATATTTTTTCCGATTATTCGATTATTTTCGATTAATTTATTTAATTGGTTTTGACTATTATAAATCATAGAAACCCTATAACAGTTATATAAGATATTAGGGTTTGTTCAATCCCATTAGTTTTTAGCCAAAGTACTAAGATTTAATTTATTATTCGCTTCGATTAAATCAATTGATTGCGGTGGGTAATAATCATTTAATTCTTTAATCAAATATAATTCAAATGCATATTTATTTTGCTAAACGGTTTTAACCAAAGCTATTGGTTATGATGATTAGCATTTCCCTGTTATCAAATTCGTCACTATTTGTAATCGTATCTATCGATTACGAGGGGTAACGATACAAATTAATTCATAAAAATTATTAAAAATATACTATAATTCATTATTAGTGATAATCGAATCAATCGATTAAAATTGGTAATGATGCAATTATTAATCTGTTAACTATGGTAATTGAATCAATCGATTATTGCGGTTAATAGTGCAAACTAAAATTAGGGTTGTACGCCCAAAACATTTAAAATACACTAAACTACGACACTACGGATTTTTATCCTAGGCAATTCAAAATGCCTTTCAAATCACAAATTCAAAACTGCGATAGGCCATTCAAAAAGCCTTCAAACCTCCATAATCAATTCTAGGGCGTACAATCCTAGCCCGAACTACGTAGACTCTGATCCTCCATAAGGAGGTACGTAAGCACTTGGCAACAAGGCGAGTCCCCCACCCTAAGATCTCAATTTTCCCCTTATTCAATTCTTTAGCATAAACCTTACCTTAATACTCTTAGCCATCAAACCTTTGCCTTAGATTCAAAGCCAATAGGAAAGGGTTGAGGGTGCCTAACACCTTCCCTCGACCTGAATATAGTAACTTACCCTGAATCTCACATCTGCGTAGGGTTTCCTATTCGCCCTTCAGAATAGGTGGCGACTCTCTAAGTTTAATTTTTAGGCAGGTTGCTACAGCTGGCGACTCTGCTGGGGAGCACTTAACAGTGAATTACTATGCTCCTATAGGTTTTGGCAGGGTTTAGGTTTTTTGGCAAACTTTTTTAGGGTTTGGCAAATACGCCAAAAATTAGGGTTTATTTATTTTTGTAAATATCTATTTTTAATTTTCTGTTATTCATTTATTTGTGAATATATATTTTTAAATATTTGCGGCTTTAATACATTATCTAAACTATAAGCGGCCGGATTTCGAGGTTAGTAAATATTTAAATTTTATTTATTTTCCTCTGCAATTTCATTACTGCAATTTAATTAAATATTTATTTAAGTGAATATTCTATTTCTATTGCATCTGTTGGGTATATTATATTGTTGTTAAAACCTAAGTGTGGGAGTTAACTTTGAGATCAATAGGGGAGTATGAATCTCCTACGAGTCTCATTGATAACTCCACTCGGAGTGGGTTGAGTATTTGGAAAGGTCCGAAACGAAGCTTGACTTTGTGGAGGGCTGGACTGGGTACTTGGCTGATCTCTCCGGGAACCTACCCCAAAAATTCGAACCTCATGGATAAAATGAGTTGTTCTAAAATCCGAAGAGACAAAAAGTCTCGGAGGCTACGAACGACCCCATGAGACCTTCTAGAACACTCCCAAAAAAAAGGGTTGGCTCCCTAGAGCCGTTACGTCGAACCTATGAACCTAGGACTTTTGTGTTTATGTGCTTATTATGTGTTTGCAACATATATACTTCGAATATCTATGCATTGCCATTTTGCAGGTACTCCTAAGTGGTCCCTAGCCTGTAGGGACACAAATTCCTAAAGACCATGTCTTTCCCACGAAGGACATCACCATCTACGCATCCCCTAGCCTGTGGGGATTTTATTTTTACATCCTTGTATTCTTACAACTACGCGTCCTTCCCACGAAGGACATTTCCATTAACGCACGTCAATTGGCCTCTCGATGGCCATGCGATTCGGTGATTGTCGTGAACGGTCACCCCGTGCTTGCTACTACGTACTCCCTAGCATATAGGGATTTTCTGTTACATCCACGTGTTTTCACAATGATGCGTCCTTCCCCGAAGGACAACTTCACTAGCATGCGTTCGATTGGCCTCTCGATGGCTATGAAATCTAGTGACTGTCCTGAACGGTCACTCCATGCTTATTCCCGCGCACCCTCTAACTTGTAGGGTTTGGATCTCCATTTACACATCACATCCCTAGCCTGTAGGGATTGCTCTTCGTCCATATCGTCCTTAGATAGGTTGTGTTCCGCATAGAGAACCTTCCCACGAGGGACAAATTCATTGGTACATGTTGATTGGCCTCTCGATGGCCATGAGATTTAGTGACTGTCTTGAACGGTCACTAGCCGCTATCTTCTGCATACTCTCGAATCCAAGGGATTTCCCTTAGCGTGTCATAACATTTATCCTGCAAAGATTCCAAGAGGGTCTAATGTCGCCTCTAAGGCTATCCCTAGGATCATATGTTACACGTCTGCATTGCATACATGGAGTTATAATACAAGGAGTCTCTCGCATACGCATGTATTTGCATTGACATACATTTGCATCTACATTTACATTTGTATCTTCACCCGCATCCATACCGACCGTGCTAGCCGGTTTCCCGAAACTCAAAAAAATCAAAGGATCGTAGACTATGGAGCAAGGAGAATAAAAGATCTTAGTCTTGCTAAAGAGAAAAAAGATGCCTTTCGCCATGCCAGCCGCATGTCCATGCCTTGTCATAACAGGATTATGAATACAATGAAGGTTGTCATCGAGCAAGGATTAGTTCAATAAAGAGTTCCCTCATAGATACACTTAAGATGTATCTAGTTATAAAGGGGTTCATCTTAGAACATATCAAACTTTCGAGGACGCTCTACGATAACCTAGGGGAAAGAATTAGTCCAACTGGGGCAATACCCTGAGCAAAGATGCATGACTACAATGGAGGGAATGCGACACATGTCAGCCCCACACCACAGAAAAGAGGGTCATAGGTGATACTATCCTCAGGAGGAGCAAAAGAGGTTCAGTCAAAGGAAACTCATGAAGTTCCGATACGACGAAAACCCACCGCTAACGATTTATTCCCGCCAGGTTTGACATGTCCAAAGAAAATTCGGGGTTGCCCTCACTTCTACAAGTTTGAGAATCTAAGGAGTGAAACAAGGTCAATGGATCAATAAAGGAGATTGTCCCTAGGATTAATAGATGATTATCATGTCAAAATTGTAAACTCTACAATCGCTAAGTGTTACCGTGTATAAACATTGTATCTTTCAAATAGTAATTCAATAAAATAATCATGCATGTTTTGAAATCAATTCATCCGCTTCATTCACTCACTACTACGAGTTTTCACTCGTACACTTCTATTCTATTTCAAATTTCAAATCTAAGAGTATTAACAAACTTGAGGGAGAATGACGAATACAAATAACTAAGTCTCGCTAAACATATGCTTTCAAGGTAAGACCAAGCCAAGGATGTACAGGCATTGTTTCCATTCCCAAACAGTGGAGAAATAAGGATGTTAATCCCTCGTTACCCCCTCGAGCCAGGAGTTGGAGTTTTCTTCTACTTTTTAAAATAAACCTTGATTTCAACCAGGGGCAGGGTAGATTTCAATTAATTCAATGGTGTATTTTGGTTGTCAAGAGAATCACTCAATCCAAGCAAAGGATCAAGCAAAGCAAAGGTTCAAGCATATTTTCTTCCTCGCATTCATCAAAGATTGAGGAAGCAATGGAGATAACATTCACAACATCTTCTTCCTCAATGCATCATTTAAGATCGAGGACGTATCAAAGTCGAAGCTTGCAAATCAAAGTCATGGCAGTCACAACATTTCAATATCCAAAAAAAAAATCAATATCTCAAAAGGAGCTTTCAAAAGAAAAACGCCCGCTAAGTCAAAACAAAAATTCCATGAAAGAAAACAAAAATGACTTAGGCAAAAATGAGGGCATCCCGATGGACCAAACTCAAAAGAGTTGGTTCATGCAAAAATAAGGGATAAAAAAAAACAAAGGTGAAATACAAAGGATAAACTTGTGACTGCTAAATCATCAATGCTTGGATCTCTACTAAGGTTTTTGCTTAAACATAAAAAAAAAAACGATTCTCTTACAAACAAAGCGCATTCATTGAATTAGGCGAATTTTAGGATCTGGAGAACATCAAGGAGAAAGGGGTGGGTTAAATAAATTTTGAGCCTTATATCCATTGTTTCTTAAAACATGAACCAGGCCAAGTTACAACATTTAAAAGTCCTAATTGAGGCAAGGTTAACCATGAAAGCATGTTAAGCAGGATTTGTTATACTGACTCCTATGTTTGTTAAAACTATTTCTAACCAATGTGCTTCTTCAAGCATTCTTTTCAAAACAATCCAGTCCTAATTCATAACGGACTTCGATTTCAAAACTTGCATACGCATTCCATTGGAGCTACTTCTCAAAAAGTACAACACCATCTACGAGTATACACTTAGCATCGAGGAAATCTCGGAATGGGTTAATCAAAGGTGATCATTTCTAATAAAGACCCTAGAGTCGGGGGAACCACATCTAGGGGGTTCTCCTAAACAGGGGCAAAAATTTCAAGGAGCACAGGGGCATACAATCGAACATCCTATTAACTAGGGGCAGTCTTCCTAAGGTTCAATCGACTTGGGGCACATCTCAAAGCAATCTCAAACAGGGGCATGTCAGACATGGGAAGAATTCAAATTCAGAGGATAGAACACTATGGATAACCTTCCATGACCTGGAGATCAGGGGCACACCCTTCAATTCAAACGTCAACGCATATGACAAGGTTATTTCCCGGGGCACTTCCTTCATAACTTGGAGATCATAAGCGCCCTGTTTCCGCTGAGCACTGGGGCATGGGGTGTCAAACCCATAAGGCGAAAAATTCAAAGGCTAAAGGTGTGGAGAACCCCCAAAGGTTAAAAGCGTGGAGTATTTCTAAAAAAAAATCAAACTGGGGCAAGACACACAACAAAAGGAAAAGGCGTTCTCGCACTTTACAACTTCGAACAAATATTTCTCCTAACTACGATCATCAAAGTTCAAAAACATGTATCGGGGAATCGCGCTAGCATCACACCCCATCCTAGCAAACAGACCTGCAACTCCAGCGAACTATATACGCTTTGGTTATTAATAACCTACCGTTGGAGCATCACACAAATACATACAAATCACGCATTACATACATTGGTTGATACATTACACCGTAACTCTTTATGTGGTCTTCTTCAAGACAAACATTCACATCCATTCAAAAGACCTTTTTCGGGTAATCTTACAGAAGACATTACTTCGTTCCACTCATTACGTCAACCAAGCATACGTATACGCATAAGCATACATAAACATTACAAAGCCAGCATAAGCATAGTCAGGGTATAAGTGCAAGCATGGAATAAACAAGTTCAAAGGGTTTGAGGAGATAAAACCATGAGATTGCATCAGCATTAGCATACATGCATAGCATTAGCATATACATATCACAAAAGCCCAATTTTTATTGGCAATCCAAACCAGTTCAAAGTCCAATTCTCGTCCTGGAAAATCATTAAATCCAGTTCCCGTCTGGTAGTCAGTTCCCGTCTGACTATTACATCAAAATCCAAATCACACTACAAAAGCCTAGTCTCCAACCCTCGTGTTATGAAAGGTGTATTTTCTCCGACCCTATAGTCGTGAGTCTCCAAAACAGGTGAATCTTTTTCATGCAGGTAAGTTCGCTAGAACTATAGCAGGCGATCACTCTTATGCAGGTACACTTGTCAGAACCATGGCAAGTAATTCCTTTGGTGCAGGCGAAGTGGCTATGAGCATAGCAAATTAGCCTAAAATGGTATAGGTAAATTTCGCGATAACACTCGCGGATAACCCTATTGGTGGTACAGGTAAATTCTGCGATAGCACTCGCAGATAACCCTGGTGACATAGGTAAATTTCGCGATAACACTCGCGGATAACCCTATTGGTGGTATAGGTAAATTCTGCAATAACACTCGCAGATAACCCTGGTGACATAGGTAAATTTCGCGATAACACTCGCGAATAACCCTATTGGTGGTACAGGTAAATTCTGCGATAACACTCGCAGATAACCCTGATAACATAGGTAAATTTCGCGACAACACTCGCGAATAACCCTATTGGTGGTACAGGTAAATTCTGCGATAACACTCGCAGATAACCCTGATAACATAGGTAAATTTCGCGACAACACTCGCGAATAACCCTATTGGTGGTACAGGTAAATTCTGCGATAGCACTCGCAGATAACCCTGGTGACATAGGTAAATTTCGCGATAACACTCGCGGATAACCCTATTGGTGGTACAGGTAAATTCTGCAATAACACTCGCAGATAACCCTGGTGACATAGGTAAATTTCGCGATAACACTCGCGAATAACCCTATTGGTGGTACAGGTAAATTCTGCGATAACACTCGCAGATAACCCTGATAACATAGGTAAATTTCGCGACAACACTCGCGAATAACCCTATTGGTGGTACAGGTAAATTCTGCGATAACACTCGCAGATAACCCTGATAACATAGGTAAATTTCGCGACAACACTCGCGAATAACCCTATTGGTGGTACAGGTAAATTCTGCGATAACACTCGCAGATAACCCTGATAACATAGGTAAATTTCGCGACAACACTCGCGAATAACCCTATTGGTGGTACAGGTAAATTCTGCGATAACACTCGCAGATAACCCTGGTGACATAGGTAAATTTCGCGACAACACTCGCGAATAACCCTATTGGTGGTACAGGTAAATTCTGCGATAACACTCGCAGATAACCCTGATAACATAGGTAAATTTCGCGACAACACTCGCGAATAACCCTATTGGTGGTACAGGTAAATTCTGCGATAACACTCGCAGATAACCCTGGTGAAACAGGTAAATTCTGCGATGATATTCGCCGATAACCCTGTCGGTGCAGGTGAACTTGCTAGAATTATAGCAAGCAATCCTATTGGGGTCCAAACTGCGATGTAACTTGCCAGAACTATAGTAAGTGGGGGTTCACAAACTACGGAAACTTACTAGAACTATAGTAAGTGGGGGTTCACAAACTACGGAAACTTACTAGAACTATAGTAAGTGGGGGTTCACAAACTACGGAAACTTACTAGAACTATAGTAAGTGGGGGTTCACAAACTACGGAAACTTACTAGAACTATAGTAAGTGGGGGTTCACAAGCTGCGGAAGCTTGCTGACCATAGCAAGCCAATTACACAACCGACAGAAGGTCCTCGCTATTCCTTTTCAGGAACCTTTCCAGGAAGTCTTCTTCAAGACGTATTCCATCCTTTCTAGGAGCTTTTTCAGGCACACAAGATTTTTAAACCGTTCTTCAATTGGGTTTATCACGTTAGTCCCTCGGCAGTGATATCTTCCAAAACATCATCAACAAACAATCAAAGGTGCTATCTTTCTTTTCAGAATTACTAACACATCTCAACTAACAATCATGCATCATTCAACTAACATACTTCAGTCATACATAATGCATATGCATACATCACTCTCATTTATTTTGAGAGGCTCATTGCATCATACATTGCATGCATCATAACATTGCATAAATTTCAGGTTGCCTTTTTAGGCTATGCAACAATCAAAGTACAGGGTCCCTTCCAGAAAGCATATGCTTCACATTCTGAAGGAGGGTATTTATCTTGGGTGGCATCTTTAAGCCCATTCCCCACGGAACCTTTTCCTGACACACGCAAATTTCAGGGCATTTCAGTGTTCAATCATCTTCTACCCTTAGATCACGATAGGCAGACGTGCCTATCTGATTCTTCAGGTTTAAGAAGATTGAACAGGGGCAGCTGTCATACCCCAAAATTTTCCCGATCAAATCTGCGTCTGTTAATCCATCAAGGTTCAAAAATTAAGAGTCACGTCTCTTATAAACCAGGTTGAGTTAAAACAAGGGCATAATTAACAAGTATTTAGGACCCAAACATTGGGTCCAATTATCACAAGGGTTTATCATTTTTGGGGTATTTTGGATTTTACGAACATTTGTCTTAATAATTATTAATTTTTTATCATGATTAACTATCAGTATTTAGCCTTGTCAATTCTTACTATCAATATTAATATTAACATTAGGATCAGTATTAGGTAGCATTAGAATTAGTATTAGATTTTAATTAATTAAGTTTTATTATTTCTAATTAGGCTTTATTAACACATCATTAGGATTTACTAGCAATTAGTAGTATTCTTAAATTTTTAATATTGTTTTGATCGTTATATCAACAATTATTATTAGTTTGATTAGTAAGTAGTTATTATCATTAGGAGTATATTATCAAAAAGGTTAAGTAATTAGTTAAGGGGTTAATTATATATTAGTTACTGGTTTGTTAAACAAGATTATTATTATTATGTTATCACTAGTTAAAATTATTATTGTTAATACAAGGTTTTAAAGTGGGCCGGTTAATGGATTGCGTTTAACAAGTTGGGATTATTGGATCTTGGGCCAAAACAGGGTTAGGGAGTGGACCGGGTCAGAACCGACCCGGATCCTATTCATCATCTCCCTCGCACAAACCCTAGGCGTAGCCGCCACCACCATCTGCAACGTGAACCCAGGCCCATGAAGACGAATCCAGAATCAATCACAATCAAATATTCAGTGAAACACAAATCAAGTCAAATTCGTGGCAAGTCGTAAAAGGAAATAAAAGATGAATTCATTTCAATCATAAGATTACAGAATTAAGTCTGAGAATCGAAATCAAAACCTAAATGAAATCTAATCTAATAATACCTAATTGAATCTAAAACCCTAACTATTTAAGAAAACTTAAGACTAATTCAGAAAGGGGGAGTCAAAAATGCTTGAGCCTTGGCCTTGAACTCCGAAAACGCCGAGAACGCCGAGCAACATTCATCGTCGCCTTCATCGTACCTGCAAACGTGAGACTGAGAGAAGACAGAAAGGGAGATCGTGAAGCTTGTCACGCCATTGGTGAGAACCTGAAACGGAGAAGAGTAATAGTCAAATCGGAGAACGAAACAAAAGATTCACGCGAGAGGTTAACTCAAAAAAAACACGTGGCTTAAGCTCTGGTTCAGATTTTCATGTGTGATGATGTTTGGATGTGATTGTTTTCTGTAAATTTCGGGTTGGTTCATGATGATTTCTGGGTTTTGAGGTTTGATTGATGAAGGGGGAAGACGAAGAGGATGAAGATCATGGAGATCTTCATCCGATTTCTGGGTTTTCGCGGCGTTGGATAGGGTGGCTTCGGTGGCAAACGGTGGCCGGTTTTCTGGGCCAAGAGAGAGAAGGTTAGAGCGTGAGAGAAAAGTGAGGATGAGAGACGAAACGGAATGAGATTTGTTTCTCTGTTTTGGTTAATTTTCCCCTTCCGCCGTCAGATGGACGACATGTGGCTTCTTGATAGCCACATGTATGGCACATGGACTTTGATTCAGTGCTCGTCGTTTACCATGCACCCTCTAAACCAAACGCATGCAGATCATCTGTTTCATCTGGATCCAGATCGAACGGTCACAACATGCGCCCACCATGTATTCTCAACCAGCAGCCTTTGGATCACATCAAGATCAGATCTAATGCCTATAAGGCTGAAAGCACACCATGGATCATCAATAAGCAGTAACATAGGAACACTCCCAGGTTCTATTTAATATTTTATTAATATTGTTTAGTTAAATATTTAGATTAAAGATTAATAGTTAATTTAATTTAATTAATTTTAATTTAGATTAGTATTAATAAAATTAGGATTAGGCTTTAAGATTATAATATTTTTTCCGATTATTCGATTATTTTCGATTAATTTATTTAATTGGTTTTGACTATTATAAATCATAGAAACCCTATAACAGTTATATAAGATATTAGGGTTTGTTCAATCCCATTAGTTTTTAGCCAAAGTACTAAGATTTAATTTATTATTCGCTTCGATTAAATCAATTGATTGCGGTGGGTAATAATCATTTAATTCTTTAATCAAATATAATTCAAATGCATATTTATTTTGCTAAACGGTTTTAACCAAAGCTATTGGTTATGATGATTAGCATTTCCCTGTTATCAAATTCGTCACTATTTGTAATCGTATCTATCGATTACGAGGGGTAACGATACAAATTAATTCATAAAAATTATTAAAAATATACTATAATTCATTATTAGTGATAATCGAATCAATCGATTAAAATTGGTAATGATGCAATTATTAATCTGTTAACTATGGTAATTGAATCAATCGATTATTGCGGTTAATAGTGCAAACTAAAATTAGGGTTGTACGCCCAAAACATTTAAAATACACTAAACTACGACACTACGGATTTTTATCCTAGGCAATTCAAAATGCCTTTCAAATCACAAATTCAAAACTGCGATAGGCCATTCAAAAAGCCTTCAAACCTCCATAATCAATTCTAGGGCGTACAATCCTAGCCCGAACTACGTAGACTCTGATCCTCCATAAGGAGGTACGTAGGCACTTGGCAACAAGGCGAGTCCCCCACCCTAAGATCTCAATTTTCCCCTTATTCAATTCTTTAGCATAAACCTTACCTTAATACTCTTAGCCATCAAACCTTTGCCTTAGATTCAAAGCCAATAGGAAAGGGTTGAGGGTGCCTAACACCTTCCCTCGACCTGAATATAGTAACTTACCCTGAATCTCACATCTGCGTAGGGTTTCCTATTCGCCCTTCAGAATAGGTGGCGACTCTCTAAGTTTAATTTTTAGGCAGGTTGCTACAGCTGGCGACTCTGCTGGGGAGCACTTAACAGTGAATTACTATGCTCCTATAGGTTTTGGCAGGGTTTAGGTTTTTTGGCAAACTTTTTTAGGGTTTGGCAAATACGCCAAAAATTAGGGTTTATTTATTTTTGTAAATATCTATTTTTAATTTTCTGTTATTCATTTATTTGTGAATATATATTTTTAAATATTTGCGGCTTTAATACATTATCTAAACTATAAGCGGCCGGATTTCGAGGTTAGTAAATATTTAAATTTTATTTATTTTCCTCTGCAATTTCATTACTGCAATTTAATTAAATATTTATTTAAGTGAATATTCTATTTCTATTGCATCTGTTGGGTATATTATATTGTTGTTAAAACCTAAGTGTGGGAGTTAACTTTGAGATCAATAGGGGAGTATGAATCTCCTACGAGTCTCATTGATAACTCCACTCGGAGTGGGTTGAGTATTTGGAAAGGTCCGAAACGAAGCTTGACTTTGTGGAGGGCTGGACTGGGTACTTGGCTGATCTCTCCGGGAACCTACCCCAAAAATTCGAACCTCATGGATAAAATGAGTTGTTCTAAAATCCGAAGAGACAAAAAGTCTCGGAGGCTACGAACGACCCCATGAGACCTTCTAGAACACTCCCAAAAAAAAGGGTTGGCTCCCTAGAGCCGTTACGTCGAACCTATGAACCTAGGACTTTTGTGTTTATGTGCTTATTATGTGTTTGCAACATATATACTTCGAATATCTATGCATTGCCATTTTGCAGGTACTCCTAAGTGGTCCCTAGCCTGTAGGGACACAAATTCCTAAAGACCATGTCTTTCCCACGAAGGACATCACCATCTACGCATCCCCTAGCCTGTGGGGATTTTATTTTTACATCCTTGTATTCTTACAACTACGCGTCCTTCCCACGAAGGACATTTCCATTAACGCACGTCAATTGGCCTCTCGATGGCCATGCGATTCGGTGATTGTCGTGAACGGTCACCCCGTGCTTGCTACTACGTACTCCCTAGCATATAGGGATTTTCTGTTACATCCACGTGTTTTCACAATGATGCGTCCTTCCCCGAAGGACAACTTCACTAGCATGCGTTCGATTGGCCTCTCGATGGCTATGAAATCTAGTGACTGTCCTGAACGGTCACTCCATGCTTATTCCCGCGCACCCTCTAACTTGTAGGGTTTGGATCTCCATTTACACATCACATCCCTAGCCTGTAGGGATTGCTCTTCGTCCATATCGTCCTTAGATAGGTTGTGTTCCGCATAGAGAACCTTCCCACGAGGGACAAATTCATTGGTACATGTTGATTGGCCTCTCGATGGCCATGAGATTTAGTGACTGTCTTGAACGGTCACTAGCCGCTATCTTCTGCATACTCTCGAATCCAAGGGATTTCCCTTAGCGTGTCATAACATTTATCCTGCAAAGATTCCAAGAGGGTCTAATGTCGCCTCTAAGGCTATCCCTAGGATCATATGTTACACGTCTGCATTGCATACATGGAGTTATAATACAAGGAGTCTCTCGCATACGCATGTATTTGCATTGACATACATTTGCATCTACATTTACATTTGTATCTTCACCCGCATCCATACCGACCGTGCTAGCCGGTTTCCCGAAACTCAAAAAAATCAAAGGATCGTAGACTATGGAGCAAGGAGAATAAAAGATCTTAGTCTTGCTAAAGAGAAAAAAGATGCCTTTCGCCATGCCAGCCGCATGTCCATGCCTTGTCATAACAGGATTATGAATACAATGAAGGTTGTCATCGAGCAAGGATTAGTTCAATAAAGAGTTCCCTCATAGATACACTTAAGATGTATCTAGTTATAAAGGGGTTCATCTTAGAACATATCAAACTTTCGAGGACGCTCTACGATAACCTAGGGGAAAGAATTAGTCCAACTGGGGCAATACCCTGAGCAAAGATGCATGACTACAATGGAGGGAATGCGACACATGTCAGCCCCACACCACAGAAAAGAGGGTCATAGGTGATACTATCCTCAGGAGGAGCAAAAGAGGTTCAGTCAAAGGAAACTCATGAAGTTCCGATACGACGAAAACCCACCGCTAACGATTTATTCCCGCCAGGTTTGACATGTCCAAAGAAAATTCGGGGTTGCCCTCACTTCTACAAGTTTGAGAATCTAAGGAGTGAAACAAGGTCAATGGATCAATAAAGGAGATTGTCCCTAGGATTAATAGATGATTATCATGTCAAAATTGTAAACTCTACAATCGCTAAGTGTTACCGTGTATAAACATTGTATCTTTCAAATAGTAATTCAATAAAATAATCATGCATGTTTTGAAATCAATTCATCCGCTTCATTCACTCACTACTACGAGTTTTCACTCGTACACTTCTATTCTATTTCAAATTTCAAATCTAAGAGTATTAACAAACTTGAGGGAGAATGACGAATACAAATAACTAAGTCTCGCTAAACATATGCTTTCAAGGTAAGACCAAGCCAAGGATGTACAGGCATTGTTTCCATTCCCAAACAGTGGAGAAATAAGGATGTTAATCCCTCGTTACCCCCTCGAGCCAGGAGTTGGAGTTTTCTTCTACTTTTTAAAATAAACCTTGATTTCAACCAGGGGCAGGGTAGATTTCAATTAATTCAATGGTGTATTTTGGTTGTCAAGAGAATCACTCAATCCAAGCAAAGGATCAAGCAAAGCAAAGGTTCAAGCATATTTTCTTCCTCGCATTCATCAAAGATTGAGGAAGCAATGGAGATAACATTCACAACATCTTCTTCCTCAATGCATCATTTAAGATCGAGGACGTATCAAAGTCGAAGCTTGCAAATCAAAGTCATGGCAGTCACAACATTTCAATATCCAAAAAAAAAAATCAATATCTCAAAAGGAGCTTTCAAAAGAAAAACGCCCGCTAAGTCAAAACAAAAATTCCATGAAAGAAAACAAAAATGACTTAGGCAAAAATGAGGGCATCCCGATGGACCAAACTCAAAAGAGTTGGTTCATGCAAAAATAAGGGATAAAAAAAAACAAAGGTGAAATACAAAGGATAAACTTGTGACTGCTAAATCATCAATGCTTGGATCTCTACTAAGGTTTTTGCTTAAACATAAAAAAAAAAACGATTCTCTTACAAACAAAGCGCATTCATTGAATTAGGCGAATTTTAGGATCTGGAGAACATCAAGGAGAAAGGGGTGGGTTAAATAAATTTTGAGCCTTATATCCATTGTTTCTTAAAACATGAACCAGGCCAAGTTACAACATTTAAAAGTCCTAATTGAGGCAAGGTTAACCATGAAAGCATGTTAAGCAGGATTTGTTATACTGACTCCTATGTTTGTTAAAACTATTTCTAACCAATGTGCTTCTTCAAGCATTCTTTTCAAAACAATCCAGTCCTAATTCATAACGGACTTCGATTTCAAAACTTGCATACGCATTCCATTGGAGCTACTTCTCAAAAAGTACAACACCATCTACGAGTATACACTTAGCATCGAGGAAATCTCGGAATGGGTTAATCAAAGGTGATCATTTCTAATAAAGACCCTAGAGTCGGGGGAACCACATCTAGGGGGTTCTCCTAAACAGGGGCAAAAATTTCAAGGAGCACAGGGGCATACAATCGAACATCCTATTAACTAGGGGCAGTCTTCCTAAGGTTCAATCGACTTGGGGCACATCTCAAAGCAATCTCAAACAGGGGCATGTCAGACATGGGAAGAATTCAAATTCAGAGGATAGAACACTATGGATAACCTTCCATGACCTGGAGATCAGGGGCACACCCTTCAATTCAAACGTCAACGCATATGACAAGGTTATTTCCCGGGGCACTTCCTTCATAACTTGGAGATCATAAGCGCCCTGTTTCCGCTGAGCACTGGGGCATGGGGTGTCAAACCCATAAGGCGAAAAATTCAAAGGCTAAAGGTGTGGAGAACCCCCAAAGGTTAAAAGCGTGGAGTATTTCTAAAAAAAAATCAAACTGGGGCAAGACACACAACAAAAGGAAAAGGCGTTCTCGCACTTTACAACTTCGAACAAATATTTCTCCTAACTACGATCATCAAAGTTCAAAAACATGTATCGGGGAATCGCGCTAGCATCACACCCCATCCTAGCAAACAGACCTGCAACTCCAGCGAACTATATACGCTTTGGTTATTAATAACCTACCGTTGGAGCATCACACAAATACATACAAATCACGCATTACATACATTGGTTGATACATTACACCGTAACTCTTTATGTGGTCTTCTTCAAGACAAACATTCACATCCATTCAAAAGACCTTTTTCGGGTAATCTTACAGAAGACATTACTTCGTTCCACTCATTACGTCAACCAAGCATACGTATACGCATAAGCATACATAAACATTACAAAGCCAGCATAAGCATAGTCAGGGTATAAGTGCAAGCATGGAATAAACAAGTTCAAAGGGTTTGAGGAGATAAAACCATGAGATTGCATCAGCATTAGCATACATGCATAGCATTAGCATATACATATCACAAAAGCCCAATTTTTATTGGCAATCCAAACCAGTTCAAAGTCCAATTCTCGTCCTGGAAAATCATTAAATCCAGTTCCCGTCTGGTAGTCAGTTCCCGTCTGACTATTACATCAAAATCCAAATCACACTACAAAAGCCTAGTCTCCAACCCTCGTGTTATGAAAGGTGTATTTTCTCCGACCCTATAGTCGTGAGTCTCCAAAACAGGTGAATCTTTTTCATGCAGGTAAGTTCGCTAGAACTATAGCAGGCGATCACTCTTATGCAGGTACACTTGTCAGAACCATGGCAAGTAATTCCTTTGGTGCAGGCGAAGTGGCTATGAGCATAGCAAATTAGCCTAAAATGGTATAGGTAAATTTCGCGATAACACTCGCGGATAACCCTATTGGTGGTACAGGTAAATTCTGCGATAGCACTCGCAGATAACCCTGGTGACATAGGTAAATTTCGCGATAACACTCGCGGATAACCCTATTGGTGGTATAGGTAAATTCTGCAATAACACTCGCAGATAACCCTGGTGACATAGGTAAATTTCGCGATAACACTCGCGAATAACCCTATTGGTGGTACAGGTAAATTCTGCGATAACACTCGCAGATAACCCTGATAACATAGGTAAATTTCGCGACAACACTCGCGAATAACCCTATTGGTGGTACAGGTAAATTCTGCGATAGCACTCGCAGATAACCCTGGTGACATAGGTAAATTTCGCGACAACACTCGCGAATAACCCTATTGGTGGTACAGGTAAATTCTGCGATAGCACTCGCAGATAACCCTGGTGACATAGGTAAATTTCGCGATAACACTCGCGGATAACCCTATTGGTGGTACAGGTAAATTCTGCAATAACACTCGCAGATAACCCTGGTGACATAGGTAAATTTCGCGATAACACTCGCGAATAACCCTATTGGTGGTACAGGTAAATTCTGCGATAACACTCGCAGATAACCCTGATAACATAGGTAAATTTCGCGACAACACTCGCGAATAACCCTATTGGTGGTACAGGTAAATTCTGCGATAACACTCGCAGATAACCCTGATAACATAGGTAAATTTCGCGACAACACTCGCGAATAACCCTATTGGTGGTACAGGTAAATTCTGCGATAACACTCGCAGATAACCCTGATAACATAGGTAAATTTCGCGACAACACTCGCGAATAACCCTATTGGTGGTACAGGTAAATTCTGCGATAACACTCGCAGATAACCCTGGTGACATAGGTAAATTTCGCGACAACACTCGCGAATAACCCTATTGGTGGTACAGGTAAATTCTGCGATAACACTCGCAGATAACCCTGATAACATAGGTAAATTTCGCGACAACACTCGCGAATAACCCTATTGGTGGTACAGGTAAATTCTGCGATAACACTCGCAGATAACCCTGGTGAAACAGGTAAATTCTGCGATGATATTCGCCGATAACCCTGTCGGTGCAGGTGAACTTGCTAGAATTATAGCAAGCAATCCTATTGGGGTCCAAACTGCGATGTAACTTGCCAGAACTATAGTAAGTGGGGGTTCACAAACTACGGAAACTTACTAGAACTATAGTAAGTGGGGGTTCACAAACTACGGAAACTTACTAGAACTATAGTAAGTGGGGGTTCACAAACTACGGAAACTTACTAGAACTATAGTAAGTGGGGGTTCACAAACTACGGAAACTTACTAGAACTATAGTAAGTGGGGGTTCACAAGCTGCGGAAGCTTGCTGACCATAGCAAGCCAATTACACAACCGACAGAAGGTCCTCGCTATTCCTTTTCAGGAACCTTTCCAGGAAGTCTTCTTCAAGACGTATTCCATCCTTTCTAAGAGCTTTTTCAGGCACACAAGATTTTTAAACCGTTCTTCAATTGGGTTTATCACGTTAGTCCCTCGGCAGTGATATCTTCCAAAACATCATCAACAAACAATCAAAGGTGCTATCTTTCTTTTCAGAATTACTAACACATCTCAACTAACAATCATGCATCATTCAACTAACATACTTCAGTCATACATAATGCATATGCATACATCACTCTCATTTATTTTGAGAGGCTCATTGCATCATACATTGCATGCATCATAACATTACATAAATTTCAGGTTGCCTTTTTAGGCTATGCAACAATCAAAGTACAGGGTCCCTTCCAGAAAGCATATGCTTCACATTCTGAAGGAGGGTATTTATCTTGGGTGGCATCTTTAAGCCCATTCCCCACGGAACCTTTTCCTGACACACGCAAATTTCAGGGCATTTCAGTGTTCAATCATCTTCTACCCTTAGATCACGATAGGCAGACGTGCCTATCTGATTCTTCAGGTTTAAGAAGATTGAACAGGGGCAGCTGTCATACCCCAAAATTTTCCCGATCAAATCTGCGTCTGTTAATCCATCAAGGTTCAAAAATTAAGAGTCACGTCTCTTATAAACCAGGTTGAGTTAAAACAAGGGCATAATTAACAAGTATTTAGGACCCAAACATTGGGTCCAATTATCACAAGGGTTTATCATTTTTGGGGTATTTTGGATTTTACGAACATTTGTCTTAATAATTATTAATTTTTTATCATGATTAACTATCAGTATTTAGCCTTGTCAATTCTTACTATCAATATTAATATTAACATTAGGATCAGTATTAGGTAGCATTAGAATTAGTATTAGATTTTAATTAATTAAGTTTTATTATTTCTAATTAGGCTTTATTAACACATCATTAGGATTTACTAGCAATTAGTAGTATTCTTAAATTTTTAATATTGTTTTGATCGTTATATCAACAATTATTATTAGTTTGATTAGTAAGTAGTTATTATCATTAGGAGTATATTATCAAAAAGGTTAAGTAATTAGTTAAGGGGTTAATTATATATTAGTTACTGGTTTGTTAAACAAGATTATTATTATGTTATCACTAGTTAAAATTATTATTGTTAATACAAGGTTTTAAAGTGGGCCGGTTAATGGATTGCGTTTAACAAGTTGGGATTATTGGATCTTGGGCCAAAACAGGGTTAGGGAGTGGACCGGGTCAGAACCGACCCGGATCCTATTCATCATCTCCCTCGCACAAACCCTAGGCGTAGCCGCCACCACCATCTGCAACGTGAACCCAGGCCCATGAAGACGAATCCAGAATCAATCACAATCAAATATTCAGTGAAACACAAATCAAGTCAAATTCGTGGCAAGTCGTAAAAGGAAATAAAAGATGAATTCATTTCAATCATAAGATTACAGAATTAAGTCTGAGAATCGAAATCAAAACCTAAATGAAATCTAATCTAATAATACCTAATTGAATCTAAAACCCTAACTATTTAAGAAAACTTAAGACTAATTCAGAAAGGGGGAGTCAAAAACGCTTGAGCCTTGGCCTTGAACTCCGAAAACGCCGAGAACGCCGAGCAACATTCATCGTCGCCTTCATCGTACCTGCAAACGTGAGACTGAGAGAAGACAGAAAGGGAGATCGTGAAGCTTGTCACGCCATTGGTGAGAACCTGAAACGGAGAAGAGTAATAGTCAAATCGGAGAACGAAACAAAAGATTCACGCGAGAGGTTAACTCAAAAAAAACACGTGGCTTAAGCTCTGGTTCAGATTTTCACGTGTGATGATGTTTGGATGTGATTGTTTTCTGTAAATTTCGGGTTGGTTCATGATGATTTCTGGGTTTTGAGGTTTGATTGATGAAGGGGGAAGACGAAGAGGATGAAGATCATGGAGATCTTCATCCGATTTCTGGGTTTTCGCGGCGTTGGATAGGGTGGCTTCGGTGGCAAACGGTGGCCGGTTTTCTGGGCCAAGAGAGAGAAGGTTAGAGCGTGAGAGAAAAGTGAGGATGAGAGACGAAACGGAATGAGATTTGTTTCTCTGTTTTGGTTAATTTTCCCCTTCCGCCGTCAGATGGACGACATGTGGCTTCTTGATAGCCACATGTATGGCACATGGACTTTGATTCAGTGCTCGTCGTTTACCATGCACCCTCTAAACCAAACGCATGCAGATCATCTGTTTCATCTGGATCCAGATCGAACGGTCACAACATGCGCCCACCATGTATTCTCAACCAGCAGCCTTTGGATCACATCAAGATCAGATCTAATGCCTATAAGGCTGAAAGCACACCATGGATCATCAATAAGCAGTAACATAGGAACACTCCCAGGTTCTATTTAATATTTTATTAATATTGTTTAGTTAAATATTTAGATTAAAGATTAATAGTTAATTTAATTTAATTAATTTTAATTTAGATTAGTATTAATAAAATTAGGATTAGGCTTTAAGATTATAATATTTTTTCCGATTATTCGATTATTTTCGATTAATTTATTTAATTGGTTTTGACTATTATAAATCATAGAAACCCTATAACAGTTATATAAGATATTAGGGTTTGTTCAATCCCATTAGTTTTTAGCCAAAGTACTAAGATTTAATTTATTATTCGCTTCGATTAAATCAATTGATTGCGGTGGGTAATAATCATTTAATTCTTTAATCAAATATAATTCAAATGCATATTTATTTTGCTAAACGGTTTTAACCAAAGCTATTGGTTATGATGATTAGCATTTCCCTGTTATCAAATTCGTCACTATTTGTAATCGTATCTATCGATTACGAGGGGTAACGATACAAATTAATTCATAAAAATTATTAAAAATATACTATAATTCATTATTAGTGATAATCGAATCAATCGATTAAAATTGGTAATGATGCAATTATTAATCTGTTAACTATGGTAATTGAATCAATCGATTATTGCGGTTAATAGTGCAAACTAAAATTAGGGTTGTACGCCCAAAACATTTAAAATACACTAAACTACGACACTACGGATTTTTATCCTAGGCAATTCAAAATGCCTTTCAAATCACAAATTCAAAACTGCGATAGGCCATTCAAAAAGCCTTCAAACCTCCATAATCAATTCTAGGGCGTACAATCCTAGCCCGAACTACGTAGACTCTGATCCTCCATAAGGAGGTACGTAGGCACTTGGCAACAAGGCGAGTCCCCCACCCTAAGATCTCAATTTTCCCCTTATTCAATTCTTTAGCATAAACCTTACCTTAATACTCTTAGCCATCAAACCTTTGCCTTAGATTCAAAGCCAATAGGAAAGGGTTGAGGGTGCCTAACACCTTCCCTCGACCTGAATATAGTAACTTACCCTGAATCTCACATCTGCGTAGGGTTTCCTATTCGCCCTTCAGAATAGGTCGCGACTCTCTAAGTTTAATTTTTAGGCAGGTTGCTACACGGTGGTCGCTCTGATACGTAGCACTCGGGGGGATAAACGATTGTTTTACTTATTGTTTTATTTGCTGAATTTTATATGGTTTTGGTTTAAATTATAACTTAAAGTTACCGTGCAAAGATGCTACGATATTGTTTGAATAATTATGAAGTTTGTTGATTCCGTTGCGAGTTAATTGTTTTAATTTGAAACAAAGTGATTTTCGAGTAATGATTTAATTGTCGTTTTGAATTTCTGTGATATGTATCTATATGAAGGAAAGTAAGCCGTAAATGTTTTCGAATGACGAATATGTGATACCTCAAATGAACTTGTTTGAAATTTGTACTCTGATTTTTCCGTATAATTTATCGGGTAGATTTGGGGTGTTACAATTGCAACACCCCCTTTTGTGAGAGCATCTTCTTAATTATGGGTGTTCGTTTGTCCTTTATTGCTTTTGAAATGGAAATTATCAACAATTTAGAAATGGCTTCTTCGCAACTTCATCTAGTAAGTTGGGCATACGTGAAATTCTACATGTATTAATGTGAATAGTAAAAGGGGGAAACTTTCTCTAACTCGTTTCTTCCATCTCTTTCGATGTTGTCATAGTCTTGCGGTTCATCGCACTACTAAGGAAAAGGTATTTAACAACGGTTGGGAAAGATATATAATCACGTAGGATCAAGCATTTAACAACGGTTAGGAAAGATATATAATCACGCAGGATCAAGCATTATTATGTAGCGTGTGGTAGTATATGTGCCACTTTCAATCACGGTCCAGTGACCGTCGTAGTAAACAGGAAAGCGCGCGCTCTTTAACAATGGTTATTACTAATAACAGTTGTGATATTATGTGTGAATATATGTCAATCGTATCACACTAGAATCAACACTACACAGTTTTTGAATTGCTACCAAAACTTGTATTATAAGTATACACAATAAATTTGAACAGCTCGAGGTATGCAATCTTTCCAACTTCCAAAGAGAATAGAAAGCGTATAGAATTTAAGAAACGAAAATGAGCATCTTTGGTTTTTAAACTTCCAAGAGAAGAAAATGAAGAATCAGAAGGAACAATATAAAAGCGGAAGAACCAAAACACAAAAACAACTTCATTCAAAGGAATCACATGTGTTATCCTGCTCAAGCTACCAACAAGAGAATAAGAAGAAGAAAAAGGTTGAGGCAAATAACTAATTTTTTCGATTCTGATGATGATGATGAGGAGGCCCACTATGAATGGTCTAATTTTTTCTTAGCGAGTGGGTTTATATATGATAATGGTTTCTACTATCTATTCATTAATAATAGATTGACCAAATTGCCCAAATTACCCTTTCACCAAAATTTTTTTGCACTAACAAAAGGTCATTTATGTAACTAACAAATTAAGTATTCACTCTTTCAACTTTATTGAATGGATGCACCAAGTGTTAGCTTTTCATTGGTCCGAATTAAATAACATTTTCCCTACAACTTTATTGCATGAATGATGACATCACATGTAAGCCATGGATGATGGAAGTCATATTTAAATTTCTTTTACATTTCATTTTCCCAAACTTTCTTACTTTCATTTTAATTTTTCTTAATTTATTTATTATCACAAAAAATATTAATAATCTATTTTTAAATTTTAATCTTACTAAAAATTTCAAATTTCTTTCGCATTTCATTTTTCCATACTTTCATTTTAATTTTTCAACATTTATCTACTATCGCAAAAAATATTAATAATCGATCATTTAATTATTATTCCCAAAAATATTTAATTATTTCACGGGCCACTATCAACTCAATATTTAATTTTTTTTAATCGATCATTACACATTTTCTCTATCTTAATTAAAATTTCAAATTTCTCTCACATTTTTTCACACTTTCTTACTTTCATTTTAATTTTTTCTCTATTTATTTATTTATTTATTTATTATCTCACGGGTCACTATCAACATAATGTCTATTTTATTTTAATCAATCATTGTCTTTATTTGAGAGATAATATCTTTATTTTTATTTTTTTCTCCATCTCACGATTTTTTATCATTATTTAATACAATTAAATTTCCATGATTATTGTTTATTTTACATTTGTTTTTAAATATATTTTATATCGCATCAAATTATTTTTTTATTTCACGGGTCATTATCAACATAGTAGCTATTTTATATTTTATTTTAATCAACAATTACTATTAATTGAGAGATAATTTTTATTTTTAAATGTTAATATTTCATTTTTATTATTTCCATCTTATTTTATTTTTTATATGATTATTTAATATAATTGAATTTATATGATCATCTTATTGTATCTCCATCTTATTGTGGATCATTGTTTTCTATATAATTATTGTTAAATTTACAATTAAGTAAATTATTTCATATTTTTCATTTATATTTAAAATTTTACATTTGCATTTGTTAAAATTTTATTTTTTTCTCCAACTCACGTATTCTTTTTTATATGGTTCTTTATTACACACAAAATTAGCACATGAATACGATAATAATGTTTAATCTTAAGGGCCACTTTCAATATAATGCCTATTTTATTTTAAACAATAATGACTTTTATTTGAAAACTAAAGTGTTTATTTTCAAATTTCAAAACGATTCCTATGGATATTTGGTTTTCAAAGAATTGGGAGTATCACATAGCAATCAATAAAACTCAAACTCTATTCAAGTAAAACAATTCCTTTTAATTATGCATATTGCTTATAATTCCTTTTATTAATATTATTCATATCATTACAAAAATACTACACCAGAAAAAAAATCACCCGTGCGGAAGCACGGGTCTCTGACTAGTTTAATTATGTAATGAAAGTTTTTTTAATGAAGTTTTAATCTTTTTGTTTAATTGTCTTAAGGTTATCAACTTAACAGCTTAAACTATCAGCTTAAATTACAAATTGGATAAACTAGCAAACAGATAATTATAATTGAAAATTCAATAGTTTACGATGAACTTACTTGTAAGAAACTGTCTTCTAGTTGCATTCCTGTCAAGTTCATTGCATCTTTAACTATTACATTTCATAACAAAGTAAATATTAAACATAAAGCAGATAAGAATCGGTGTAAAATTTTCAAATTTCAAACTCTACTTCAAGTCTTCAACTATTGTATTTCATAACAAAGTAAGTATTAAACATGAAAGAGATAAGAAAACACAACAACTTCAAATTTCCAACAAATCTCTCTGACTTCAGTTTGTTCTTCAAATTCTTGTTCTTCTTTTTTTGAATCTTCACACATAACCTTCAAATAGCCCATAACTTCCAACTCTGACTTCATATCACTCTCCTCTTTATTTCCCAATTTTTCTCTCATGTCTTCATCCCATATGAACAAATTACATGTTTCATCACTCCTCCAAAATGGTCATCTCTAAAAAAAATCCTTCCTTTATTATGTCCCTTCTTGTATTGGTACGAAACCATACGACTATCACAACCACAAAAATTTCCAGATTTAGATTTTACAGTGCAAGAAGACATAGTAAAACCTTTGGATGAGTTTGTCTTCAAATGCAACATTTGAAACGAAACTGAACAACAACAATGAGTATGGGTGTTATTGTCTTCTTCCCGACGATGCTAACGGTGTTGGTGTTAGGGTTTGTTTAATTTTTTAGTGGAAAAATGGATACTTAGTGCTTAACATATATAAAGAAACGTCAGTGTGTAACAACAGTTTTATAAAGAAGTCGCAGTGATACCTATTATTTTTTATTTAAATATAAATAAAATTGAATAGGCGCGCATTAACGTAAAATGGATTAACTATTTGAGAAACCTGAAGATTGAACCCAGGAAAGTTGGGCTATATTAGGGGTTTTCAAAAATATGGTTAATTGGATTGTATGCTTGAACTGAATTGCATTGATCCATAAAAAAACTGAACCATTAAAATGGTTAATGAACTGAACCATTTATTTTAAACAATTCAATTTCAGTTTAAAACCGGTTCAGAACCAGTTTTCTTTTATAAACTGATTTAATTAAAATTAGTTTTTCATTAAAAAATCTTGAAATTTTTTTTCTGGAAACAAAACTTAATTATCTTCCAATTTAGTTTTACAATTTTGTATGCTAGCTTTAACTTAATTTCAAATAGATTCTAAAACAAAACTACAGCCAAACCATAATCATATGGAACCGTGAAGCTTATCGTAAAAATTCCAAACTATAAATTATGAGTTGTCATGTCCAAAATACAGAAAAAACTCGAACTCACTCGAAACCAATTATGAAATTCAAATGTGAAGTGAGACGCGGAATATGAACCAATTTTGAAATTGCAACTGAGCCATTCATAAAACCGAGTCGAATTGAATTCTGAGTAGAGTAAGAGAGCAGAGCGAGCATTATTGTTGTTGATTGCGCAGAGAGAATGAGCGGTCAATTTTGACTGTTGTTGCACGAGAGAAGCAAGAAAAAGCGCTTTTCAAAAAACTGCTTATCAATAAAATAAGGTTTCTTGTTTCACGTTCTATACTGCATTTTCATGTTTCCCCTGTAACTCTTCTTTCCTTTCCTTGTTTTCTATCCCTTTTGTTTTTTTATTATTTTATTTAAATATTTAAATATCACGTGACTAATTCTAAGTGGCCATAGGTTTTTTAATTAAAGGAATCGATGTTATTTCCATCTTTCTCATTCTCTTTGTATTCATTTTATTTTTTCATTATCATTAATGCCAAGTGTCATCTTTTGATTGGCCCGTGAGTTTAATTGAGAGAATAAATTTTTTTTTTTTCCGAAAATTAAAAAAATAGATTTCTTTTATGAAAATAAATTTTAATCTGAAAATTAAAAAAAATCTGAAATTTTTTATTACTGAAAATAAGACAATATTTTTTTCCGAATATAAAAAATTTCAATTTCTTTTTTAACTATCGTTTTTTAATATTACAAATTTTAAGGTTTTTTATGAAATTTAAAAATTGGTTGTAAAAGAGTTCAAAATATAAAATTGGTTTAAAATTGTAAATTGATTATAAACTAGTTTATAAATATAAACTGGTTCTGAACTAGTTTTAAATTGAATTGAAACCATTTTACCAGTTAATTGAATTTTTATTGAAGTGGTTATTATAAACTGAACCGAACCATAAATATGGGTTGGTTCAGTGCAGTTCATGAACCATGAACACCCCTAGGCTATATCACCATGGTTAGGTAATTAACCGTAATTATAATTCTACTGACCTGAGGACCAGCACCAGAAAAGGCCACTGACGTCTTGCACAGTGTTGATGATGGAGAAAGAGGGGGTGTACCTGTAAGGTACTCTGACAATCAAGTAAGTAGGAGCACATATACGATTTAGTGCTTAGGGTTTTGAAAATGTGTTACCAGACTCTCTCGAGGAAGAGAGTTTATATAATGCCCTCGGCGCATGTGTAACACCCCATTTAAAATATATGGTCGATTTATTTTAATTCTATTGGTGTGTTTGGTTGGTGTTTGTTGAGTTCGGGGCATCGGGAAGAGAGCATGGTAGATATTGATAACCTGGGTTTTGTTGGAGGTAAAATAGATAATATAATAATATGATGAGCTAAGGGTAGTAAATGAATTAATTATTATTAATTATTATTCTGATTATTATTGATTTTAATAATTGGGTTATAATATTAAAAAAAATTGTTTTAATAAGTAATAGTGATTTTCGTAATATAATATTATTATTATTATTATTATTGGGAAAATAGTATTATTAGAGCAAATTAAGTAAAAAGGGTTAATAAGTATAATTGGGGATTAGAGTTCAGTACGAACGATAAAGAGAGGAGACAAAAGGCTAAGGCACAAAGGATCTTTGGGGAAAACTCAATCGGTAACGAAGAACCTAAGTCAAAGCTTGGAACAAAGGTAAGGGGAGAGAATGGGTTCGGTTAATCGTGTATATGCATGAGAGGGTAGCGGGGGTTTCTTTTCCCCATAGGTTTTGGATTTGATTTGTTGTTTGATAATTTGTTTTTGATGCATGTGGATGTGTTGCTATCTGAATTCGTATTCTGTAATTATGGTATGAACTAATAATGATTTTGTTCTGGAAATTCTTGCTGCCATTGTTGTGTTTGTTGTGTTCCTGGTACCCATTGGGAGTTTGTTACTGTTCCTGTAGAACACTTTTGATTATCTTTCGGAAGAAGATTCCGGTGAGGTCACATGGGAGTTTGTGATTTGTAGCTATAGGGATTTGAGCAGCACAGCAGATGCGAGCTCAAAATAAAAATGTGTCTTGCTTATCCCTCAGTTGGGAGCCCTATTTATAGTTGTTGGAGCCATAATTGCTCTCATTAATGGAGGAACCTTGGATTCCTTCCATAATGAGCAAACTGCCATAACCTCTACTGGCAAACTCTTTAAAGAGTTGTTACTTCCATAACCGTGAAGACCATTGATATGGAGGTAACGGTTATGGATTCCCCAAATTAAATAATGTCGAGTTCATTCCACGTCTGTCGGCCTGCCATGATATTCTGGGTCGACTGAGCGATGAGGTCGGCTTATGGTCATATCCCAGGTTGATGATTATTGTCGACTTGATACATCTACTTTTCCCAATTTAGGTCCGACTTGTCTGATCGGCCTAAATATTATAAATATGTACAAGCCCCCCAAGCTAAAGTTCCGTAGGGACGCATAGTTCGGTCCGAAGAGTCATTTTGGGTCGGTTTGGCAAGTCGGTCCCTCTACTAATCCAACGGTAAAAAAAATCTTGACCTTGCGTGTGTCAGTAGGATTCACTTGTTGATTGCCGCCCTTTCATTTTTTCGAATGTATCACTAATGATGAGCATTTATGGGGAATATAAACCTACTTTATTAGCCCCTGAACCTGATTATTTCCCAAAAAAATATCGCTCTTCTCTCCTTTCTCTACGGTTTCTAAATTTCTCTTGCGTGAAGCCTATTCAGGATTGCTTTCTTTCTCCTTTGATTTTCTTCATTAGGTAATTTCTCTTCCTTTTATCCTTTATCATGGTTATCATCAGGGAGTGTGATGATTCGGGGAACGTAATTGTTCCCCAAACTACTGAAGAGAGAAAAGCTCTCTGGAAGCATTGCATGGAGTTATGCAAGGATCATTTGAGTAGGATTCAATTTAATCAAATTGTTCAAGAGGTGTACGGAGACCTTTATGAGTCTTTTAGCGATACTGACTCAGATTGTGGATCGTCAGGTTCAGTGGAAGTTCTCACAGAGATGGGAGGATGCTTTATTGATGCAGAGGTGCTGAAGTATAAGAAAAGTGTGGTGACTCGTGATGATATGCGCAAGGTTCGGACCAAGAGAGAGATTTCGTCTACTGGCAGTGAGGAAGATGTTGTAGTAGAGCTGTGTGAGGAGGGGGAAGTTGTGTGCCTCTCTCGTCTGAGAGGCGTTAGCAACAAATTTTCTACTTTTATTTGAGCCTTCAAGATGATTTTAGAATTCAGCTTCCTTTTACCGACTTTGAAGTTGAACTATTGAACACTATGAACGCGTCCCCCGTCAGAATCCGACCTAACGGATGGGGTTTCATCCGGGCCTTCCAACTTATATGTGAGGCTCTGCTTATTGACCCAACCATGGGCATTTTCTTTTCTCTCTTCGAATCGAGGGGGATGACAAAGGAAGCTGGATAAGCATTAACGGATCCACGGGAAGGAATTTCCTCCTGGCCTATACCTCGAATTATAAGAATTTTAAGAATCGTTTCATTCGGCTAAAAGGGGGTGAAGGGTGTCCGGACGTAATATACGCCTCTGACGGGAATCAGAGCTTTCCCCTTTATTGGACTGAGGACCCGATTCCCATTGTTGGTTATGATTATGACAAATTGAGTGTTGACGAGATCAAAGCTCTTTCTTTTCTAGACTCATTTTCTTAGATGAAAACCAAAGATGTAATGGAGAAGTATAATGATCAAGTGACACTTCTGTCTTTTTTAGGTACTGTCTCACTTTTAATGTGTCCGGGGAACTATCCATTCACCTTGTGATCTGACCTTAATTTTGCTTTTCTTTTGTGCAGCAAAGATGATGCATGCTAATGTTAAGGAGCAGTGAAAGCTGATGGCTGAAGCGAGAGTGAAGCGTGCTGCAACCCAAACTACGCTGCAGTCGAATACCTCTGGCCTCCTAACTCGGTCGCTGGTAGGAAGAAACCCGAGATCGTCAAGGAAGCAGAAGTGTTTACAAAGTCAGGAGCTGACATTTGAACAAAACAGTATATTTAGCTCAAACTATCACGATTTTTTTAAAAAGAAACGTGAGTTGTAACAAAAATTAAATACAATGGATAACAAAGAACCTCTACACATAATGTGATATATACATGGACCTTCTAAAACATGCAATATTCAAGCGTATATAACAGCTTGACTAACCATGTTCACGAGGTTGACCATCGACACTAACTCTCCCATACGATTTCTCTATAGTTTTTACAATAGCAGTGGTATCCTGAAGAAAAACCAAGAGTTTCCTCTTGTTATGTGCCTGTTTGCCATATCCTGATGGTTCCATCCACAAACCCTGATGCATTCTCTTCCAGGAGAGAAACAAACACGGTGTACATGACCATGATGACCTTTGTTACATGCTACCATCACAAGATTTTTCAAAATACCACACATCAAATTCAAACAAACTAAAAAATCAGTTAGGTTATCAAAAGATGTTTGGCAAAAGTGAAAGATATACTTAAATACTTTGCAGTCCCATTAAGTATATACTCTTGTTGGTTTAAATACACATGATGTATAATTTGGTCCATATTGCTTTGATTTTAGGTCCTAAAACATTTATGTCTTTGAAATACATTTACAAATAGTCCCTGGTCTAGGGACTGAAATTAATATTATCCACGTGAGACCAAAACAACACAAACCAAAAACAATTTTTTCTATTTTTTAGGGACAAAATTCAAAATCGGTGTATGCTACGGGACTCACTCCATTAAAAAAACATCCTTACAGTGGGGATAGTTTGCTCTTTTGACAAGCAAAGTCCTCGAGTAAGTGGTGATGACCATACATTCAATATTGAAAAGTCGAAGAACAAAATTTTTAAAATAGCTTAAAATTAAAACTTACAAAGTCACTCCAAACCAAGCTTTCAATCCTTTGACAATACCGCCTAAAATTCCCGATTTTATTGTCTGCGTCAAAATAGTTAGGCTTATTAAATTGCATTCCAATGGTGAGGAACTTTAATGTCCAGAATGTAACTAAAACAATGCTCAATCGGTTTATCGAATATCTTATATGCACCTTACCACATGCTTCTTTGATGCTTATTGAAGAATATAAACAAACATCCGCAAATTTGACACCTTCGAAGCCACATAGCCTTGTGGAGGTGTTTTCCGCTCCAACCCTACCAAATCCTGACAACTAAATAACCATTAGACATTAGTTCATAAACATATTATTTTTTATCAAAAAATCAAATCACCATAAAAATATATAAAATTATGAATGAAAGAGAATCACCAAAACCACGCCCACCATCCATTCGTCCACTCATGCCCCTTCCAAAACCTCTACCAGGGCCAAAGTATAAACTCAAAAAATATACCTTATCAGACAGCACAACCTCGTTAATCAAATGTTTAAGGAGTATTGTTGCACAAATTGTTTTGTGATATCTGCAGATTCACTAATCCACTGTCATCAGTAGCATACAATATAATCAATATTGCTTTAAAAAACTGAATCATACCTAAAAGGATACAAAAGATTGCAAGAAACTCATTTATAAGAATTTAGTGACTAATAAATAAACTTCACTACTATCTGGTCAATACTTTCCCATAATACTTCCCATAACAGAGAAGAAAAACTCATCGTTGATTGAACAAGCAGTTGATTAGGACTTGAATATAAATCATTGCCAAATTCATTATAATCCAAAATATAAGGTTGTTCAGTGGTAAGAAGATATCAATTTCTAAGGGATTAAATATGAATTATTCTTACAAAACCAAATGAAAAAAAGGCTTACATAATTCATGGTAGATGTATCATCTACTGGTAAGCTAATGTTCTCAGGTTCAGGTTCCACCACCTTATTTTTCACCTCTTGTCTACAGATAAACCCAACATTAAAAAATCAAAACACAATCATGAAACATAAATATGTTATTGAAGAAAACAATAATATAAATCGGAGGCTTCAACCCATTGTTAACCGAAACCCTAACTTTTTAGAGTCGAGCATCTTCTTCATTTTCATAGTTTTTTCGAATCCCTAATTTTTCATAGTCGTGCATCTTCTTCATTTTCTAAAATACCCAACTGAAATGACAATGCAATATTTTTTTTAATGAAAATGGAATGCATGAGTTAAATCTGGTACATACTGGAACCAAGGATGTCCTTGATGGTTTTGGCGGAGGGGGTGTTGTTGCCTCTGAGAACGGCGAGCAAGTATGCGGTTATCACCTTCACATTTTGCAACGACGTCTTCAAATCAAATGCAAAAATATTGAAGTAACACAGAAAGAGTTATAGAGATTTTACGGGTTTTGCGTAAACGATTTAGGGTTGATAAAATAGGTGGCAACAATGTTAGGTTTAGAGGGTAAAGGGAGACGAGAGAAAACTGAGAGAGAGATAGAATAAATGGGGGAGTAGCATGTTTGGTGGAAATAAGTTTTTCAATTTAGACCAGTGAAAATAGAACACTTGGTGCAAGAAATCAGAAAAAGATGAAAAAGTGAAGGGTTATTTTGTTGGTCACCAAAATGTCCAATTTGTAGTGTAAATTATTTTCGAGGGAATGGCACTTTAGAGAGTTCGGCCAATATATTAGTAATGGGTAGATAGTAGATGGTGTGTAGTTGAATGACTTGTTTTATTATATGTTAACTTGTTATAAGTCTATTTCTTTGCCTAACCAACTTAGGAGTATATTACAACTTGTTGTTGTGAGAGATCCAACAACAAGTGGTTTCCTTAATTAAAATGGTTGAGTGAGTAAGATAGAGACATTCACTTGCCTAGCTTGCTTAAATATAAGGAGTTGCAACCATTGAGGATTTTAGAATACAAATAGACGCATATTAGGGTTATGAGTGAAGCTTAGAGATTTGTTCCCTTGCCCTTTATATGTATGTTTTGATGTTATATAGATACACCACTTGATCACTCTGACCTCAAATGTCACACATATTCACTTCTAAAATATTAATGGATCATAGCTCAACTCAATCACTCTTGATATATCTTCACTCTTAACTCTGCACTATTCTAAGATTTGTTTTACTTGAACACTAAATTTGACAACACCATTATTATTTCCCCCTCTGCTCATGTTTACTTTACAACTTCTTGTATGAAAATCATTATGCTTAATACAATCTCTGTGGGATCGATACTTTTTCTTATCACTTGCTTCTAATTTGACTGTGTATAATTGCACGTACAAAAATTTAGCCCATCATTTTCATGGTGATCTACACAAAGAAATTTATTTGGAGCAACCGAATGGATTCCTAGAGAAGGAAAAAGAAGACTATGTTTGAAAAATGGTAAAAAAAAAAGTCTTTATGGTTTGAAACAAGCACCTCGCCAGTGATATCAAAAGTTCAACTCAGTGATGATTGAACATAGGTATAAGATGACCAAGACTGATAATTGTGTGTTTTTCCGGAATTTCTCTGAAGGTGATTTCATTAATTTGTTGCTTTATGTGGATGATATGCTAATTGTTAGAAAAAATGTTTCAAGAATTAAAGAGTTGAAGAACATTTTGAGTTAATCTTTTTCTATGAAGGATTTAGGGGAGGCTCGAAAAATTCTTGGTATTGAAATTGTTCGAGATCGAAATGAGAAGAAGTTGTACTTGTTGCAAGAAAAGTTTATGGAGAAAGTCCTTTGGCATTTTAGTATGGATAAGGCTAAAGCGATGATCATTCCACTTGCTTCTCATTTCAAACTTAGTCATAAACTATGTCCATCTACGAATGAAGAAAAGTTGAGTATGAAGAACATTCCGTATTCATCGACTGTTGGTAGTTTGATGTGTGCTATAGTTTGTACAAGACCCGATATTGCTCATGTTGTGGGAATGATAAGTCGTTATCTTTATGATATGGGAAAATATCATTGGGAGGCCGTGAAATGGGTGATGAGATATTTGTGTGGCACTTTGAATTTGAGAATAACTTTGGGATGCAACAAGCCTATGTTGGTTGGATATACAGATTCAGATTTGGCCATAAGCTTGGATGATAGAAAATCTACTTTGGGATAAATGGTGACTTTTGTCGGGGGAATCATGGCTTGGCAATTGAAGTTGCAAAAGTGTGTTGCACTCTCTACTACCAAAGCCAAGTTTATAGCCGCTGTGGAAGCTTCAAAAGAATTGTTATGGTTGAGGAAATTTGCAATGGAACTTGGTGTGAAACAAGAAAAGTATGTATTGTTTTGTGATAATCAAAGTGCCATTCACTTATCGAAGAATTCCTTCTTTCACTCGAGGTAAAAGCGTATTGATGTTCGCTATTATTGGATTCGTGATGCATTAGATTCCAATTTGATGGAGCTTAAGAAGATTCACACCGATGACAATGGTCAAGATATGTTGACAAAGGTGTTTCTTAAGGTAAAGTTTGAGTTTTGTCGTATGGACGCCAGATTGGTATTGCCTTCTAACTAGTCGATCGAGGGAGTTTGTTGGGCTTTTCTCTCCTATTTGGAGTGGGCCAAATGGATGTAGGTTAGTTACCCATGTGTGTAAGCCTTTGTTGTTACCTAACAAAGAGAATTAGGTCATTCATTCATTGTGTGATAAAAACAACAAAAAAAGCTAGAGAGAAAACAATATTCTTGCAGCCCCATTTCTGCATAGAGCAGTTCTACGAAATCAGAACCTGCGCAAAATCCAACGGCCAGATCATCTTGAAAATTTGGCACAGTGTTCATGACTCATAGGAGCAAATTCTGAACGGTGGAGATTGAAGTCTGAGCTTTGTAAGTTAGTTTGTCGATTCAGTCTTTGAGGTTAGAATTTCTTGTTGTTTTTGGGTTGTTTTGTCTCTCTATGTTATTGTTGTATTCTAAGATTGATCGTAGATCTTGGTGATGTTTATGTATGCCTCTAACTAGTATTAAAGATAGCCTTACTTGTACCCATTGTTGATTATAGTGGAGATTCTAAGTGGCCTACGAGTCCCGAGGTTTTTTACTCCTAGTTAACAGAGGTTTTCCACACTAAAATTGTGTTGTGTTGTTTGGTGTGTTTTTTTGTTGATTGTCTTTAAGTTGCATTTTATATTTGGGAGATTTTGTGTTGTTGGATTATTTCGTTGCGTTTGTGATTTTCTTCCAACAATAATGAAGAAGGTTGTATTTGTTGTTGTTTTGCTCGTTAGTGAAACACAATTGAGGCGAGAGATCTACAAAGACTTTTGAGTAAAAATATGGAATGAGTGAAAATATGAAAGGAGGAAAAAAAAAACTAATACAACAAGAGGAGTGCTAGCAACACTCTCTTTTGAACACTCTCTCAAGCACTCACTTTCTTATTGGTTGATACATGTGTGGGCCCCTCACTATGAAAATAGGTCCCACATAAAGTAGTAGGACCCACACATGTTTCAACCAATAAAAGAGAAAGTGTTTGAGAGAGTGTTCAAAAGAGAGTGTTGCTAGCATTTCTCATACAATAAATGTATTAATAATTTATATCATCATATTAGTTAAAAAAATATTAATATAAGAATATTCAAAATTCATTTTTACTCTAACACTAGTGAGTTTTTTACCCTCCTAATTTTAAACCCCTTGTGAAGAAGTTTTTGAGGTCCACAAGACCACAATGGAGAAAAATTAAATTTACGTATTTCATATTTAACTTATCAAGTTACTTCCCAAACGGGCAGTATTAGGTCACAACAACACTTAGTTATTATTATCCCACAGGCAGTATTACGTCACAACAAAACTTAGTTATACGACAGACGATATATCTGCCGTTCAAATTTCAGCACACAGCTCAATCACAAAACCATATTAAAATACCAAAACGACGTAGCATAATAACAAAAAAAAATCAAAATCAGAAGGAGGAGTAAAAAAACGCACACACAAATATTCGCATCTCTTGTAGATCTACTGCTAACCCTTCGGTTCCTCCCTTCATCAATTCTATCCTCTTCGATCTCCACCTCCGATCCGTCGTCGCAGGTCAGCTCATCTTCTCCGCTCTCACTTCTTTCTTCCTCTTCGTGTTTCCTCTTTCGTTTCCAAAATGTTAGGGTTTTTCAGATTTTACTAATTTCAACCCTAGATCTTGATTTCTACACCACCTTAAACCATGAAAACAACACCGGATTCACTTTATTTTCTTATCATATTCATCATTTTTCATAAATCAAGCTTACGATTATTAAATCCTGAGATTCTAATTTCTCAACAGTATTTCTTGTTAATTTCGCTGTTTTAAATCTATTTAACCAAGGTTTTAAATATTGGTTAATTGCTGTAATTAGTGTTAATGTGAGTAGATTAGGGTTTTGACACGCGAGATTTTCTTTCTGCAGATTGTGAATTGAATGGAAGGAACTGGAGGCAGCAGTGCCTCTGCTGCTGCTGCGCAACCTGTGAATCAACGGTTGCAGGAATTTTCGAAGCTATTTCAATATTATTTGGATAAATCTACGCCGCACTCGACGTATAGATGGATTGGGACTTTTGTTATTGCATCTATATATCTTTTGAGGGTTTTTTATATTCAAGGATTTTACATTGTGTCTTATGGACTGGGAATCTATATGCTGAATCTGTTGATTGGGTTTCTCTCACCTTTGGTTGATCCTGAGATGGAGCCTTCTGATGGACCCTTGCTACCAACTAAAGGGTCGGATGAGTTCAAACCGTTCATCCGCCGACTTCCTGAGTTTAAGTTCTGGTAATTTACTTGTTTCGGATTTTATTGTGTGCGTAGTATAATATAATATGTTGATTAGCTTAATAGCATACCATTTTTGCCGCTTGTTACTAAGTTTTAATATAACATTTTGAAATCATAGGTATTTATTTGTGAGGAAGCTTTGATTTAATTTGGGATTCTTGTCTGTAGTTTCTAGCTTGCTGCTTCATTTCCTCTCTTGGATATTGGACCTTTTGTTTGGGAATTTGACATGTCGTAGCTTTTTTATGTTAATCTGACTATCATTTCTGAATTCCATTTTATAGATATAGCTAACACCTCCAATGTTCATGAAGCTTATGGGCCTGTTTGTTTAGATTAAAAAAAAGTTTTTTTACTTTATATTTTTAAAAATGATTTTTAGGAAAAATAATTTCAAAACAGGAAGTTATTTTTAACTTATTTTTTATAAATTAAAAGACCAATTTTGACATCAACTTAATTATACATCGTTGAAGAAGCTGAAAAAATATGTAATACTGTAAAAATTATTATTTAAAAAAGCTGGAAAAATCATTTTTAAAACTAAAACAAGCGGGTCTTTTTGTAACTAATCATTTCATCACTTGCTCTCAGCTGCCAGTGCATTCAATGTAGCCAGTTAAAAAATGTTTCTCAAAAAACTTAATTTTCTAATCACATTATTTTCCATTGAACAAACTCTTGCCTCAACACCCTTTTGTATCATTAATAAGTATTTCAAATATGATTTTAGAAGCTTTAGAGTTTGATATGTCGCCCTGAAGACTAAGGAACATACCTGTTTAGTATTTATGCGAATCATTCAATTTGGTCGTTTCGGTTTATCATTTATTTCATGTTTCCAAAATTACTTTCCTTAACTGTCTCAGGGTTTCCTTGGAAAATTTCACACCTTCTAAGCTCTCAGTTTTAAGAATCCAAAAGTGTAAAATCTATAAGGGGAAGTTCTTACTTGGCACAGGTGTATATGTCATTACAATACTTGAGAACTGTTTTGTGGAACAAGTTTTGTTTCAATCAAGATTAAATGTTATGGCATGATAAGGGTATTTGTATTTAATTTTGGTGGTATGAATTGTTTTATTTAATTCAACTTTCTTGAAACAGAGTGGTGTTTGTGCATTCTTTTAAAAAAATTTCCAACGACTTGTGTAAATTTTGTACAACTATGATTTGCTAAAGCTGGCATGTTTACGTTTGGTAACATTTCATAGGTATCTCCATTCATATAAGAATGACGATTTGTATTATTTTTGTTATCATGGTTGCAGGTATTCTTTCACAAAAGCTTTCCTAATTGCATTTTTGATGACTTTCTTCTCTGTATTTGACGTTCCTGTATTCTGGCCAATATTACTCTGCTACTGGGTTGTTCTGTTTGTCCTTACAATGAGGCGCCAGATTGCACACATGATCAAATACAGATATATTCCATTCAACTTGGGAAAACAGGTTTTTACTTTTTATCCTTAGACTGTCTTTAATCATTTGCCCTGTGACAGAAGCAAGATTGTTTGGTCTGTATCAATTGCATGAAAGGTAAAGTCTGTTTGTTTTAACTTAATGCAGAAATACGGTGGGAAGAAATCTTCTGGAAGTAGCATTGGCTCTCGGGCAGACTGAAGCTTTGCTGTGTCATGATTTGAAGAACACAGATCTCAAAGTTAGGTTTTGTGGGCATTCAGGGTACTTGTTTTTCCCTTTTATTTGAAGGAATTTGTAGTCAGAGTATTAAGGATGCCTATATGCAGTTACAGAAAGTATTCGTTTTATGGTTTTATGATACCAGAAGACATGCTAATGCTGGTAGTGAACTTCATTGTTGATATAGTTTTAGATTTATTGCAATTTTAGTCTTGTATTGCCATTGGACAGATTCTCACAGAACCTTGATTTTTCTCCTACTCGGGATATTTCTATATTGCTTTTGAAGTTTCTGCATTAATGTTAGTATATTAGATTGACTATGGACTCTGTCAAATTACGCACAATTTTTCTTCTAAAGATATTTTTATTTTTGGGCAAATTAAGCATCATTTATCATATTATATTGACTATTGACTGTGTCAAATTAAGAACAATTTTTCTCCAAAATATATTTTTTATTTGTGGGCAATTGTCAATTTGTGGTGTTGCAGCTTTCGAAAACTGATGAGTTTTCAAACTGTACCCTACACATAATCCATTTAAGATAATAAAAATACATTAATAATTAATTTTTTTTAATTTTTTTTGAAACCATATAACTTTGGCTATTAAAAATTCAAAGTCTCTAATTTCATAATTTGCTATCTGATTTCATAATTTGGTAATGATGAAACTTGGCTTTTAATCTCTATTTAGACTCGGAGTTTATAGTGCCGTTTTCGTGTTTGTATTCTGATAGTTATGATTTATTGTATTGTTGAATATTTTAATTCTGAAAGAATCTAATAAAAGTGTAGATGTTTTTTATGGCTATTTGATGTGCTTATATTATATGTGGAAGCTTTAAAAGTAAATTTTATATTTTTAAAAGTTGTTTCTCCTACTCATTCGCTCTCTTATTCATTCATTTTATTTTTCATTTTCTCTCCAAAAAGTTCCTAGTGCCGGTGAGTAAATCTTCATCTCCACTCTTTACTTTTTGCATAATCTGTGCTTGATTTTAAAAAATACTATGAATCAAAGTTCTTCCTCTGGGGTCTGTGGTGTTTTAATAGACAAACTTTAATCATAGACAAAATTCTTCAAGTGAAATGAATGGAGACGAAAGAAGTATGATTTGAGAGGATTAAGGAGGATAAGAAAGCTTCATTTATGTAAGATGAGAATCAAAATGTAGTATTGCCTAAGTCAATACAATCATGGGTTAAATATGTTTTATCATTATCTTTTGAAATTTGAAAAATTAAAACATATTCTTTTTATTTTAAAAAATTCTAAAATTTAGTAAAGAAATATTTTATTGTATTCTAAACATGTATGAAAAATTATTCAAAAATTTAAAAGTTTAATGGTAATTAAACAGTTTTCTAAATTTTAGAAAATAGTAAAGACTAAAATTGCATGCATGAAATTTTTGTAGAGATTAAAATATATTATTTTTTTAATAAGGACTAAAAATGAAAGTTGAAATATTTATAAGGATAAAAAAAACATTTAGCCCTACACTCATTGGGATAAATTGATTTTTTATAAGTTCTTAAATAAATTATTCCCTTCCCCGAGTTAGACTTTTTAAGAGATACAAGTTACTTGATTGGTCAATTTAATTATAGGACATGTCAATACAATCAACTAAGCAGTAGCAACCATAACCGATCTAAATAACTTTGAAACTAACATAACAACTTACTTACTTAACAAGTAACAAACTAACTCATTAACATTGAACCACATACAATGCCCCCCCTCATTCATAATTTTCAATAATTGGATTTTCCTCAATGTCTTCAACATTGTATTCTTCAATAGTTTGATGAGAATGTTTGTTCATCGCAACAGTTTTAGAGTAATCAAGTTCAAACTTTTCTTTGTTTACTTAATGATGCAGTAAATATAACTTTATTTATATGTGCTTATTCTCAATATGACTCCCAGTGTGCATAGTCAAATTTATTGTTGATTTGCTTTCTATAAGTAGCTCAATTATTATAGTTTAAGTTATTTCAATTTCATTAATCATCAGTCCAATTCATAGTATTTGAGAGGATAAAAATAAAACAACAACTTCTAACTTCTTTGAACACCAAGAAAATGAAGCTTTACCTATGATGAACAAATAGCCTTTTTGTTCTTTCTGTAATCTTGATCTACACCCCCAATTTGAGTTTTAGAAGCTTAATGCTACAACTTTATTCTTTTTGTTTCTTCTTTGTATATTATCAAGATAATGTGATATCCATGGTTCATTTCATATTTCTTTGGATTCTCTTTGAAGCTCTCAACTGATATGTCTATGATTGCTCCATAAGCCAATTTACCAAACCAACACTTTCGCATAGATCAAACATGATATTGCATAAATAACTCAATAATCTTATGATTTATTTGTATAAAGGAATATCCATTAAGTCTTCATCTCATTCTACATTGAGTTGAGTTTATCTCAATTGTCAATAGGCTTCAAAGTTGCACTAAAATTTAGAGAAATTCTTTATGCACCCATACACCTTCTTAGGAACCTATGGTGAAAACTCCAAATATGCGAAGTCACATTTTTTTAGAAAAAAGTGACTTCGCATATGCATCTCTGAAGTAAATTGACTTGTTCAGAGAATGCAAACAGACACCCCCACTCTTGCCATTCTCTTCAAACACATAATACACCCCAAAACCCATTTTCTCCTAACACAACATTTAGGTTAAAAAGCTCCATTGAAGATTCTCAAGCTCCAAAAGTTCCATAAAAGCATTCACATTCATTCCAACTTATCCTAAAAGTTCAAAAAATTTAGTAAATTTTCTCTATTCATTACCTCTTCCTCAAACTTGTTATTAGGTTTGTTAGAATCTAGGACAATGTGTAGGTTGATGTTATTGTAATTCAATGTTAGTGTTTGGATGTTAAAAGTTGAATTTTGGATAAGTTAGGACAAACAGTGGGAGCTTTGAAAAAGTATGTAACTCAAATAACATGCACAAAAAAAAATCAAACCAATGGCTTGGAGTAAACTCCAAGGACTCCAGAATATCCATATAATAATAGTCAAAGTATTAAGGTCTTAGGTCAATAGTCCACCCCCCAGACTTAGGGTATAGTAACCAAAGTCCAAGTCCTTTATTAAACTTTTTATGGTTCAAGTTGAATATTAATGTATTAAGAACAAAATAGAAGTCCAAATGGACAAAAGAAAAAGTGCATAAGCTTAAACATAGGTCTAGATGGACAAAGGAAATATGAACATAAACATGATAATGATGAGAAATAGTACAATAAAGCATAAAATAGTAAACTCGGTCGTACTGCTCACGATGACATAAACTGGACACCCTTCCGTGATTACCAGCATGTTGTCCCCTTCGACCACATCTGAGTATATTTCAGATGGTTAGCATGTGGGACAAACACCATGGTCAGATATCTGCCAGAAAGGTGCACGAGACAACTTGGATGTGTGCAGTTGATACCTAGGTCTCCATCTGAGGCTGCTCCTGACACCATTATCCGCCAAGCTCTCACAGATATCTTTCAAGATTGGGAGCATCATTTGGTGCCAGAGGAATATCGGGCGATGCGGGCATTCCAGAGCTGGCACTGCGTAGATGGATATGTGACATGTTTTTTTTAAGTGTCACATCCTATCATGACACTTGATGCTCCTGAGCGTCCACCTAGGCCAACGCATGAGAAGCTCTAGGAGAATGAGCAAGTCGAGGATGAGCATGCCATTGATCTCCTGCCGATATGTCAACGGATACAGTTGATTGGGCAGGAGGCATTGGACCTAGAGATTATGCAATATGGCGGTGTAGAGGTGGTTGCCATAATGGAGAGGATTGTCAAAGAGTCGTCCAGTGCGACAGACTATAGGAGGTAGAGGAGGTCGCATGGGGTTAGAATTAAGCCTACTCAGTGGTAGCAGTACCCTATGTTTTATGACTTTTATTTAGAGTTGTAATATTTGTACATTTTGCACTTTCATAACAGTCGTTGTACTGTATTTTGATACTTAATTTTATTTTACGTTGTTGTTATTTCTAAATCGTGTTATCGGATAAAAGGTATCAAATTTAGTTATTTTGTTTCTCCGATTTTAACAATGTAATTATGAAGTTTTTTTCAAAAATGGAAGACTCAGAGAAATTTTTGCATGTGCATATCCGAAATGTGTTTTAGGTGGTTTCAGAGATGCATATGCGAAAAAACTCTGGTATTTTAATTCCAACGTTTAAATTATAAAACTTGGAAAAAAGATCATTTCAAATATGCATATCCGAAACATCCTGAAATGTGAAAAAGGTGTGTTCAGATATGCATATTTTAAGGACATTTTGGGGTTTTCAGGGGTACTTTTCACCCTCTATGGGTGTATAGAGAGATTCTCAAAATTTATCATATTGAACTTCATAGCACACCTTCATCGTATGTTCTTGGTGCAAGAAAAATACTTTTGCTTCTATTCCTAAATTCCATTTCCAAAAATTAACATACACGATATATTGCCCAAACCAAACATTCCAAAAGTAAATAAAATTATTAATAATAATCTGAAAAAATTTATAAAAATTGATCCGCTGTCGCACACAGGTTAAAAAACGAGTTTAAAAACATAGTAAACGGAAGCGATACACAAGTCGTATCACTAAAACTTTAGATTATTCTAACCATCCGATTGGAACAATTAGGGGTTTAGGTTTTCAGAACTGTAATCGTAAAAAAGTAAACTAAAACAAATATGGCAAGCAAGTTAATCTATTGTTTCATTTTTCGACTGATCATCGATTCTTATAATTCCAATTCCTTAAACGGATACGATCCTATTCGTTTACAACAACAATCAAGAAGCGCAATTGATATTGTATGGTTTATGTTCCTATTTTCTAAATTAAGCAAACGGTTAAAGATCACGCGAATCAACAAAAAAGCTACACCAAACGCGGTTAAAAATAAGGGACATGAACACAATCGAATTTAATCAATTCTATCCTATAAACAACAATTGAATCAAGAAAACAGAAGCAAACGAATTCATTGACAGAATATAAAAGAAATTGAAATTGAATCGAAAATTATAAAAAACTTAAAGTTATGGAATATGAATACAGTTAATTAAACTATGGTGATTTGCTTTTCATAGAAACTGTATCCGTCTAATTTTATTTTGTGAAAATAGAATCCCTGAATCCTAATGTAATACTGAAGTTTGTTTAAATAGAACAAGGGAAATCAGACACTAATAATAACCGACCCATAAAACATAAAAACAGGTTCAAAACTAATTATTATTTTTTGTATGAAAGAAAATGCAAAATTCGACTCTTCTACACTCGAAATTGGGTTCTGACTTCAACATGAAACTTGTAGCTTATCCTTTCAACTTTTCAACGCATATTAGAACGCGTCAAATGACATCCCGTTGCTCAAGTTATGACATGCACAACGAGAAGGTATCAAATTACTACTTATTCAGAAAACATGTAACAAAATTAAAATAAAAGCAGAAATAAACTAAGCTTAGGACAAACACTAAAAATATTAAAAATAACATAAAAATTTATAGAATTACCGTGGCACAATAGTAAAAGAGTGTGCATCAAAATAAACTGATAAAAAATAAAGGAATTCATTGAAACAAAATATTATGAGTACTACTCAATCAACTACACAACCAAATGAACAAATTATATTAAAATAAAATATAGTGGTGAAGTTGTGATGCCTATATGTTGGGAAGGTCCACACTTTTTACGAGGTCATAAAACCTTCTTTGGGTATATAATTGGGAAATAATGTCCTCAACCCGACATCACGAGCTTGACGTCACACCAATGAGATTGTTTCTTGATTTTGACAATCTTTGGTCTTCATAAGGAGGTATATGAGCAAAAATTGGACTTTATTCATTATTGGTCCATACTTCTATTAAGTCGTATGATATACTCATAGTCATATGTGTAAACAGCTCCCCCTAAGTCCGATCTAGCATAGTCAGGGTGTGGCCTGCAACCTAGGTCCTTCTTCTTAGATGCCTCTTGAAGTTCGTACTCTTAAGGTTTTTGCATATATTTTATTCATCATAATATGTCTGATTGATCTTGAATTTTAGTATGCTTCCTTTTTTTGTCACGACTCGATGGAGTTCTTCAAGTTGTGTCACATTTATTTTCTATACATGCCATTCATATTGTGTATGGTGATGTCATATTATTAGGTGTGGTGCAACTTTTGTATGGGAACCACAATCGTTATATTTATTTGATGATACAATCTCTAGTGACGTGGTATTCGTTCATTAGTGGATGGGCAATCTCTATGGTCCTTTATACCAAAAGTCAACAGTTGACCAAAAGTCAACGGTGCTACTATGAATGGCTTTCAACTATTTCTTTTTCATGATGTGTATCAATACAATAACCATGCATTGAATATGAATGTAGATGATTTAATGAATTAGGTCAAAAGTCAACTAAAAAGTTGACTTTGACAAAAAAGTCAACTGCAATGTAGTATCTTCTTTTCTAAGCAATCACACAAAAAAACCCTAGTTCACGAGGCTTTCCATAGGATGAAACCTTTATCCAATAATATCCAATGGAATTCACAATATCTTGCATCATAAGTCACAATAGAAAATCAATCTAATCATCTGGTCAAAACACTAATGTCCAAGTGTTGAGACAATCCAATTGCAACCATGAGTTCTTTGAACCAATGATGTTATATGTAAATGTAAATGAATGAATGTTCTTGAATAAAATGAGTGAGTGATAGGATTGCATGCAGATGGATCCAAAGCTATAAGTTAGATAAAAAATAAAAAGAGGAGGGAAAATTTTGGGGTATGACAGCGTACCATTGGAATGAGGACCCCTAAGACAGACGACTCTTAAAAGTCGATGCTTCCCTGTCTTGAGGCCTAAGGACGATTCTCCGTCTAACCCTGACCTGCTCATTCTTACGTCTAGCCTTCTCATGTTGAACAAATGCGTGTTGGGTTTCACGACCGAGTCTCAAATTGTCAGGGTTGTTTGCAACCATTTTCCTAAAATAAATAAAAAATGACATCAGGAAACGACATTAATTTGCATCCAAGACACTTTTCAGATATGCATCTTCGAAAACCAGTCTTGACACATTTCTGAGATGCATATCTGAATAAGCTCGTGTTTCTCAACAATGACAGAAATGCAGATCACTCTTGCCTTAATCTACCAAAATGCAACCAAATGAGAATGCATGTCTCTAACATCTACCTATTTCGAATGTAACTACTATCTAATGCATTTAAACTAACCTATTTTACCTAATATATTAATCAAAACTAAAAAAATGAAATGAAAAACTTACTCAAAAAAGAGTTGTGGATGAAAAATGTTGAATGTTTTTAGTAGAGTGAGTTGGGATTGGAAAGCTTGAAGTAGAGGTAGTGTTGATCCATGAAAAAAAGACTAGAAGAAAGTTGCTCACGAGCTCCAATGAGAGTTTGTAAAAGTTTCAAAAAATGAAGAAGAAGAAAAATGTCTGTCTGCACGCGTTATATATAAATTAAACACGTTGGAAGATGCATCTCCGAAAACCCGCTTAAATTAAAAAATAAAGGTTAATTCAGAGAAGCATCTCTAAATTAAATTTTTAAAAAATAAGAACTTTTGGAAGAAGTATAGTAGCCAAAAAAAGAAAAATACAATAAGTCGTAATGGGCTGAAAAATAATAAAACAAACCTATACGGGTCGATTATCCAACCCGGTCCATTACGTAAACGAATCCAAACGAGGCAAGAAGGAATGAATAAAACCTCTACGCTTTACATAGTTACACTTCCAAAACCCTAACCAAACTACAAACCTTCAACAATGGGGAAGGCGAAGGCAAAAGGTAAGCATCGTTTGGACAAATGGTACCACCTAGCCAAAGAATCCGGTTACAGATCCAGAGCATCATACAAACTTCTCCAAATCAATTCAAAGTTCGGTTTCCTCAGTTCCGCCCGCGCCGTCCTCGATCTCTGCGCCGCTCCCGGAGGTTGGATGCAGGTGGCGGTCAAGCATGTTCCCCACGGCAACCTTGTCATCGGAGTTGACCTTGCCCCCATCGCTCCCATGATAGGAGCCACCGCCATTCAGGAGGATATCACCAAACCTGAGTGCAAGTCGAAGATTAAGAAAATCATGAACCAAAATGGTGTTAATGTTTTTGATGTTATTCTTCATGATGGTTCGCCGAATGTCGGTGGTGCTTGGGCTCAAGAAGCTACGAGTCAGAATGCTCTTGTTATTGACTCTGTCAAGTTGGCTACACAGCTTTTAGCAGCTAAGGGCACTTTTGTCACCAAGGTTTTAACTCTGTTTATCATCGTTTCGTTCTGATTTTTTTAACTATTGCTTATACTTTGTTTTGTGATAGGTTTTCAGGTCGCAGGATTACAGTGCGGTTGTGTATTGTATGAAGCAGGTAATTGTTTATTTATTTTTCAATTATTTGTTTATTTGTGTTTTTATGTGATTTGGTGGAATTTTGAATGTTTGAAATTGTTTGCTGTCGTGGTGGAATATTTGAATTGCAGTTGTTTGAGAAGGTTGAGGTGGATAAACCGATTGCCAGTCGATCTGAATCTGCTGAGATATATCTTGTGGGGCTTAAGTACAAGGCTCCTGCTAAGATTGATCCCCGTCTTCTCGATTACAAGCATCTTTTTCAGGCATCTGCTCAGCCGCAAGCTAAGGTAAATTGTTTTTGATTGGCCATTTTGGATTGGCGTTGTGTACATATATTTTTGTTGCTCATTTCAATTGATTTTCTTGGGGGTTGAATTGTTAACACAGGTTGTCGATGTACTTAGAGACAATAAGCAAAAGAGGCACCGTGACGGGTAATTACCATCAGCACTGTGTTTTATCTTTTAATCTGTTTATGCTTTCTCAAATAGTTCTGCCCGTCTTGAAATGGAATTTATTAATTTGTGCGTGCTAGAGTCATCATGTGTGTTTTTTCATAAGAAACTAATAGTTGGACTATGGGAAAGTCCTTAGTTCAACTGATTTTGCTGTTATTTTAACTATTTTATTTTGTTTTACACCTATAGGTATGAAGATGGAAACACAACTTTGAGGAAGGTTTCTTCAGCTGCAAATTTTATTTGGTCTGATGCTCCTCTGGAGATTCTTGGTTCTGTTACTTCTATAAGCTTTACCGATCCAGCTGATTTACCAATCAAGGATGACAAACTAACTACTGGAGAGGTATTTTTTGGGTATATACAATAGTATCTAACTTTTTTAATTTGTGGGGGTATGAACCATGCTTATTGTTGTTAATATTAAATGCTTTGATTATGGCTGTATGTCAGGTAAAAACTCTATGTGAAGATTTGAGGGTTTTGGGGAAGCAAGACTTCAAGCATCTCTTAAAGTAATTACTCGGATAGAGCTTCACTGCTTGTGATTTTTTTTTTCTTTTTCAAATGATCAATCCTGAATATGTTTATTATATTCCTTTATCTGGGGGAAATGATGTTGTATCTGCTGGTTGCCTGTAGGTGGAGGATTCACATTAGAAAAGCTCTTTCATCGTCTAAAAAGACCGAACCTGCTTCTACAGCTGTGGTAGAAAGCGAGAATGAGGTGGATGAAGATGATAGACTACTCAACGAAATGGAGGAACTGACAAATGCATTGGACCGCAAGAAGAAACGTGAAAAAAAGATTTTAGCGAAAAGAAGAGCCAAGGTTCGTGTCTTCTTATTTGCCTCAGTGGATATGGATACAATACAAAGAAATTTTCTCATCTTTGCCAAAATTGTTGTGTATACTTATTTGGAAACCATTATGGGTTAATATGATGTTGATATCAAGATTTTACATGATGTTAGTCTCAAATAGTTTAATGGTGTGCTCAAAGCCAAAAATTGTGTTAATCCATTATGTATCATTACATTCTAAGCCCAATTGTGGTTCTTAATCCTTTTTGTGGATGATATCAAGCTGATTCTTTGCTTTACCCATTTGGGTTTTTTACAGGACAAGGTGCGGAAAGCAACAGGGATGCAAATGGATGCAGTAGAAGATTATGTTGATCATGAGTTGTTTTCCCTTGCCGCCATGAAGGTTTTATTTTAATCATTTTACTTCCACCTTAAAAATGAAGTCCTTTTTTCCTTTGTTTTTTTTAACAATCATTAAGAACAGCGACCAATGACTTAATGAGTAGAATAATTCTTCCTAATTGATCTAATTAACTATATTGAAGTATTAGTTAATAAGGTTTTCTTTAATCTCTTTATTTCCTCCATTTCAAATCAAGTGTTTACGGTTTTTTTAACAATTAAGAAAAGAAACCGAAGACTCGGTGAGTGGAATGATTTTATCAAATTATTCTTATCATTTTATGTTGAAGTAGTATCTTATGGTTTACAAGTTAATATAATTTGTTTAAGGAGGCATGTGCATACTGGTTGTTTTGTTTGTTTAACACATTCATGAGAATTTACTCCCTTTGCGACAGAGATTTACCATGTTGTAAATTACTCGTATTATAAATTTACCATATTTCCTAGATAATGTCCTTACTAATCCATTATTCTTTGGAGTAAACTACGTATTAGTGATATGAATTTTTTATCTTAGCAAATGTCCATTTTGGTCTTTCCTTTCACGAGTAAAACAGAATGAGAGCATATATTACCTTTTTGTGATGATTATTCACAGCTCGAGTTTTATTGATTACTCATCTTTAGATAGGAGATGTATTTTTAAGTCGTTGTTGACTGTTTCTTGGTTGTTGTCACGGGGTTTTAGGGTAAAAAGGATCTGGTAGCTGTTGACACCACTGACTATGAAGGTGGTGAGGGTGAAGGGGATGACAGTGATAATGAAGAAAATAAAGGTGGCTCAGAACATTCATCCAGCGACTTAGATTCCGATGAAGAACGTAAAAGGTGATTGACAGGTTCTTTTGATATTGTTTCTAATGTTATGAGATCACTTACATTCTCGCATACCTCTTGGTAATAGTTATTAACCAGTATCTCTTATGCCCGGACCTTGAGAAGAAAGTGTGAGGGGTATACCTCTTAGGGATTAAAGTGTTGGGGACCATTGAGTTGGCTACAGGGGGTGATTTTAATAGTTATAGTTAAACAAGGGGATATTGAGAGGGAAAACATAGAAGTGTGAGTTGTATATTTGTCCTTTTGTTTATTTGTTTTTCTAAATTATGAAAACCATTCTTTAATCACATTTGTTCCTACGTCTCAACTGTTTTATTCTGTTGGTCTTTCATAACTGGGTAATCTAACTGTATACTTGTATCAGATATGATGAACAAATGGAAGATTTACTTGAACAGGCTTATGAGCGGTTTGTGATAAAAAAGGAAGGGACTGCAAAGCAGCGTAAGCGTATTAAAAACTCCTATGATGCAGACTCCCAACTTTTGGAGGTATGGAGCTTTCTTTTTTGTATGATTGTAGATGTAATTACATCTTCTGGTTTTAGAGTTATAAATATAAAGGAATTGGAATTATACTCCGATTCTTGAGAACATATTGTTTTATGAACATCTTTGCAAACCGATTCTTGAAATTAATATCCAGCACCGACACCTATGAAAAAAGGCGTGTTGGTGTCGGACACCTGCACTGACACTTGTGATAGCGTTTAATTTTTTCATTTTTTCTATTTATTATCGGTGTAGCCGTGTCAGTATCGGAGTTGTATTTGGGGTGTGTGTGCTTCATAAGTTATACTCCCATTCCTTTAATACCAGTTTCCTTTATTTTCTGCCCTTTCTCACGTTCAAACATATCATCGGCCCGATACTTTTAATGCAGCTTACCGGTAATATAGACATGTTTTTATGGTGTTCCTGTTGGTTTTACATGCTTGGACTTCTGTTTAGGAGTGGCATTTTGAAGAGTTGACAAATATCTTATTCTTGGGAACTGTGGAATGGCATGTCCTTTTTTATTCTGTGCTCAAAAAGAAATATTTACACATGTACTATTATCTTTTGCCTTGTAGGCTGGTGAGGATGATGACATTGTTCAGACCAATTATGATTCAGATGAAGATCAGGGTGTTCAAGAAGCAAACCCTTTGATGGTGCCCCTTAATGATGGGGCAGAGCTCACCCAAGAGGAGATCACAAATACATGGTTTAATCAGGATGTCTTTGCTGAAGTTGTAGAGGAACGAGATGTTGAGAGGGATGATAGTGAAAATGAAATGGATATTGATGGGCCAAAGGAGAAGATCCCTGTTGCTGTCAATATCAAAGGAAATAAGCCTGTTTCTGAAAAGATAAAAGAAAATAAATTGGCTGCTTCTGTGGTGAAGGATCACACTCAATGTCAAGCATCTAAAGAAATTGATTATGAAGTTGTTCCTCAACCTGATACCGATTCAGATGATTCGTCCTCTGATGAGTCGGAGATAGATGATGCAGCAAAAGCTGAGTTATTGGCTTATGCTAGTCAGATGTTGAGGAAAAAGCGTAGGGAAGAGATACTAGATGATGCATATAATAAGCACATGTTTCATGATGAAGGATTGCCCAAGTGGTTTCTAGATGAGGAAAGGAAACACCGTCAACCAGAGAAGCCTATCACCAAAGAGGAAGTCGAGGCAATGAAAGCACAATTTAAAGCAATTGATGCCCGGCCTGCAAAGAAGGTTGCTGAGGCCAAAGCCCGAAAGAAGCGTGTTGCAATGAGGAAGCTTGAGAAAGTACGCAAGAAGGCCAATGTTATATCTGATCAGCCAGACATATCCGAACGTTCAAAGAGTAAGCAAATTGACCGACTATATAAAAAGGCTGTTCCAAAAAGGCCTCAAAAGGAGTATGTAGTCGCAAAGAAAGGTGTCCAAGTTAAGACTGGCAAGGGAAAAGTTCTTGTTGATCGCAGGATGAAGAAGGATATGAGAAAAAGTGGAATGGGTAGGGGAGGAAAAAAGGCAAAGGGTGGCAATGGTCCCAAGGGTGGCAATGGTCCCAAGGGTAACACGCCAAAGGGAAAAGGATTTTCAAAGGGTTCTGCAAAGAAGGGAAGAAAATAAATGAAAATAGGCATGGCCTGTCTTAATTTCTCTGCAAAATTTTGTATGCTCATTTTTTTCCTTTGTTTGTTACTTTGCTTTAGATGATAATATAAATTAAAGATTAGTGCTGTTTAGTTTCTCATTAAGGCAAACTCCAAATTTGATTGATGGATTCTGTTATAGAAGCTAAAAGTTGTTTAGAATTTGATTATGGGTGGCCTATATAGCCGTAACGGAGTAGTTTAAAGCATTGTACTTTGATATTTAATTTTATAAATTTTTACGGATGTTGTATTATTTGTTTAGTTTTATATTAAATATATAGGTAGATTATTCATAAAAAATTATTACGCTTTTTGCTATTCCACAACTCTAGTTTTAGGTTTGCCGCATTTTTTTGAGTAATTTGGGAGGTGATGGATGAGTGTATGCTGCTCTAATCAGGGTTTTTATAGATACAAATGAGGGCCCAAAGATTTAGAGGAAAAAAATTTAATAAACTCTAATAAGACCGGCAGTATTTCTTTCATTTTCCGTATAGTTGAATTTAATGTGTCAATTTTATTGGGTCACTTTTCTAATTCTTCGGATTAAAGTTAGGAAATTATGATCATCTACACTTTCAACCATTAAATTGTAGCTTAGTGATCATCTACACTTTCCCAATTATCATAGTAATGGACCTAATTGTTCTTAACGCTCTCTTCTCTCTCTATTCTTCTAAGAAAAGCCAACCGCCCCCTGCATCTTTCCTCTCCCAAAAATCCAAAATTTTTAGGGTTGCTTTGATGATCCTTAGATTCTTTGTCCTATTCTGACGGTTTGGTCCCTCTGGCTCCGTTGGTTTGGTTCCGGTAACTACTGTTTCGGAGTTGTGCAGGTTTTTTTCGGTTTTATCATTTGGATTTTTGGTTGTCTTTTTCGATATGAATCGATTTCGGTTCTATTTTCGTGGTTGGTAGTGGCGTGTCTTGCTTTTGATTTCTGATTCGTTTCAGATCTGTAGTTATCATCGCGTTCGGGTTGGTGTCTCCACAACAATGATTTTGTTCGGTTTCATAAACTTGTCCCTGACGTGCTATACTTTGTTATAGCCTGTTGTGATCTGAGTTTACTAAGCTTGAAAGAGCTTTTATACTTGCTGTGCCTGTGATTTATTGCAGGGAGTTGTTGGTACTTGAATTGATTCGTGTTGGCGGTCGATTCATTCACCATTTCCTAAAGATTATGAAGACTCACACAACATCTTTTATTTTGCTATCTGGTTTCGTTCTTGCACGCAAGTTCGTTGGGTAGTGTTTGTGTTGTGAGTGTTTTTATTTCTTCTTTGTATCAGTGTTTTTCTCTTTAGAATGATGACTATTTGATCTGGTTTAACTGAGTCAGGTTTTGCCTCTCAGTATTTTGTACTATTCTATTTTTATTTAATATATTCTGATTTATTAGAAAAAACCACTAAATTGTAATTCTCTCTTATCCAATTAGTTCTATCCTGCAACATAGCCCATTTCTCAACGGTGAGATCATTAAACAAACTAATTTTGTGAAGAATCTATGAATAAGCCTCCTCCGCATCCGGCCATGAAATCATGTATGGCAAAGAAAGTACACAACTCATCTTCTATCAGAAACATGACTATTAGATCTAAAGCCTTGTAATACACCAATGGCCAAATACAAAGTTAAACAGACTCACTTGTTGTGACTCCTCTCCCTTGTTGTGACTCCTCTCCCTGATTCCTCTCCATACATGAACATGAAGGTCATTGGAAAATTAATCTACCTCCCAAATACAACGGGCCATATATATGTTACGCTCTACAATGACTCAATCAACATATGCCTATTCCTACAAATTATCATCACGAGGCAGCCACACATGTCCTAAAGTACCTCAAATTTGCTCAATCTCTAGGCATTGTACTGACATCAACCTCTTCCATCCATTCAAATCAAAGCATTTTGTGACAGAGTCCGGACTACTTGTTCAAATACTAGGAGGTCAGTGACAAGTTTTTGAATTTTTATGGGCAACTCTCTAAATGTTGAGTAGAACAGGTGGCCAACAACGAACGGTTTGATCTTCGGTGATGGTTGAGAAAAAAAGGAGTTGTACTTGCAAGATACTCCGATGCTTGATCTATTTTGAGGAGGGGATAATAGACTATAGTAACTTTTTGTTAATTATTTAGTATTTCTAATGTTAGTTAGTTAAGACAGTTAAGTTATTGGTTAAGTTATTGGTTAAGTCATGCTCACTATAATACTAGTAGTACTATAGTACCTAACTATCACAGTTTTGTAATAATCTTTCTCATAATGGAAGAATTCACTCATTCACATTTACTTTTCTTTTTTTTGTTTGTTTGTACATTCACATTTACTTTTCAATTCTTCATTTAACTTTCAATACTAAAGTAAAAACAAGAATCCATCTTTTAGAAAACTGAGTTTTTATACTCTTTCCTAATTTCATTAGTTACGTAGTCAAGATATTCATTGTTAAGATATTGAAGGGAATCTATTTTTGAGATGAAATAACCTCTATTGATAGAAAGGTAATGAAGCCTAAGTTCTGAGGAATTAACATGCCACCTTCTAAATTATACATGTCAATTTTTTATTTTTTTAATTTCATTTTTACCTCTGATAAGATTCAAAGAATTTTCGAACAAAATTTCCAGTACATCCTACCAAATTTTCGATACGAGTAAATTTCTGGTAGTGTATTAAAAATTTTTGGTATACCGGAAATTTCAAATTTCCGGGCAGTACTAAAAATTTCCGGTATGTTTTAATATTAGGTTTTTTCAACGGTTGAGATTTTGCCGACACTTTTGGAGGGTCCTTATTGCACAGACACATATGTGTGACCTAGAATGCATCACCATTTATATAAATAAGGGTCTTAGGGTTATTGGATAACATATCTCAACAAAATGTCTCTTCCTCAGTATTTGATTAATGTAGCAGTGTATTTCTATGGCTGCAACCCTGGTGTTGAAACCAAGATTCCAGATGGCCCCGAATCCTTTGCCACCTGGAAAGAAACGTTGAATAATTCACTGTCTGATTCTGATAACAGAAGGGTGACAAAGATTGAGTTTCTGAAGGACTGTATTGATACAAATGGAAAGGTGAAATACAAGCTAATCGAGTTGAAGAATGATGAAGATGTGAAGGCCATGTGGAAATCATTTCTCCATAGGATAACTAAAGGTTCGATCGAGTTGGACGCGCAGATCCGAAGTTCCGTGGACGATATAATGAAGTGTCTGAAAAGTCCAAAGTCATCTGTTAGTGCGTAGGTTTTCATGTTTCAGAGTACTGTTTATGTTTGTTGTTTGTCGTCTTATGTTTCTTTACCTAATCGAAACATGTACTACAAAAAAAGATGATGCAATAAAAAGGACGTGTATCCCAAATATACATATAATACAACCATAAAAAAATAAATATACATATCTCCTCCACGGGCAACATCGGTCAACCTAGCTAAAATAGTATGAACCTCACCATCAGGGTTCACCAAATCCATGAGGCTATCTAACTGAATGACGATGAGCTGTAGGCGGCTGTTCAGGTCACCTGTGGGAGGTGGAGGTGGTGGTGGATCAGACGAATCCATATAAAAAATAAATCTACATAACCTCTCCACGGGCAACATCGGCCAACCTAGCTAAAATAATATGAACCTCACCATCGAGGTTCACCAAATCCATGAGGCTATCTAACTGAACGACAATGAACTGTAGGCGGCTGTTCTGGTCACCTATGGGAGGTGGAGGTGGTGGTGGATCGCACGAATCCCTGGTAGCTAAAGGCCTAGAACATCAGATGCTATGGTAGGTGGTATGACCCTAGGGTGTGACATACTGTGGAACCACTCCAGGTATCCATCCTCGCACTGCCCAGGCTTCTGAGCCTCAATGGTTGCATCAATGATTTCACGGGAGAACCTGATGATGTGACTCTGAAACCATCGATCAATGCTACCAGTTGGAGCCTCTAGGACCAAATGTGGGAGGGATGCCCTGTATATAACCATACTGGCGTACACACCTCTCAGGAAAGTGTCTAGCCACATGGCTCTCCCATCTGACATATCCTGAATATAAAGTAGATACCTCAAAAGGACGATGAGGGTGCTGAGCTGTATACGGTTTCCAGATGACATAATCCAAGGTCAGAGCATCCAGCCTCCGCCTGTACTCCACCAACCCTCTTGGAATGGTCTGTTTTGCCTTCCACCTCTTTGCACATGGGTCAGTAGCCGCAACACACTGGATCTTCCGCTCACAGATGTGAGAGAAGTGCTCGTAGATCCAACACTGCATAAATAAAAACCATAAAATAAATACACCAAAATAATTAAACACAAAACCATTTAATAAATTATAATATACCTGTAAAAACTCAGATAACCAACAAGCTATCTGGTGTCAGGACGAGATGCAACATCAAGTGCCGTGTACAACATCGTCAATGCTGCCACTCCCGAAGCCCAACACGGGGTGTCAAGGGCGCTGAATAGAGAAAGGTATCGAACATCTATATAAAATTCAGACTTGCCCGCAAAGAGAGTACATGCCACAAGATGTAGCATGTACGCCCTAGTGGAAACCTGTTACCTCTTTGCATCCACAAGCTCCTGATAAGTTCTCCTAAACCAAGATATCCTAAGGTGAAAGCCCCGAGTCTCACCAAACTCACGTAGCACATCCACCTCATCAACCTCCAAAGCATCCATAACCATGCACACCGCCGTCGCATGGTCCTTATAAACTGTTGTGAAAAACGTACCAGCAATCAGAATGTGAAAGAGGGCATTCACATCATCTAAAGCCACCATCATCTCCCCAAATGAAAGATGGAAGGATGATGTCTCCGGGTGCTACCTCTCAACAAAAGCTGATAACAGGGAGGCGTCCAACATCGTCAAGGAGCATTCAACAAAGTCCATCAGATGGAATTCTTGAACTATCCTCCTCACCTGCTCAGGTATCTGACTCTCGGGAAATTTCTTAAACTTCGATCCGTGAGAAGCGACCTTCAACACTGGACGCTCCTGTAACAGAATAATACAATTAAAATAAATTAGTATAAATTAAATCGCGTAATAAGCATAAAAATTAAGCATTTAAACAAGACCAATATTACATACCTCGCCTTGCCATATCCTATAAGCGACATGGTCAGCGTATTCCGTCAACACAGACCTGTCAGAAGGTCCTCTGGGGAAACCTCCATCAGTGTGTACTGATGGCTGCGTAGATGCACAAGTGGTGGTGTTTGTATCCTGAACCACCCGCTCCTGACCTATTTGATCCTCAGCCACCGACACCTCAACCTCAGCCACCGACTCCTGAATCAACTGCTCCTCCACAACAGTGTTCTATCAGTCCGGCGGAGGTGTGCGAAACCCCGTCACCTCCTACTGCTTAGCCCTCCATTTTCAATTAGAACCAGTCAGAGGAAGACGTCCAACATGTAGCTCTGAGGCCTACGCCTCATCAACAGCTCAAGCAACCGCGCCGATTCTATCGGTCTGTCCTGCAATAGTATCGTCCTTGTTTCTAGTCCTCACTGCAAAATTTAAAAATATAAGAAAAATAGTTTTTTTTTTATAAAAAATTGAAATACTGGAAATTTTAAGATAATAGGAACTGGAAATTTCAAAATTTTTGGTAATTATATTGCTAAATAATAATACCGGAAATTGTGAAATTTCTCGTACGAAATACCAGAATTTTTAAAATTTTCAGTAGCAAATACCAGAAATTTTGAAAATTCCGGTACAATATACCAAAAATTTCACAAAAGTACCGTAAATTTTATTTTCGCCAAATTTCCAACACGCCTTCGAAATTTTTGATATCGTCAAAAATTTTGAAAAATTCAGTTCTCTCCATAAATTTGTAAAAATGTGATAATAATAATTGATTAGACAATTTAATTTTTTCATAACTCTGGGAGATGACATGTATAACTTGGAGGGTGACATGTTAATTCTAAGACCTATAACCTACAACTATTAGTCACGCATCTTCCCATCATAAGTTGATGAAAATGCCTCAGAATCCCTTTGTTAATTTTTTAATTTAAAATAGAAGCATATAGTGTTGATCCGTATATATAAATTAAATTCACAAAATAATACTTCTGCTGGTATTTATTATTAAAATAATTCTAATAGTGTTAATACTATAAAATTATTTTATTTTCTGTTAATTGAATAATCAATATATTTTAGATATATTAGTAAATTTTTTCTTATACATGGATATATAGGACGGAGTAATTCTTATTTTTTCAATAAATTTTGTATTCATTTGATAAATCCAAATTTAATGGAATAAACCCAACAAAATTATGGGTATTTTTTTTTCTATTCGCACCGATTCGACCCACCACAGGTGGGCCACTCATCCGACTCGGGCGTAGAGGTATGCGCACGGGCTAAACAAGATTGTTCCGCTTTTTTGGTGAACCTAGGCTAGTGATAATAAGTCATTTACATCATTACATGAGATTGACATTAATGTTTCATAAGTACTACATAGCTAGGTTGTTTATCAACATTGAATCATATGGAAAAGAGCAAAATTCTGATAATTGGTGCTACGGGAAGTCTCGGTTACCATTTAGCAGAATCAAGCCTCAAATTTTGTCACCCAACATTTGCTCTTGTTAGAGATTCTTCTTATTCCGACCCAACCAAATCCCATAAACTTCAATGCCTTTCCCATGCCGGAGTCACCCTTCTCAAAGTATGTTTTTTTTCTTCTTCTCTCTTTTGTAATAGTACTTTTTTTTAGTCTTATCTCATTCTTCTGGTTCATATTTTACGCACAGGGTTCTCTCCAAGATGAAGCTAGCCTCGTTGAAGCTGTGAAGCTAGTAGATGTTGTAATTTGCGCTGTTTCAGCTAAACAGACTCTGCAGCAAAAGCTTCTCATTAGGGTTATTAAACAACTTGGTTCAATCAAGGTAAGCCATTACCATAGTACACATTGTTCAAATTGTGCATGAACCCTTCAAATTCTTAGTCTTACAAAAATGTGTGCAATATTTGTTTATTATTGGTTGGCGTTGGCGGCTGCAGAGGTTTGTTCCGTCTGAATTCGGCTCGGACCCTATCAAGGCTAAAGTATGCGAACTCGAAGATGGTTATAACTTCTATGCACCCAAAATTGAGATTAGGAAACTTGTGGAGTCGGAAGGCATTCTTTATACTTTCATATCATGCAATTTCTTTATGAAAGTTTTGCTTCCGTCTCTCGTTCAACCTGGCTTAAAAGCTCCTCCTAGGGACAAAGTCAGCATATTCGGCGATGGCGATACAAAAGGTCTTTACTTACTTCGTCAAGAATTGAAGATGATTGTTGTTTTTTGAAGTGTTTGGTTATTCATGAATTGTTTTCAATTGCAGGCGTGTTTATGCAGGAAAGTGATGTTGCTGACTTTACTATCAACGCGGTTGAGGATCCCCGCACGTTGAATAAAGTTTTGTATTTGAGACCTCTTGGAAATGTTTGTTCTTTGAATGAGCTGGTTGAGTTGTGGGAAACTAAAATAGGGAAGAAGCTTGAGAGGTTGCATGTCTCAGAAGAAGATCTGCTGCAGAAAATCCAAGGTATTATAATAATACTACTCTTTTTTGGTTTCAATTTTAATAATAGCACTACATACAACTAACAACACATGGATCACTTACTAGGAATAATATTGTATTTCGATATTTTCAAAAACCTCTCTCATTTAGCTTTTAAGTAATTATGTTTAAGCTCGATTTTACAATCTATGAGCTTATACATAAGGGCTTTTCACACCCAATAGACCTGTACATGCTGAATACATTATTTGATAACTCTACCGGTGCTAAGTCAGTTAGAATACTTAGAATTGCAATATTTATGTCAGTGTTAGTTGTATGAAAAACATCCGTGTTCTATACTCAGTGATTTTTGGTTTTTATAGAGCCTTCTCTGCCTGCCTTGAGTCTTTTATGCTAATTTAGTTGTCGTTACTCGTTATGGTACATGTCGAGTTAAAGTCCCTTATTCCCTTGTCCGAAGTCGGCCTTTAAGGTTATTCAATGGCTTAAAGCATCATGCCTATACATATAATAGATAATCATCAGGAGTGAGTTGTATTTGATCGTGAGTAGGCTTTCTCAACCCGACCCATTAAAAGTGATTTGGCCTAGTCTTTTCCTGTGAATTGATCAGGGTGGGGCGGGTTCTGTTGCATTTGAGTACGGTCCAGATTCTTTTAGGTGAAATATCGGAATGTACACAGTTCCTCAAGCACGAGGACTGTAGGAACGAGATGATTTAGGGGAGAGACCGTAATGTACACCGTCCCCTCAAATATGAGTCTTGTAGGAGCGAGATACTTTAAGAGAGACCAGAGTAAGCAGTCTCTCAAGCATGAGGTCCGTAGGGACGAGATGCTTTAGGAGAGAGAACGAAATGTTGAAGATTTAGTTTGATTTAAAAGTTTCCATTATCTAAATATTAATTGAAATCAAACCTATAAATTATTCGAAACATTTGTTGCAGTTTCTTATTTTGTCAAGACTTTAGGAGAAAAGAAAAATCACTTCTCACACATATGGATACGAAGTATCTTCATAAATACATGTATTCAAAACAACTAATTCACATATTGTTTGCAATTTTTCTGGCTTTGCAGAAACAACTTTCCCTGCAAACTTCGAGATGCTTTTTATATATTCAGCTTTCATAAAGGGGGATCACACATACTTTGATATTGACTCTTCCTTTGGTGTGAATGGTACCGAACTATATCCACAGCTGAGATATACCACAATCAGTGAATTTTTAGACACACTTATGTAAAGTTAGTTTGTTTAGGATGTTTGGAAAATGAACACATTAGCATTGAAAATACCATTTTTCCTATGTTACATGTTTATCTTTGTACTTGTCAACGCAGCTTAAGAATGTTTAAATGTGTTTTTGAACAAATTAACAATGCTAGTTCTTTGGCAAGGAGTGGTTGATACAAAATTGAGCAATAAACTTGTGGTATGTAAACTAGTAATCTTAAAGACAATTTGTGTTATTTTACATTTGATATTTCCATCCCCAAGGATAATATTAATAACTGAATGTAATGGAGAAGTTATGTCCATAAGCTGTGATTGTTTTGGTATGAAATGTTGAGTAAGAAAGTTTGCTACCACATAGGTATGGGGAATTCCTTCAGCCTCAAGTCCTTCAATAAAACAAAACAATGTATGATCCATAAAACTAAGGTTCAAATTCCTTAACAGTGTGTGACTGCATGAAAAAAATGAGTGCAGCATATTCAAATTCATTAGATTGGTGATTATGGAAAAAGATATATTGGAGTTGTAGTAAGAAGGAAATTACAGATTCAACTCTCTCTATAACTTCTTCAATAGAGCCAAGAGCACACTCCATATTAAAAGGTTAAACTTACGTGTTACATTATTATTTCTCTATTAAATATGACTGAGAAAGTTAAAATTATGGGTGGCAAAATGAATGGATTAGATGAATATGGATTGGATTGTTAATGGATGAATCACAACAATCCGTTAATCCATTAACAATCCACTAATATTACCTTTAAAAAATCCAATCCAATTCATCCATTAAAAATATAATTCAATCCATCTATTAACAACTTTTTAATCGATGGATATCCATCCATCCATAATTTTAATTTAAACATTTTAATTATTATTTTTTTAAAAAAATTTAAATTTTCACAAAAAATTACATTTTATTGATAATAATAATTTCAAAAAATATTTCTCTTTTCTCTCCTTATCCGTATTTTTCCATGTTTTAGTTGCTTATGTTCCCTTTCAATTTTATTCTTTTTAGTCATGATAAAATCATATTTTTTTGAAATTTTATAATCATAATCTGCTACTTTAATTATTTCAAGATCATAATTGAATTTTGGTATAAAAAATTTCATAATTCATCTTGTAGCTAGCAGATCACATATTCTATCAAACAATTTTTATCAGCTTGACCATTTGCACAACTACGATGATAAATCATTTGATAAAATTCTAAATTGTAGAATTCTTATGATAAAATAGAACACTAATGCGTAATTAGTTTCACTTAAATATATTCAATTACTAAAAATAAAATAAAATTATTGTCAACGTTTTTTTTATAACCATGGTCAAATTTACCTTTATCTTCAATTAAGTAGTTTAATTTAATTGCTACTGATTATGACATTTAGTCTGCTAAAGAAATTAATAAAGTCAATTTAGCCTTAATCTTAATTTTTTTCTTATGAATATACAATATGCAGAATATGTATATTTCTAATTATAATTATGTGATTCCATCTTCTAATAAGAATCAAAATATAAATACAAATTAAAACAATAAAAAAAAAATCTAATTTACACTTGCTTAAATTATGAGAAAATTTCGGACATTCTTTATCATTTGTTTCTCGCTGATATTCCACTTAGATTAATTAGCGGTAGTTATTTATTGATTAAATAACTTAATCTGTAAGTGATTTAAATATAGGAAGAAAGACAGAGGGAGGAAGAGAGAGGGAAAAGGGTGAGAGATTTTTCATGTGTCTTTTATAGTAAAATTAATTAACAGTGAGAAATTTTCAAAAAAGTATTTTTTGTCAATTTAAAATATAAAATAAAATTCAGTAAGAAAATTAATGTTAATTTTTGTAAAAAAAAAAAAAATAAAAATAAAAATGTAATCCATTGGATTTCTAAAATGAGATGGATGGATTGGATCCATCCATATAATCAAATGGATGGATTGAATTCAATCCATTAAATATTATTTTGTTTGATGGATGGATTGGATGGATTAATTTTTGGATGGATTGGATGGATATTGTGTTAATGGATTTTATTGCCACCCTAGTTAAAATGTATCCCTATCCATCTCTAATTTAAAAAAAATATTCAATTTTTTTTATATATTATATAATCTATAGTCTTAGTATCACTCACGGTGAAGAAGATAGAAAGTATAGATAATATCTATCTTTATTGATTAAAATTTCCTATATTTTCTATTTTCCTATCCAAAATCATGTATTCAGCTTCAAAAGAAGAAGATGACACAATTTCCTACTTCTTAGACTTCCATGAAATAATGGCAGGACCAAGGAAAATACAATATCCTAGAATTTCTAGGGTCAACACAATAAGTTCAACCATAATTTGCAAAACTAGTTAATTGCAAAGAATTGATAGTTGGAAAAAACAATCTTTGAGAAATGACAACTTGAGACACCAAATGATATGAATGGCAGGTTAAAAATAGATTAAAGTGACATAGAGAAATACTGACTAAGTTGTTGCATAGAGTAAGCTATGTTTGAGCTTAGACAAATCCTAGAAGCAGTTTCATTAGAAAAAATTTCACAACTAATATTGGTGAACTTGAAAGTAGGGTTAGCCGACTCCACCAACGTCACACTCCTTTGGGACAATTCGTCAATTTTAAAATACTTGGCGGATTTGATCTAAAAAACTACATCTGACCTACCTTGACACTCCAAATAGGCCTTAATTTCAACATCGCTAGGTTCACAATTACTGATTTTTTGATAAACTTGGACGAAATCATCAATGCATTCTCTCATCCGCTTAGCAACTTGTATTCCTACATCAGTCAGAACAGGAGGGGGCATGGAGACCTCAGAGTAATCTTTCTGACCACCACCATCTGATAGAAGAGCCTTGAGAGAATCCAACAAAGAAGCTTTCTCATCGAGGGAGTTCCTAGATATCCTTTCTGAATCAGAATCATCAGTCAAGGACACAACTTCGTGGCCCATGTAATCGTGAGTAAGGAAAAGAGAATGTGAACCAGGAGATACCCCTGTTCCCACAACGGAAGAAACACTACTTTCAGAATCAGAATCAGTATCTTGGCGAATATGGCTACCACTTATCTTGACTAGAAAACAAAAAATGTTGAAGGTGAGCTTGAGTTGAGAAGGGTACATGGAGAAAGGCAATGATGATGAAGCAAAGTAATTGAGAAGAGTATAAGTCACTTGCCAAAAATAAACACCTAGGAATGAAAATTGATTCTTAGGATTGCGAAAAGTTTCCTTCTCTCTAAAAGACTCCTATATATAGGCAAAAATGATTGAATGATCCAGATCAATAGTGGAATGGAGTTGCAAAATCAACGATTACATTTCTATTTGGAAATGCAAACAAACTCGAGCGCACTATAAGCAACACCATCCTTTAACTAGTCACGTTAGCCCATGGTCAGAAGGAAGCGGCAAAACGTTTCAATGATGGAAATGGATTTAATGTGCTTGTTCCCCATTACCTTTTCAACTGATTCCAAACGTTTCACTCATAGTTCAAATCAGACGACATCCTTGGAGGTCGGCCACGACTGCTAAAGACTTTCTCGGTTCCTTCAGCGCCTGCCAAGCCTTGGGTGCAACTGTTCTGCGCTGGCCAAAGGTCTAAAATGGCTATGGCCCAAGCAAACTCAAATCCACTCCACATGACCCAAGCTATAAAGTCATCTCACACGGATTGTAAGGTACACTTTATGATCTCCACTTCTCCTACACTCTTCTTAAATCTTAAACTGACTTGCGCGTTAGAGCGCTAACTTTGCAGGTCCACCTCATATGCATGCCCCCATATAGAAAATTAACACCACATATTCAATATTCCGCATCAACCAATTACATCCATTTATAGTTTTAAAAGTGAACGGAATTAAATAATCTATTTACAAGAGTCAGTTAGAATGTATTTATATCTATGCCAACATCTAACTATCTTAACCGATTAAATACACTTCTAACTATAGTTACATTAAATAACTGTGTGATATAGAGTGACACTCATTTTAACTTAGATGAATTATAACTTGTTTTATAAATTATAGGTGAGGAGAGATATATTTACTCAAAGAGTAAATTATTATAACTTATTCTATATTTTGACCATTTATTCTTTTCAATTTAATGGTTAAAAATAATAAGTAATTAAATGCGGAGAGGGAAAATTATTCTTTATTATTTTTAACCATTAGATTAAAAATAATTAAAATAATTAATGGTCAAGATGTTACTGTTGAAGTAAATATATCCCTCTTCATTATGAAGCAGATTAAATGTATCTTTCATCCTTAATGCTTTGTCTTAATAGCGTTTTGCTTATTTTTATTTTTGGAGTTTTAAACCGGTCATTTAAGACATTAAACTACTCTTTTAAATTTTGACTTATTAATATTTGTGCCTATGTTATTGACCATGGTTACAAACATTTGGTTGTTAAAAGGACTCGTTTGAAGCCAGTTTCCTGAGAAGTCCCTTGGTTGCAAGTGCACCCTTCAACGAGGTGGTACTCAGTTCGAGACTTGGCACCAAAAAAAAAAAAGGACTCGTTTGAAACTCAAAAAACAAAAAGAAAATTTTAATAACGCAAAATAATATCAATGAGACGGACTTTCCCGTAGATGATTATGAAAATAACATCTTTAAAATTGTTTTAAAAACTTTGTAAAGAGCCTTACAAATATTTAAATGATAAATAAATTCAAATAAGTTAATATTTTTCAATTCTCTTTCCTCTTCTTCGATTTTTATATGGTGGACAAATAAACTAGACAAATTAATTCTTACAGTAATTTCTTTTTTATCAACTTGCTGTCAAGTTTCTCTTCTTGCTTATGATGATGATTCATTACAATATAGTTTGAATCTCTGCCGAAGTTTTTATCTAATGTAAGAAACAGTAAATGCATTGTAACCTTTTCATTTCATGTGGCTTTTTATAACTTGAATGTAGAAAAATAAAGTGAGTGAACCAAGTAGTAAAATGATCTTATTTATTAATAGAGAACAGTATACAACAAAAATATGTTATGTACTTCAAAAGAAGAAGAAGAAGAATGTTGAAATGAAGCATCTTGAATGAGCTCATCCAACAAATAATAACAGAACATCTTGTTTACATCTCCATCTTCAAATTGCTAGCTTCAACCATACCTGAAATCATACAACAAATCATTTAGAATTGCTCTCGCATCGGTCACAATCAAGGTTTGCAACGTATTATTACCGCGACCGTTGTTTAAAACAATTGGTGGATAAAAAGAAAAGTGAGTAAAGAATCTTCATTTTGATGAAAAAGGACTTATCCTTATCTGTGGGGCTCTCAGGTCTCTATCATGAATGAAAATTCAATTTGTCTTGAATCTAATTTCTACTTCTATGATAGCTGCCTAAGAAAAAAAGTGATTTGACATGTCATAAATTGGTAGATACCTGTGAATGGCTGAGAAGGAAAGGACATTGATCTTCCTTGATCAAAATCCACACTGTGAAGGTTTTGAAAATCACCTTCCCAAGTTGAAGAGGGTAAAATATGCTGCAGTATACATAAATTAAGATTCTTTAAAGAGTAATAATCATTAACGAACATGAACAATGTTTTAGATACTCAGAAGGGAAACATACGGTGAAACATGACGAGTCAAAGATTTCAGGTAAAGAGGTAGAGGTGGGGATATTCATGTTCCTGCGATGCCCGATTTCCGGAGGGATCATCCCCATATTGTTTATTAGTCCACCACAACTCGAAAGTAATTGTTGCGCTGAATTGAATTGAAGATATGTAGGGTTAGTCATGTCTGATTGCATCCCTATGGTTGGAAAATTTTGGGGAAAAATCTGTAAAATTCAAATTACATAAAGAGCATGTTAGTATGAAAGATAAAAGATAAGTATAAAATCAAGGTTTTAAATTGCGGTCGCAATCACAATAACCACAGTCAAAAGTGACTGATACAACCTTAATCCGTTGTTACATGATGTTGCATATGGAGAACACTTACCTCTTTGGCAAACAATTCATCAATGTTGAAGTCAAGTCTTGGATTTACAGCTGCTAATTTCATTGACAAGAACTGCATTTAGTGATAACGTACTACGAGTTAGTTGGATTTCAATTGTTTGATCCTAAAAACGAAAGCTAATAAACTAAAACTTAATCAAACACTGTCATGCATTCCAATATTAAGAAATTGAGCAGGACTAAAACTCTAACCTCAACTTGTCTCTGAAGAGATTGAACATAGTTAATAATTTCATCAAGCATTCCAGCTTTTCCTGCAATTTTGTTGCATCCCGGCACTAAATCTTGTAAATACTTCATCCTCTCACTTATCTTTTCCCTTCTAACCTGCACGAAACCGAACACAACATCGGCATTGAAACACACAGAAGAAAACATACTGAACAAAACATAATAGAATAGTTAAATTAAATAGTACTTACTCTTTCTGCTAAGCTATGACTATCAGTGGCTTGACCACGACGCGCTCGAACATGAATGTAATCAAGCTTTTCCTTAGAATTAGTATCACCAGAGTTTTCTCTTTTTGTTCCATTGTTGGACTTTGTAGTCTTGTGTGTCTTTGTAATTTGCTCACTGGTTTTTGATTCCTCTTCTTCTGTACTCACTTTGATCCTCTTGTCATGATTAACAACAACCTAAACAAAACCAACAAACCTTAAAACCAACCAGCCAAACAAACAAAAGTACCTTAACAAACAAAAACTCTTCAAAATCAATCACACACCTTAGAATTATTATTGTTATTGTTAATTTCGGCTTTTCTTTTCTTAATGCTATCTTTTCCGAATCCATTATTAGCAACGACTTCGCCAAGAGCGGAATCGCAAGCAACCATCATAAACTGTGGAGGAGAAGAAGAAGAAGAGAATTGTTGAAAGTTGATTGTTGGTTTTTGTGTTTGTAATAGTGTCATGTCGGAAATGGTTGTTTCTCCTCCTGTTAGATTACCCGAAGTGTTGAGACAGTGTAACATGTTGCTGTTGTCTTTGTTATTGTTAATAGGAATAGCTACTTTACTGTTCTTGGTGTGTACTGTTTTCTGTTGCTGCTAAATTGCGCAGTGGTGGGTAATGTTGGTAACGTGCGCTACGCTACGCTCGCTCGCACTATTTGTAGAAAAGGCGAGGGAGGGAGGGAAGAAAATAGTGATGTGAGAGAAGAGGGTGTTGATTGAAGAACATATATATAATAATTAATTAATGGAAAATAATGATAATAATAGGATATTATTTTTTAATTAAAAAGGTTTGATGAAATTAAAAAGAGTTTAGAAAAAAATAATAATAATAATGGCGGAATGTGAGAAGGAGTGGGAGGAGGTATTAGTGAGTGTGGGACAGAGAGCCAACCGATATATCCATAACCGAGGCCGTGGGCTTTGGGTCCTACTGATATGACTGCCACGTGGGTGTGTTCCATAGCACTAAAATCACACTTTTTTTTTGGTGAGCAAAATCACACTCTTTTGAAGTAAACTATTTTATTTTACTTTTGGGATACATAGGTACAATGATTACCTTCATTTAATTGAGATTTTTAAATATAAGTCTTTATTAAATTAAAAAGTTTTCAACTTGTATATATAGATAAAAAATTGTATAGGGTTTTTTCAAGTCACATGGATATTCATGCTCAATCTCTTTTTCAAGCATCTTAATGACAACTTTGAAAACACAATCCTCACACCCGCCTTTAATAATAAATTAAGATTTCTCTTCTCTACATAATTCTAATTTGTCTTTAAGATTTTGATTACTTATCAACTACTTGGGGGTAAATACAACACAATAATAATGGTTTGGATTACTATAGAAGTATGTCATGAACTTAAGTGATGAATAGAAGGAAAATATGATTCCAAACTTATAAATTAGAATGCCAAAAAAAGCTATTGGGAAGTCTACAAAGGACGTTGGCACCGTAAAGTGGCGGTCTGACATTAAGTTGGGCGAAATTGACAGAGGCAGAGTCAGAACTATGGCGACGGTTTGACGACTGACGACGCCATTTAGGTCTAGGCTGTGGCGATTGGGTCCGGTAGGCGCAATCCTTGGGTTGCGGGTCCTGTTTGGGTAGTTCAATTCGTGGATATCGTGTCATGTCAATTTGATTCGCGGATCTGTTTGTTAGAGTCGTTTTTTTGAGAATGTTATAGATCTGTTGGATTTTAGCAGTTATAAATATGTGTATATAAGATTTAAAGATAGAATTAAGACATGATAATACTAATTAGAGAGACAATGATAGAAATTTTTTCGAGTTTTTGATATTTGGAAAACCTTGTGAGATAAGGAGATTGAGAAACACTTCTAAACACTTGACATTTTATGTTATATATAAGAGAATTTGAGAGTTTGAGAAAAACTTAGGTAGAAAATATGGTTTGTTCTTGAAAACGTAGGTGATTATTTTCCTCTAACTCTTTTGTAATCTCTTGTAACAATTTCTGAAAGTATAGTGAATCAGAGATTTGTTCTCTCCTTTAATTAGAGTGTGCTTGTATTAGACATTTTAATTAGGAAATATAATATTTTGAGAGAATTTTAAATAATTTAGACTAAATTCATTGTTCGAATTAAAAATTAGAATAATTGTTAAAATTATGTAAATCTATGAAGTATTTTATTCAAGTTAAATTTTATGATTTTGAAATTACACCTAAAATCAAAGAATTTAAAATTTCTTTTATACTCCATATAATATGAATGTCGAATTGGATATTATTATTATTTTAAATTTTGAAAGTTGGTCTCCATGTTTTTCAAATTTTACAAATTAACCCTTGAAATTTTTCAAAAAGTGCAAATTGATCCTTAATAATTTTTTAATTTACAAATTGATCCATTTGAATTTTTAAAATTTGCAATTTGGTCCTTATTTTTCAAATGTTAAATTTGGCCTAAAAAATTTAAAATTTAAAATAATGACCCCAAAAATTTAACAATGAATAATTTTAATAGTCTATCTAAACAAAAGAATTTAAAAATTAATGAATTTTAATTGAATCATTGCTTAAAATTTAAAAAATTTCAATTACCTCATCCAAACACACTCTTAGAGTATACTACATTGATTGTATGTTATTTTGTTGCTTGAGTCCAATTATATTGATTGTCATTGTTCTATGTCTCACACATATTTACTATCAATGAAAGTAATATTATTGTGAGCTTTCAGTGATAGTTTATTGTGGTAGAAACATTCAATTTCACAACAATGACTAATTTGATTGATACTGAAATTGTCCAAAATATGGTGTGAATGAATACTACTTAAGAAATCTGGCAAGAATTGAAGAAATTTTATTATCAAGGTGATATCTTTAGCATTTCGGATTTGCAAGAAGACATTTATGCCATTCACCATGTTATACAGTTTATTAATCATTATTAGACTACTCTAAAAAATTGTGGCAAGAACTAAAAAATATTCGTCTTATTCTTGTTTGCTCCTTTCCTATCAAATGTTCTTATGATTTTTTTCCAAGATCAAATATTATCACAAAGGAGGCCAGGTTATTCGCTTCCTTAAAGACCTTAATGAAAAATATGCACATATCATTGTAATGAATGTTGTTCGAGTGATCTAAATTTGAAAAACGAACATGTCAATGTACAATCTTTGAATAGTTAGAGAAAGAAAAAAGACATAAAGGAAAATAAAAAAGAAAGAAAATATAAAAATTAATGTGAAATGGTACATCATATTCTTTGGTTCTATAGTGTGCATAAAGTCCTAAATTGAAAATGCATCGGTTAAATATTAGAAATAAATATTTTTAACACATTGCTCAAGGCCTTAACAATTTAGTTGGAGATTCAATGTCTCTTTTTCTTAGTTATCTCAGATCATTAACTCTTTGCTTCCTATGCTCATTTGAACTCTCCAACAAGTGGTATTAGAGTTATTGTTTGGCTTAATGAGAGAGTGAGTGAGATCAATTATTTTTCACTGTTATTGAGATATTAAAAAAAGTTAAAGTCGCACAAAATATGATTTAGTAAGCTTTTAAAGCTATGAATACTCCCTTATTTACCATTTATCAACATAAAGAAAATATTTTTGTCTCCCCGTGAAATTTTTTCCTTGGTTTTATCTTTCGATAATATTTTTGTTCTTATTATGTGTACCACTACGCCAAATTTAATTTTTAACAGCACCCCTACTAAAGCGCTTCTAGTAAAAAGCGCTCTTATAGGTTGCACTAAAAACAAAATAAAAAAACACGCTAAAAAAGCGCTCTTAAAGGGGGGGGGTATGAGAGCGCTTCTGAAAAGCGCTGTGGTAGGGGGGTGTATGAGAGCGCTTTTGAAAAGCGCTTTGGTAAGGGGGGGTATGAGAGCGCTTTTGAAAAGCGCTTTGGTAAGGGGGGGGGGGTATGAGAGCGCTTTTCAAAGCGCTGCTATAGGGGGGTTTAATGAGAGCGCTTTTTGCTAAAAAGCGCTGGTATAGACCAGGCTATGAGAGCGCTTTTCAGAAGCGCTTTAGTAGCCTTTATTAGTAAAAATTAAAAACAAAAACACGCTTTCACTTTCTCACTTTCTCTCTTTCGTTTTCTTTTTATTACTGTTTCTCACTTTCTCTGCAACCGAAAAACCCTCCGTCGTCGCCAGCCACAGCCACCACCGTTCGTCCCTCCGTCGCCAGCCACCACCGTTCGTCCCTCCGTCGCCAGCCACCACGTTCGTCCCTCCGTCGCCAGCCACCACCGTCGTTCTCTCCTCCGTCTGACTGTGCAAGGTGTAGCAACCTGCCCTAAAAATTAAGACTGAGAGAGTCGCCACCTATTCTGAAGGGCGAATAGGAAACCCTACGCAGTATAGAGATCAGGGTAAGATACTATATTCAGGTCGAGGGAAGGTGTTAGGCACCCTCAACCCTTTCCTAAAGGCTACCATCACAAAGATGAAGGTTTGTGGCAAAATATAAAGAAAAGTGACAAACAGAACAGGGTTAATAATTTTATGGCTAAGAGTATTGAGGTAAGGTTTATAGCAAAATTACAGAGGTTAATAGCTAAGGAAATGAGAAGGGGGAAAATTGAGATTTTTGGGAAGGGGACTCGCCTTGTTGCCAAGTGCCTACGTATCTCCTTATGGAGAATCAGAGTCAACGTAGTTCGGGGGACGGGTTGTACGCCCTTGAGGTTTGAAATTTGATTTGAAGGTTTGAAGGCTTTGAATAGCCCATCGTAGATAAAAATCTGTATTTTGAACTTGAAGTTTGAAAGATGTTTGAAAAGGGTTTTGAAGTTGTTTTAGATGTTCTGGGCGTACAACCCTGATTTGATTTAGCACTATTAACCGCAACGATCAATAGATTCAATCGCCATAGTTAACAGATTACTGATTTGCACCATTACCAATTCAAATCGATTGATTCGATTATCGCTAATAACGGATTATTGTATTTTATTATTCTTGTGAATTTTGTTTTGTATTGTTACCCCTCATAACCGATTGATTCGATTACAAATAATAACAAATTAAATTTAGAACAAGGGAGGATTAATCATCACAATCAATAAGATGATTGCAACCATTTAATCGAATAGAATTTAATTGTATTTTAATTAAATAAACATTTTAATTAAAATCATTATTGCCCATAGCGATTAATCGATTTAATCGGCACGAACAATAAATTGCATTTTTAATATAAATATCATGTACTAATTTATTTGTAAAAATAAATATTATTACATAATTAAATATATTAAAAGAGATTTAATCAAAATAAATATTTAATTAAAATAATCTTAGTTATTAGGGATTATGATACCATGTGGCTGGATTGGAGGTCTATGGTACGAGGATTAATTCTTGGACGTTGGATCTGTTGGAGAGATTGGGTTGAAAGTCCAGATCTGGCTGTGTATGGTGGGGACCTATGGTGCGTGCACATGGGATCATGGATCTGAAAATTCAGAAAAATATATGCGTGGGCGTGGGGGATCGAACCCACACCCTTAAACTTTAACAAGCGTTCCCCAACCAACCCAGCTAGAGCGCGCTTATGTTTGAAACACACTTCCAACATGTCATATATGAAACAATCCTGGTAAGAGAAATTCTGGGCGCGAAATTCAAATGAACCAGTGCTATGGAGACACATCATCATCTTCTCCATTAAACTCATAAGACCCTGCAACTTTTGCTACGAAATTGCTAGAAATATTTCGTAGCAACTCCAAACCACCAAAAATAGCGAACAGCTCACGGATGCAAACAAAAATGGCGCGACCCCCCAATTCCTCTCGTTTGAAGCGTGCGAACACAACCATGCATTCTTTTTATCCTAATTTTGCCTCTACCAGAAAGCCCCAAATAAAACCCTAAAACCCTAACTCGGCCTCCAATGGCCAAACATGATTTACACGTTTAAACAAAGATTGAACAATCCAGATATGTTCAGAGCATCATCATTAACCAAAATATGCAATCAATTTCTAATGAAAGTGCATGGATTACTCAGATCGATCAAAGTTTCAGAGCGACATACCTGAGTTAAACGGAGAGTTTTCTGGGGTTGTTGATGCTATGCAAGTATCCAAGCAGCTTCAGAGTGATCCCACGACCATGTAGCAATGCTTAAATCCTTCTGAAACACTCCCAATCTTTGAAACCGAGTTTGTCTTTCTTGAAGGATTTTTGGTTCTTGAATATATGCCTCTGAGCAGAGTGTCCAACCCCTATTCGTGTGCATAGCTCCAGATATTTATAGGCTTGTATTAGGTCAAGTATTTGAAGCCCAATGCTCACTAAATCCAACTTTGCCATGTTTGAGAAATTGATCTTTATTCTTGAATCCTAAGCTACCATATTTGGCCAAAATTGCATCAATCAACTTGCCACGAAAATATACTATATTTTATCATTAATGATGATTGAAAATCACAAAAATATATTTTCTATCAAGATTATTTGATTCCCCACTTATTTAAATCATAAAAATCAATTTTAAATGAAATAAAATTGTGTAAAATTCAATAAAGTGATAAAATTCGTGGCATATGGTTTGGGTAGCTTGTGGACCAAGTTTGAGTCATGGAATATAGGCCCATTTGCAAGAAATCCAACTTAGACCTCCTTTATTTCACATTTGGTCCTCCAAAATCGCCCAACTTTGATCAATCATATCTCACTCAATTTTTAAGCTATGAGGGAGTTCTAAGACTTTTTGGAAACCTCAAGAGGTCCTCTATAAGCCACTTTGGAATATATTTTTCATTTGGAGCTTTTATCTTGATCATATCCTCTTTGGGAAAAAACTGCTTTTGGAGGATGCCTGAAAATGACCTGTAATCTTTTGTATTGTATCTCTCAAATGAATCATTTCTAGCCCTGGATTGTGAGAGACAAAGTTGTAGGGAATCCAATTTCCTTCAAAATAGGCTTTGAGTGGGGAATTTTTGATGTTCCATGTGAAAGTTATGCCCAGTCAAAGTTGGGTTGACTTTCTCCTAAGAAACCCTAATTTGAACCTTTTTGCATTTGTTCATCTCTGAGTTTCTATTAATGGAATCATGATCAATCTTTGATCAAATGATAGTTATGCACCTCTATACTTGATGTTTGACCAATGATCATAGTTTGAATCATGCTTTGATTGCAGTTGACCTTCAAGTTTGAATCAGTTGACTGTGGATCTTGGGGATTGTTTGAGCAAAGCTTTTGGCACTGAATCTTGAACCTTGAATCATTGTGAATGGAACATGGAGGGCAAATTTTGGGGTATGACAGCTGCCCCTGTTCAATCTTCTTGAACCTGAAGAGGTGGAAGACGATTGGACACTAAAATGCCCTAAAATTTGCTTGCATCGGAAGGGAGATCTGTGGGAGATGGGCTTATAGATGCCATCCATTCGCCTGGTAAGGTACTTGTCTAAAGCATATGCTTTTCAGTCCTGGATTATTTGATTGTATCTTGAGGAGAGAGAGTAATGTCTTACATAAGACTACCTGAAGAGATTCCTGAATAGGATGTATTGAAGGTTGACGTGGAGAAGCTTAGGCTTTGAACCATGCTTAGGAAGAATGTCTTGGAGAAGACTAACTGAGGAGTTCTTTAAAAGAACTAAGTGTGTCTTAGAAAAGAATGGATAAGCATTTTAAGAAGGCTACCTAGAAAGGCATGATACGTCTTAAATGAGACTTACCTAGAAAGGCTCCTAAAAGATATGAAAAGTCTTAAACAGGACTACCTAGACAGGTTATGGTACGTCTTAAACAGGACTTACCTGGAAAGGCTCTTAGATAGGATACAGGATATCTTAAACAAGACTTACCTAGAGAGGTTCCTATAAAGGGAACGATACGTTTTAAACAAAACTATCTAGAAAGATTCCTATAAAGGGAATGATGAGTTTTAAACAAAACTATCTAAAAAGATTTCTATAAAGTATTTGAAAGCGTTTTAAACAAAACTGCCTAGAAAGGTTCCTATAAAGGATATGAAGCGTTTTAAACAAAACTACCTATAGAGGTTCCTATAAAGGGAATGATATGTTTTAATCAAAACTATCTAGAAAGATTCCTATAGAGGACATAAAACGTTTTAAACAAAACTACCTATAGAGGTTCCTATAAAGGATATGGCATGTTTTAAACAAAACTACCTATAGAGGTTCCTATAAAGGACGCGACATGTTTTAAACAAAACTACTTAGAAAGGTTCCTATAAAGGATACGATACGTTTTAAACAAAACTACCTAGAAAGGTTCCTATAAAGGATATGATGAGTTTTAAACAAAACTATCTAAAAAGATTCCTATAAAGGATATGAAATGTTTTAAACAAAATATCTAAAAAGATTCCTATAGAGGACATGAAACGTGTTAAACAAAACCATCTAAAAAGATTCCTATAAAGGATGCGAGCGTTTTAAACGGAATTACCTAGAAAGGTTTGGGGTATGTCTTAAACAAGACTGCTTGGGAAGGTTAGGATAGTTATCTTGGACAAGACTACCTGGAAAGGTAAGAAACTGTTTGATTGCTTCTGGATTGCCTTTGAAGAAAGACTTGGAATGAAGTATTGGAATTGTATCTGTTAAGATTGAATCGTTGATACGATCATGTTTGCGTGGTAATTTGATGATAACATCTTTTTGAAGTGAAGTGACCTGAAAAGGTAGCGTTAGTTTTATGCAATGTCATGATGCATGTGTCATGTAATGAGATTCTCAATGAGAATTATGCATGTATGCCTATCCCACACTGCGGGATGTGAATGGTACAGGCGTGAGAATATCAAATATGCAACAATGCTTTTTGTATGATGCCAATGTGACTTCCCGAATATTGGAAATTTTGAGAGACGTGCCCCTTAATCTGAAGGAGGGACCTTTCGAGGGAACTCGAATTTCACCATGTCTTGCCTGATATGCATTGCCCCAGGGTTTGAATTCTTGAAAGATATGCCCCCCAGTCAATAGGATTCTGGATTGTATGCCCCTGTTCTAGGAAAACCCTCTGAACGTGGTTTCCCCATCTAAGGGTTTTTATCAGGAATGATCGTCTTTGATTAGACCAATTTAGAGGTCTCCTTGATGCTAAGTGTTGGTTTGAATATGAAGCAGATGCTGAGTCATGCGTTTCAGTCGCGCCTGACGGATAGTGATTTGCTGAGTACTCATGAATGAGATGATGTCTGCTATAAGATTACCTGAAGAGGTCCTTGGAAAGAATGAGAAATTGTCTTAAACAAGACTGCGCTTTAAACAAAGCTCAAAGGGATATGTTTGTGAGGAGTGTCAAAAATATTCCTATAGAGGACAAGGACTGTTTTTGTGGTGTTTTAAACAAAACTTAGGAAAAGACATCTTGGAGAAGATTACCCCTAGAAAGGACGGTGAATTGTCTTAGAAAAGACTTTGTACTTTAAACAAAGTTTGACAAGGTTTTTTGGAAGCGTAAGAGAAGTTTGAATATGTCTTAAAAGACTAACTGAAAAAGTCAAGAGATGTCTTACAAAAGACTACCTAGAAAAGGCTCTTAGTGAGGAATGTGTCTTAGAGAAGACTATTTGCAAGGGTTTGAAAATAGAAAGGATAAGGAGTCTGGTCTTTAAAAAGACTATCTGAAAGAGTTTGAAAATAGAAGGGATAGGAAAATGTGTCTTAAAAGACTATTTGAAAAATGTTCCTAGAAAGGGTGAGAAGTGTTTGAACATGTCTTAAAGAAGACTATATGGACAGATTGAGAAGTATCCTATAAAGGTTCCTGGAAAGGATGTGAGACTGGCATTGACACCATCTGATACTGAGTGACCTTTGCAACGTGCCCCTAGGTAATGGACTTGCCCCATGGGCTATTCAGCGTCCTTGAGAGACTCCAATGGATCTTGATTAGATTGCCCCATGAAAATGGGATAATGATGGGTTACGCCCTGTGTACACATTAGCCATCCCAGTCATGCGTAAGAGATGCTTCTTCTTTTGACAAGCTTTTAAAAGCTACTTCGTTAGTCAGTAGGATCTTTAGACATTAACCATGCCCCATGCAACTTCTCCCTGATGTTAACATTTAAATCTATATAGACAAGTGTACTTTATAATGAAATGCAAATGCATACGTCTGTCTTAAAAGTTTGAAAACATTTTTTTTGAGTAAAACAAAGTTTTTTTTGTAAGAAAGTGATATCAACTCAAGAGTTATAGTAGACCTTAAGGAGTCGGGATACCTTTGGTAACGGTATGCTTTCGAACTAACCATGCTTCAGTTAGGACTTTTAAGGGTTGTGACGTGGCCTGGTTCACGGTTTAAAGAAACAAAAGATAGAGGCTCAAAGTTCATTTGTACCCATCCCCATCTTCGTGATGTTCTCCAGTCCTATGCTCAGTTAACTATGTATTTAGTCTCCAAAAGAATTTGAGAATTATGACATTGACATTTATGATGGTTCAAAAACCAAAGGTTTATCTGCAAAGGCAGTCATTCTCCTTTTTTGTAATATCTTTCCTTTTGTCGAAGGTACATAGTGACCTCTTTTCGACTTTGTTATCCCTAACTTTTGCCTGAACTCTTCATTTTAAAACTACAGTCAGCGGGATGCCCCAATTTTTCCTAAGTATCCTTAATAGGTTTTGACTTAGCAGGCCCTTGTATTGCTTTCTTTTTCTTTGCGGACATTGACTGCCGGACTTAACTGATGACGGGGAACCATCGGTGATTATGTTCAAAGGAACAACATGGAACAATTAAGTTAACTGAGCAACTACCCTACCCCAGGTTATATATTAAGGGTTTTATTTTATATGAAGGAAAACTCCTACTTCTTTAGGCTCAAAGGGGTTGACGAGGGATTAACATCCTTATATCTCCATTATTTTAGGGATTGAACAAATGCCTGTACATCGTCAACATGGTCTGTTCGAAAGCATAGTGCATGAAATTATGGTATCGTTTTCGTCATTCTCCCTCAAAAGATGTAAAACTTTCTACTAGAGTTGAATATCACAAATGAGAAAATCGAGTAAAAACACAGTTTTAAATATAGTGAGAACACTAGGAATGAATCAAGACAAACGTAAGCAATGCATTAATGATTTTTTTGAAAAGTACATAGCATATGTCATAAGACTAATGTTTAAACAAACGGAAAGAAATTGCAAATGGAAACAAAACTAATGATCTAAGAAATCCTCCTTCTAGCCACCTATGGTGTTAGACTTGCTAGGATCTTCGAACTCAATGAGCCCTTCTTCAATCAAATCTTGGATCTTGTGCTTCAATGGACCACAATCCTCTGTGTCATGACCAGGACTATCTGAATGATAAGCGCACCTAGCATGATGCTTGTACCCGGGAGCGGGGTTAGCCGGAGCTGAGTATGGAGGCAGCAGAGTTACCAAGTTCTGACTGAGCAAATGTTGTAGAGCTTGAGACAGCGGCATGTGCAATGGGGTGAATGATCGTTTTGGCTTGGACCTCCAGGGGCGTTGGCCACCCTGTTGTTTTTGCTGATCCTTCTGTTGTAGTGTTGGTGTTTGATTAACCAGGATCGCTCCAACAGTGTTGGGTTCCTTTTTTCCGTCATATGACTTTTTTGTGTGATAGGAACCTGAGGGTGCCCCTTGTATCTTCCCATTTTTGATTCCATCTTCAATCCTCTCACCAATGACTACCAAGTCCGAGAACCCTGAAGATATGCTTCCGACCATCTTGTCGTAGTATGGTCCTTGCAAAGTGCTCATAAATATGTCCACCAGTTCTTTGTCCATTAGGGGAGGTTGGACTCGAGAAGCCATCTCCCTCCACCTTTGGGCATACTCCTTGAATGATTCATCCTTCTTCTGTGACATATTTTGTAATTGCATCCGATCGGGTGCCATGTCCAGGTTGTACTTGTAATGCTTTAAGAAGGTGTTGGCCAGATCATTCCAGCTTCGGACAGAGGACTTCTCTAATTGCATGTACCAGTCAATAGACGCTCCGCTTAAACTTTCTTGAAAGAAATGTATCATTAGCTTTTGATCGCGGGCGTAAGCAGCCATTTTCCGCACATACATGCGCAAGTGATTCCTCGGACATGTGAGTCCTTTGTATTTCTCGAAGTCGGGAATCTTGAATTTGCGAGGGATAGTCAAGTCTGAGACCAAACTCATTTCGAAGGCATCCACATCAAAGACATCGTATCCTTCTATCACTTTTAGTCTCTCCTCCAGTGCCTTGATTTGTTCACTACCCTTGGAGTCTTCCCTAGAGTTAGGAATAGACTGTTGTGTCTGAGGTACTTGGTCTGAGTTGTCCACCTCTTGCACTCCGTATTGTAGATCCAGGTAATCATCGTCCTTAGGGACATTGCTAGCAGGAATGCGCACTGTGCGGGTTGTCCCTTTTGTTTGTGGAGTGGGGACAAATCCTTCTTGGGAGGCCTCTCCTTTCTCTTGGAATTGGATAGCCCTTCTAACAGATCGGGCCTGAGATTTGTCCTTATCCGTGTCAAAGCCTGAAACAAAACCTAGCAGCGGGTTTTTGTCGTTAGGGATCTCGTCCTGAACCAGGGTATCCCCAGACTGAACCTCTTTTGCTTTGTCTTGTTTGTCTAAGAGGGCCTTCATGAACTCTAGCATCTGAGCCATACCTCCTTTAACCTCTTCCACGCTGACCTTCAGTTGATCTACTTCCTCACGAAGGGCGGCTTGATTCTGTTCCAACTGATCCATTGATTTCTTCTGCTGAAATCTTGTTTGATAGTATGGTCGGGATGTTAGGTTATCCTTCCCAATGGTCCCTTGCTCTGGAGATAGAAGAGGAATATTCTCTTAATGTCATGAAAATGATGTGTATGCCATGCATGATATGTATGATATCCTTTTTTCTCTTTCCTTTTTTCTTTGAATAAAATATGATGCAAGAATGCCCATGATGCATGATGAATGAAAAAAGAAATAATAAAAATAATGATCACCACACATATATACATATAGCACATAATCACATAAGTTCATAGGTTCGACGTAGCGGCTCTTGGGAGCCAACCTTTTAATAGGGGGTGTTCTAGAAGGTCTCATGGGGTCGTTCGTAGCCTCCGAGACTTTTTGTCTCTTCGGATTTTGGAACAACTCATTTTATCCATGAGGTTCGAATTTTTGGGGTAGGTTCCCGGAGAGATCAGCTAAATATCTCGTCCTGCCCTCAACAAAGTCAAGCCTCGTTTTGGACATTTCCGAATATTCAACCCACTCCGAGTGGAGTTATCAATGAGACTCGTAGGCGATTCATGCTCCCCTATTGATCTCAAAGTTAACTCCCACACTTAGGGTTTAACACAACATAGAAAATACCAGCAATGCATATAAAAATATAACAACAGGCAATTAGATATAAATATATTAACATAAATAATTAAATATAAACATATTATAAACAATTAAATATTTTTTAGATAAAAAACAAATAAACAAAAATTTTTTTTTAAAAAAAAAAGTAAAAATAAAAAATAAAAAAAAATAATTACAAACCCTAAAAAAGGCGAATTAGTCAAACCCTAAAAAAAAGTTGCCAAACCTAAACCCTGTCAAAACCTAAAACCTATAGGAGCATAGTATTCACCATTTAAGTTATCCCCAGCAGAGTCGCCAGCTGTAGCAACCTGCCCTAAAAATTAAGACTGAGAGAGTCGCCACCTATTCTGAAGGGCGAATAGGAAACCCTACGCAGTATAGAGATCAGGGTAAGATACTATATTCAGGTCGAGGGAAGGTGTTAGGCACCCTCAACCCTTTCCTAAAGGCTACCATCACAAAGATGAAGGTTTGTGGCAAAATATAAAGAAAAGTGACAAACAGAACAGGGTTAATAATTTTATGGCTAAGAGTATTGAGGTAAGGTTTATAGCAAAATTACAGAGGTTAATAGCTAAGGAAATGAGAAGGGGGAAAATTGAGATTTTTGGGAAGGGGACTCGCCTTGTTGCCAAGTGCCTACGTATCTCCTTATGGAGAATCAGAGTCAACGTAGTTCGGGGACGGGTTGTACGCCCTTGAGGTTTGAAATTTGATTTGAAGGTTTGAAGGCTTTGAATAGCCCATCGTAGATAAAAATCTGTATTTTGAACTTGAAGTTTGAAAGATGTTTGAAAAGGGTTTTGAAGTTGTTTTAGATGTTCTGGGCGTACAACCCTGATTTGATTTAGCACTATTAACCGCAACGATCAATAGATTCAATCGCCATAGTTAACAGATTACTGATTTGCACCATTACCAATTCAAATCGATTGATTCGATTATCGCTAATAACGGATTATTGTATTTTATTATTCTTGTGAATTTTGTTTTGTATTGTTACCCCTCATAACCGATTGATTCGATTACAAATAATAACAAATTAAATTTAGAACAAGGGAGGATTAATCATCACAATCAATAAGATGATTGCAACCATTTAATCGAATAGAATTTAATTGTATTTTAATTAAATAAACATTTTAATTAAAATCATTATTGCCCATAGCGATTAATCGATTTAATCGGCACGAACAATAAATTGCATTTTTAATATAAATATCATGTACTAATTTATTTGTAAAAATAAATATTATTACATAATTAAATATATTAAAAGAGATTTAATCAAAATAAATATTTAATTAAAATAATCTTAGTTATTAGGGATTATGATACCATGTGGCTGGATTGGAGGTCTATGGTACGAGGATTAATTCTTGGACGTTGGATCTGTTGGAGAGATTGGGTTGAAAGTCCAGATCTGGCTGTGTATGGTGGGGACCTATGGTGCGTGCACATGGGATCATGGATCTGAAAATTCAGAAAAATATATGCGTGGGCGTGGGGGATCGAACCCACACCCTTAAACTTTAACAAGCGTTCCCCAACCAACCCAGCTAGCGCGCGCTTATGTTTGAAACACACTTCCAACATGTCATATATGAAACAATCCTGGTAAGAGAAATTCTGGGCGCGAAATTCAAATGAACCAGTGCTATGGAGACACATCATCATCTTCTCCATTAAACTCATAAGACCCTGCAACTTTTGCTACGAAATTGCTAGAAATATTTCGTAGCAACTCCAAACCACCAAAAATAGCGAACAGCTCACGGATGCAAACAAAAATGGCGCGACCCCCCAATTCCTCTCGTTTGAAGCGTGCGAACACAACCATGCATTCTTTTTATCCTAATTTTTCCTCTACCAGAAAGCCCCAAATAAAACCCTAAAACCCTAACTCGGCCTCCAATGGCCAAACATGATTTACACGTTTAAACAAAGATTGAACAATCCAGATATGTTCAGAGCATCATCATTAACCAAAATATGCAATCAATTTCTAATGAAAGTGCATGGATTACTCAGATCGATCAAAGTTTCAGAGCGACATACCTGAGTTAAACGGAGAGTTTTCTGGGGTTGTTGATGCTATGCAAGTATCCAAGCAGCTTCAGAGTGATCCCACGACCATGTAGCAATGCTTAAATCCTTCTGAAACACTCCCAATCTTTGAAACCGAGTTTGTCTTTCTTGAAGGATTTTTGGTTCTTGAATATATGCCTCTGAGCAGAGTGTCCAACCCCTATTCGTGTGCATAGCTCCAGATATTTATAGGCTTGTATTAGGTCAAGTATTTGAAGCCCAATGCTCACTAAATCCAACTTTGCCATGTTTGAGAAATTGATCTTTATTCTTGAATCCTAAGCTACCATATTTGGCCAAAATTGCATCAATCAACTTGCCACGAAAATATACTATATTTTATCATTAATGATGATTGAAAATCACAAAAATATATTTTCTATCAAGATTATTTGATTCCCCACTTATTTAAATCATAAAAATCAATTTTAAATGAAATAAAATTGTGTAAAATTCAATAAAGTGATAAAATTCGTGGCATATGGTTTGGGTAGCTTGTGGACCAAGTTTGAGTCATGGAATATAGGCCCATTTGCAAGAAATCCAACTTAGACCTCCTTTATTTCACATTTGGTCCTCCAAAATCGCCCAACTTTGATCAATCATATCTCACTCAATTTTTAAGCTATGAGGGAGTTCTAAGACTTTTTGGAAACCTCAAGAGGTCCTCTATAAGCCACTTTGGAATATATTTTTCATTTGGAGCTTTTATCTTGATCATATCCTCTTTGGGAAAAAACTGCTTTTGGAGGATGCCTGAAAATGACCTGTAATCTTTTGTATTGTATCTCTCAAATGAATCATTTCTAGCCCTGGCTTGTGAGAGACAAAGTTGTAGGGAATCCAATTTCCTTCAAAATAGGCTTTGAGTGGGGAATTTTTGATGTTCCATGTGAAAGTTATGCCCAGTCAAAGTTGGGTTGACTTTCTCCTAAGAAACCCTAATTTGAACCTTTTTGCATTTGTTCATCTCTGAGTTTCTATTAATGGAATCATGATCAATCTTTGATCAAATGATAGTTATGCACCTCTATACTTGATGTTTGACCAATGATCATAGTTTGAATCATGCTTTGATTGCAGTTGACCTTCAAGTTTGAATCAGTTGACTGTGGATCTTGGGGATTGTTTGAGCAAAGCTTTTGGCACTGAATCTTGAACCTTGAATCATTGTGAATGGAACATGGAGGGCAAATTTTGGGGTATGACAGCTGCCCCTGTTCAATCTTCTTGAACCTGAAGAGGTGGAAGACGATTGGACACTAAAATGCCCTAAAATTTGCTTGCATCGGAAGGGAGATCTGTGGGAGATGGGCTTATAGATGCCATCCATTCGCCTGGTAAGGTACTTGTCTAAAGCATATGCTTTTCAGTCCTGGATTATTTGATTGTATCTTGAGGAGAGAGAGTAATGTCTTACATAAGACTACCTGAAGAGATTCCTGAATAGGATGTATTGAAGGTTGACGTGGAGAAGCTTAGGCTTTGAACCATGCTTAGGAAGAATGTCTTGGAGAAGACTAACTGAGGAGTTCTTTAAAAGAACTAAGTGTGTCTTAGAAAAGAATGGATAAGCATTTTAAGAAGGCTACCTAGAAAGGCATGATACGTCTTAAATGAGACTTACCTAGAAAGGCTCCTAAAAGATATGAAAAGTCTTAAACAGGACTACCTAGACAGGTTATGGTACGTCTTAAACAGGACTTACCTGGAAAGGCTCTTAGATAGGATACAGGATATCTTAAACAAGACTTACCTAGAGAGGTTCCTATAAAGGGAACGATACGTTTTAAACAAAACTATCTAGAAAGATTCCTATAAAGGGAATGATGAGTTTTAAACAAAACTATCTAAAAAGATTTCTATAAAGTATTTGAAAGCGTTTTAAACAAAACTGCCTAGAAAGGTTCCTATAAAGGATATGAAGCGTTTTAAACAAAACTACCTATAGAGGTTCCTATAAAGGGAATGATATGTTTTAATCAAAACTATCTAGAAAGATTCCTATAGAGGACATAAAACGTTTTAAACAAAACTACCTATAGAGGTTCCTATAAAGGATATGGCATGTTTTAAACAAAACTACCTATAGAGGTTCCTATAAAGGACGCGACATGTTTTAAACAAAACTACTTAGAAAGGTTCCTATAAAGGATACGATACGTTTTAAACAAAACTACCTAGAAAGGTTCCTATAAAGGATATGATGAGTTTTAAACAAAACTATCTAAAAAGATTCCTATAAAGGATATGAAATGTTTTAAACAAAATATCTAAAAAGATTCCTATAGAGGACATGAAACGTGTTAAACAAAACCATCTAAAAAGATTCCTATAAAGGATGCGAGCGTTTTAAACGGAATTACCTAGAAAGGTTTGGGGTATGTCTTAAACAAGACTGCTTGGGAAGGTTAGGATAGTTATCTTGGACAAGACTACCTGGAAAGGTAAGAAACTGTTTGATTGCTTCTGGATTGCCTTTGAAGAAAGACTTGGAATGAAGTATTGGAATTGTATCTGTTAAGATTGAATCGTTGATACGATCATGTTTGCGTGGTAATTTGATGATAACATCTTTTTGAAGTGAAGTGACCTGAAAAGGTAGCGTTAGTTTTATGCAATGTCATGATGCATGTGTCATGTAATGAGATTCTCAATGAGAATTATGCATGTATGCCTATCCCACACTGCGGGATGTGAATGGTACAGGCGTGAGAATATCAAATATGCAACAATGCTTTTTGTATGATGCCAATGTGACTTCCCGAATATTGGAAATTTTGAGAGACGTGCCCCTTAATCTGAAGGAGGGACCTTTCGAGGGAACTCGAATTTCACCATGTCTTGCCTGATATGCATTGCCCCAGGGTTTGAATTCTTGAAAGATATGCCCCCCAGTCAATAGGATTCTGGATTGTATGCCCCTGTTCTAGGAAAACCCTCTGAACGTGGTTTCCCCATCTAAGGGTTTTTATCAGGAATGATCGTCTTTGATTAGACCAATTTAGAGGTCTCCTTGATGCTAAGTGTTGGTTTGAATATGAAGCAGATGCTGAGTCATGCGTTTCAGTCGCGCCTGACGGATAGTGATTTGCTGAGTACTCATGAATGAGATGATGTCTGCTATAAGATTACCTGAAGAGGTCCTTGGAAAGAATGAGAAATTGTCTTAAACAAGACTGCGCTTTAAACAAAGCTCAAAGGGATATGTTTGTGAGGAGTGTCAAAAATACTCCTATAGAGGACAAGGACTGTTTTTGTGGTGTTTTAAACAAAACTTAGGAAAAGACATCTTGGAGAAGATTACCCCTAGAAAGGACGGTGAATTGTCTTAGAAAAGACTTTGTACTTTAAACAAAGTTTGACAAGGTTTTTTGGAAGCGTAAGAGAAGTTTGAATATGTCTTAAAAGACTAACTGAAAAAGTCAAGAGATGTCTTACAAAAGACTACCTAGAAAAGGCTCTTAGTGAGGAATGTGTCTTAGAGAAGACTATTTGCAAGGGTTTGAAAATAGAAAGGATAAGGAGTCTGGTCTTTAAAAAGACTATCTGAAAGAGTTTGAAAATAGAAGGGATAGGAAAATGTGTCTTAAAAAACTATTTGAAAAATGTTCCTAGAAAGGGTGAGAAGTGTTTGAACATGTCTTAAAGAAGACTATATGGACAGATTGAGAAGTATCCTATAAAGGTTCCTGGAAAGGATGTGAGACTGGCATTGACACCATCTGATACTGAGTGACCTTTGCAATGTGCCCCTAGGTAATGGACTTGCCCCATGGGCTATTCAGCGTCCTTGAGAGACTCCAATGGATCTTGATTAGATTGCCCCATGAAAATGGGATAATGATGGGTTACGCCCTGTGTACACATTAGCCATCCCAGTCATGCGTAAGAGATGCTTCTTCTTTTGACAAGCTTTTAAAAGCTACTTCGTCAGTCAGTAGGATCTTTAGACATTAACCATGCCCCATGCAACTTCTCCCTGATGTTAACATTTAAATCTATATAGACAAGTGTACTTTATAATGAAATGCAAATGCATACGTCTGTCTTGAAAGTTTGAAAACATTTTTTTTTGAGTAAAACAAAGTTTTTTTTTGTAAGAAAGTGATATCAACTCAAGAGTTATAGTAGACCTTAAGGAGTCGGGATACCTTTGGTAACGGTATGCTTTCGAACTAACCATGCTTCAGTTAGGACTTTTAAGGGTTGTGACGTGGCCTGGTTCACGGTTTAAAGAAACAAAAGATAGAGGCTCAAAGTTCATTTGTACCCATCCCCATCTTCGTGATGTTCTCCAGTCCTATGCTCAGTTAACTATGTATTTAGTCTCCAAAAGAATTTGAGAATTATGACATTGACATTTATGATGGTTCAAAAACCAAAGGTTTATCTGCAAAGGCAGTCATTCTCCTTTTTTGTAATATCTTTCCTTTTGTCGAAGGTACATAGTGACCTCTTTTCGACTTTGTTATCCCTAACTTTTGCCTGAACTCTTCATTTTAAAACTACAGTCAGCGGGATGCCCCAATTTTTCCTAAGTATCCTTAATAGGTTTTGACTTAGCAGGCCCTTGTATTGCTTTCTTTTTCTTTGCGGACATTGACTGCCGGACTTAACTGATGACGGGGAACCATCGGTGATTATGTTCAAAGGAACAACATGGAACAATTAAGTTAACTGAGCAACTACCCTACCCCAGGTTATATATTAAGGGTTTTATTTTATATGAAGGAAAACTCCTACTTCTTTAGGCTCAAAGGGGTTGACGAGGGATTAACATCCTTATATCTCCATTATTTTAGGGATTGAACAAATGCCTGTACATCGTCAACATGGTCTGTTCGAAAGCATAGTGCATGAAATTATGGTATCGTTTTCGTCATTCTCCCTCAAAAGATGTAAAACTTTCTACTAGAGTTGAATATCACAAATGAGAAAATCGAGTAAAAACACAGTTTTAAATATAGTGAGAACACTAGGAATGAATCAAGACAAACGTAAGCAATGCATTAATGATTTTTTTGAAAAGTACATAGCATATGTCATAAGACTAATGTTTAAACAAACGGAAAGAAATTGCAAATGGAAACAAAACTAATGATCTAAGAAATCCTCCTTCTAGCCACCTATGGTGTTAGACTTGCTAGGATCTTCGAACTCAATGAGCCCTTCTTCAATCAAATCTTGGATCTTGTGCTTCAATGGACCACAATCCTCTGTGTCATGACCAGGACTATCTGAATGATAAGCGCACCTAGCATGATGCTTGTACCCGGGAGCGGGGTTAGCCGGAGCTGAGTATGGAGGCAGCAGAGTTACCAAGTTCTGACTGAGCAAATGTTGTAGAGCTTGAGACAGCGGCATGTGCAATGGGGTGAATGATCGTTTTGGCTTGGACCTCCAGGGGCGTTGGCCACCCTGTTGTTTTTGCTGATCCTTCTGTTGTAGTGTTGGTGTTTGATTAACCAGGATCGCTCCAACAGTGTTGGGTTCCTTTTTTCCGTCATATGACTTTTTTGTGTGATAGGAACCTGAGGGTGCCCCTTGTATCTTCCCATTTTTGATTCCATCTTCAATCCTCTCACCAATGACTACCAAGTCCGAGAACCCTGAAGATATGCTTCCGACCATCTTGTCGTAGTATGGTCCTTGCAAAGTGCTCATAAATATGTCCACCAGTTCTTTGTCCATTAGGGGAGGTTGGACTCGAGAAGCCATCTCCCTCCACCTTTGGGCATACTCCTTGAATGATTCATCCTTCTTCTGTGACATATTTTGTAATTGCATCCGATCGGGTGCCATGTCCAGGTTGTACTTGTAATGCTTTAAGAAGGTGTTGGCCAGATCATTCCAACTTCGGACAGAGGACTTCTCTAATTGCATGTACCAGTCAATAGACGCTCCGCTTAAACTTTCTTGAAAGAAATGTATCATTAGCTTTTGATCGCGGGCGTAAGCAGCCATTTTCCGCACATACATGCGCAAGTGATTCCTCGGACATGTGAGTCCTTTGTATTTCTCGAAGTCGGGAATCTTGAATTTGCGAGGGATAGTCAAGTCTGAGACCAAACTCATTTCGAAGGCATCCACATCAAAGACATCGTATCCTTCTATCACTTTTAGTCTCTCCTCCAGTGCCTTGATTTGTTCACTACCCTTGGAGTCTTCCCTAGAGTTAGGAATAGACTGTTGTGTCTGAGGTACTTGGTCTGAGTTGTCCACCTCTTGCACTCCGTATTGTAGATCCAGGTAATCATCGTCCTTAGGGACATTGCTAGCAGGAATGCGCACTGTGCGGGTTGTCCCTTTTGTTTGTGGAGTGGGGACAAATCCTTCTTGGGAGGCCTCTCCTTTCTCTTGGAATTGGATAGCCCTTCTAACAGATCGGGCCTGAGATTTGTCCTTATCCGTGTCAAAGCCTGAAACAAAACCTAGCAGCGGGTTTTTGTCGTTAGGGATCTCGTCCTGAACCAGGGTATCCCCAGACTGAACCTCTTTTGCTTTGTCTTGTTTGTCTAAGAGGGCCTTCATGAACTCTAGCATCTGAGCCATACCTCCTTTAACCTCTTCCACGCTGACCTTCAGTTGATCTACTTCCTCACGAAGGGCGGCTTGATTCTGTTCCAACTGATCCATTGATTTCTTCTGCTGAAATCTTGTTTGATAGTATGGTCGGGATGTTAGGTTATCCTTCCCAATGGTCCCTTGCTCTGGAGATAGAAGAGGAATATTCTCTTAATGTCATGAAAATGATGTGTATGCCATGCATGATATGTATGATATCCTTTTTTCTCTTTCCTTTTTTCTTTGAATAAAATATGATGCAAGAATGCCCATGATGCATGATGAATGAAAAAAGAAATAATAAAAATAATGATCACCACACATATATACATATAGCACATAATCACATAAGTTCATAGGTTCGACGTAGCGGCTCTTGGGAGCCAACCTTTTAATAGGGGGTGTTCTAGAAGGTCTCATGGGGTCGTTCGTAGCCTCCGAGACTTTTTGTCTCTTCGGATTTTGGAACAACTCATTTTATCCATGAGGTTCGAATTTTTGGGGTAGGTTCCCGGAGAGATCAGCTAAATATCCCGTCCTGCCCTCAACAAAGTCAAGCCTCGTTTTGGACATTTCCGAATATTCAACCCACTCCGAGTGGAGTTATCAATGAGACTCGTAGGCGATTCATGCTCCCCTATTGATCTCAAAGTTAACTCCCACACTTAGGGTTTAACACAACATAGAAAATACCAGCAATGCATATAAAAATATAACAACAGGCAATTAGATATAAATATATTAACATAAATAATTAAATATAAACATATTATAAACAATTAAATATTTTTTAGATAAAAAACAAATAAACAAAAATTTTTTTAAAAAAAAAAATAAATAATTACAAACCCTAAAAAAGGCGAATTAGTCAAACCCTAAAAAAAAGTTGCCAAACCTAAACCCTGTCAAAACCTAAAACCTATAGGAGCATAGTATTCACCATTTAAGTTATCCCCAGCAGAGTCGCCAGCTGTAGCAACCTGCCCTAAAAATTAAGACTGAGAGAGTCGCCACCTATTCTGAAGGGCGAATAGGAAACCCTACGCAGTATAGAGATCAGGGTAAGATACTATATTCAGGTCGAGGGAAGGTGTTAGGCACCCTCAACCCTTTCCTAAAGGCTACCATCACAAAGATGAAGGTTTGTGGCAAAATATAAAGAAAAGTGACAAACAGAACAGGGTTAATAATTTTATGGCTAAGAGTATTGAGGTAAGGTTTATAGCAAAATTACAGAGGTTAATAGCTAAGGAAATGAGAAGGGGGAAAATTGAGATTTTTGGGAAGGGGACTCGCCTTGTTGCCAAGTGCCTACGTATCTCCTTATGGAGAATCAGAGTCAACGTAGTTCGGGGGACGGGTTGTACGCCCTTGAGGTTTGAAATTTGATTTGAAGGTTTGAAGGCTTTGAATAGCCCATCGTAGATAAAAATCTGTATTTTGAACTTGAAGTTTGAAAGATGTTTGAAAAGGGTTTTGAAGTTGTTTTAGATGTTCTGGGCGTACAACCCTGATTTGATTTAGCACTATTAACCGCAACGATCAATAGATTCAATCGCCATAGTTAACAGATTACTGATTTGCACCATTACCAATTCAAATCGATTGATTCGATTATCGCTAATAACGGATTATTGTATTTTATTATTCTTGTGAATTTTGTTTTGTATTGTTACCCCTCATAACCGATTGATTCGATTACAAATAATAACAAATTAAATTTAGAACAAGGGAGGATTAATCATCACAATCAATAAGATGATTGCAACCATTTAATCGAATAGAATTTAATTGTATTTTAATTAAATAAACATTTTAATTAAAATCATTATTGCCCATAGCGATTAATCGATTTAATCGGCACGAACAATAAATTGCATTTTTAATATAAATATCATGTACTAATTTATTTGTAAAAATAAATATTATTACATAATTAAATATATTAAAAGAGATTTAATCAAAATAAATATTTAATTAAAATAATCTTAGTTATTAGGGATTATGATACCATGTGGCTGGATTGGAGGTCTATGGTACGAGGATTAATTCTTGGACGTTGGATCTGTTGGAGAGATTGGGTTGAAAGTCCAGATCTGGCTGTGTATGGTGGGGACCTATGGTGCGTGCACATGGGATCATGGATCTGAAAATTCAGAAAAATATATGCGTGGGCGTGGGGGATCGAACCCACACCCTTAAACTTTAACAAGCGTTCCCCAACCAACCCAGCTAGCGCGCGCTTATGTTTGAAACACACTTCCAACATGTCATATATGAAACAATCCTGGTAAGAGAAATTCTGGGCGCGAAATTCAAATGAACCAGTGCTATGGAGACACATCATCATCTTCTCCATTAAACTCATAAGACCCTGCAACTTTTGCTACGAAATTGCTAGAAATATTTCGTAGCAACTCCAAACCACCAAAAATAGCGAACAGCTCACGGATGCAAACAAAAATGGCGCGACCCCCCAATTCCTCTCGTTTGAAGCGTGCGAACACAACCATGCATTCTTTTTATCCTAATTTTGCCTCTACCAGAAAGCCCCAAATAAAACCCTAAAACCCTAACTCGGCCTCCAATGGCCAAACATGATTTACACGTTTAAACAAAGATTGAACAATCCAGATATGTTCAGAGCATCATCATTAACCAAAATATGCAATCAATTTCTAATGAAAGTGCATGGATTACTCAGATCGATCAAAGTTTCAGAGCGACATACCTGAGTTAAACGGAGAGTTTTCTGGGGTTGTTGATGCTATGCAAGTATCCAAGCAGCTTCAGAGTGATCCCACGACCATGTAGCAATGCTTAAATCCTTCTGAAACACTCCCAATCTTTGAAACCGAGTTTGTCTTTCTTGAAGGATTTTTGGTTCTTGAATATATGCCTCTGAGCAGAGTGTCCAACCCCTATTCGTGTGCATAGCTCCAGATATTTATAGGCTTGTATTAGGTCAAGTATTTGAAGCCCAATGCTCACTAAATCCAACTTTGCCATGTTTGAGAAATTGATCTTTATTCTTGAATCCTAAGCTACCATATTTGGCCAAAATTGCATCAATCAACTTGCCACGAAAATATACTATATTTTATCATTAATGATGATTGAAAATCACAAAAATATATTTTCTATCAAGATTATTTGATTCCCCACTTATTTAAATCATAAAAATCAATTTTAAATGAAATAAAATTGTGTAAAATTCAATAAAGTGATAAAATTCGTGGCATATGGTTTGGGTAGCTTGTGGACCAAGTTTGAGTCATGGAATATAGGCCCATTTGCAAGAAATCCAACTTAGACCTCCTTTATTTCACATTTGGTCCTCCAAAATCGCCCAACTTTGATCAATCATATCTCACTCAATTTTTAAGCTATGAGGGAGTTCTAAGACTTTTTGGAAACCTCAAGAGGTCCTCTATAAGCCACTTTGGAATATATTTTTCATTTGGAGCTTTTATCTTGATCATATCCTCTTTGGGAAAAAACTGCTTTTGGAGGATGCCTGAAAATGACCTGTAATCTTTTGTATTGTATCTCTCAAATGAATCATTTCTAGCCCTGGCTTGTGAGAGACAAAGTTGTAGGGAATCCAATTTCCTTCAAAATAGGCTTTGAGTGGGGAATTTTTGATGTTCCATGTGAAAGTTATGCCCAGTCAAAGTTGGGTTGACTTTCTCCTAAGAAACCCTAATTTGAACCTTTTTGCATTTGTTCATCTCTGAGTTTCTATTAATGGAATCATGATCAATCTTTGATCAAATGATAGTTATGCACCTCTATACTTGATGTTTGACCAATGATCATAGTTTGAATCATGCTTTGATTGCAGTTGACCTTCAAGTTTGAATCAGTTGACTGTGGATCTTGGGGATTGTTTGAGCAAAGCTTTTGGCACTGAATCTTGAACCTTGAATCATTGTGAATGGAACATGGAGGGCAAATTTTGGGGTATGACACAAGGTAATATGATTTATGGGTTTAGTTTTAAGGGTTTCAACTAAGGGTTGCACTGCAATTTGAGAATGAAGCATATTACATGTTTGATTAAATGTCTTTAGAGTGTTTAATTTTCATTGAATATTTTCTTACTTTTATGATATTTTCTTACTTGAGATGGTGATTTGGTGAGACAATTTTTATAATCTTGTTTTATTGTCTCTTTGTATCTGCAGAATCTGAATCTCTAAAAGAAAATTGCTTAACCTTGTTCCCAATATATCACCACTCTTCTTTCTCCTTAGTTCAGGTTTGTGCTCTTAACTATACTTAAGTATACTTAAGTTAGGTTGTTATGCTTCAGGTTTTGTTGACTTATTGGAACAATGTTTCGTGAGGTTTTATATAAAAGTATAAGTTTTGAAGTTCTACTGTTATTTTGATTACATGAAAACTTTGGCATACTATTTCGTGAAGTATATTTATATATTTACTTATTTGTGGGATTGAGAATGAAAATGCTATCTTTATTCTAAAACATGATCGTTGTGCACTATGAGCATGTTTGAATGTAATACAAACATTTCAACTCTTCCTCTTGCTATTTTGTAAATTGAAAAAGGTGTCTTAGTTTGGTTTTGGATTTAATGTATGAGTTCATATTGATGTCTCTACTTTATTGCAACTTGGTTTATGGAATTCTACAAGTTTTGAAATGGATTGAACTATATTAAAACATGCTCATATATTAAATTGACTTTAAGAGATAAGAAGGAAATATCTATATTTATTTCTGAAATGAAATGAGATGGGAAGCATTCACATTATTCTCTTTCAAATTTTACATTATTTCATCTTGAACTTGTTTGAAGTGAATTTTGAGAGCCAATTTATACGTATATCACTTGAATTTGAATGAATTTGACATAATGATACAATGCTGATTTTTTTAAGCTATGGATTATGACCTAATTTTTATATTCTTCAATTAAGTTTTTTATTTTATATTTTTTAGGAATATCTTTGCTAGATAGGGGTTACTTGTGAAGAGTGAAAGTTTGATCTCATTCAAGAAGTTGCTTTCTACTATACAGGTAATTAATTGCTTTCCATTGACACAATTTCTAGTGTTGTCAATGTTATAGATTTGTGACTTATTCTTTTTGTATTGATAGGGGTTACTTGTGAAGAGTGAAAGTTTGATCTCATTCAAGAATCTTACATTGTGTGGGTCTACAAGTTGCTTACTACTATACAGGTAATATATTGTTCTCTCTCGCCAAAGTAATATGTTGAGTTTTATTGCTTCTGATTCATTCCGTAATATGTTGCGTTTTATTGCTTCTGATTCATTGCGTTTTATTGACAGAAACGCATTATACCGTTCTGTTCCTAAATAATTAGTTGTTTTTGTTTAGCTTAATTAATTAAGACATGAGTGTAATACTCATTATTCCGACATGTGGAATATTCTCTGATTTTGAAGTGATGAACTTACTAACTTTGTAACTTTTAGATTATATTAAGTAATACTCATTATTCCGACATGATATCAATTTCGTTAATCGTTAAGTGATGTACTTACTAACTTTGTGAATTGAATTCGCCATAGGAGTTACTTGTGAAGAGTGAAAGTTTGACCGTTTTTGTTTAGCTTAATTAAGTCATGGATAAGACATGGATGAGATCAAACCGATTGTCGAAAGAGTACGAGAAAGGGGTATGGAAATTCGTTGAGTTTGCGGTTGCGCACTCCGAAGACCCGCTTCGAATGCCGTGTCCTTGCTTGGGTTGCTGTTATGGGGATAAGGTTGACGGGAAAAAGTTGGGATCCCATTTACTACGGTTTGGAATTGATAGAAGTTATACATGTTGGACAATGCATGGTGAGAAAAGTAACGGGAATGCTGGGTCGAGTTGTAATAGGAAGTATGCTTCAAACGACGATTGCACAGACACATACGATTGCGATCGAGTCGAAGAGATTGCAGAAGCGCTTGAAGAAGATCTTGCGGATTGTCCCAAAATGTTTGAGAGGTTGGTAAGCGATGCAGAGAAACCGTTGTATGATGGTTGTTCAAAATTCACAAGATTGTCTGCGGTGTTAAAGTTGTACAACTTAAAGGCGGACAATGGATGGTCGGATAAAAGTTTCACAGAGTTATTAGCCCTTATGAAAGATATGCTACCAGAGGATAATGTTCTTCCCAATCGAACGTATGAAGCCAAAAAGATGTTGTCCTCTATTGGCATGAGCTATGATAAGATACATGCATGTCCAAACGATTGCGTTTTGTTTCGAAACGAGTATGCAGCGTTGAATGAGTGTCCTAAATGTGGTGCCCCTCGATATAAGAAAAAGTTGTCTCCTGCTAAAGTCTTATGGTATTTTCCTATAATTCCGAGATTTAGACGCATGTATCGTAGTGAGACCGATTCAAGACACTTGACTTGGCATGCAGATGAAAGAATTATTGATGGAAAGTTGCGACATCCGGCAGACTCACCACAATGGATGAAAGTTGATACTGAATATCCTGAATTTGGAAAAGAAGCAAGAAACCTTCGGTTGTCATTGTCTACTGATGGAATGAACCCGCATGGTATTCAAAGTATCTCGCATAGCACATGGCCTGTGATTCTTATGATCTATAACCTACCTCCGTGGCTATGTATGAAGCGTAAGTACATGATGTTATCTATGCTAATTTCTGGGCCTAAACAACCAGGGAATGACATAGATGTATACTTGGCACCCTTAATCGAAGATTTAAAGTTTTTGTGGGAGAACGGTGTGGAGGTTTACGATGGGTATAGGAAGGAAAGTTTCAACTTGAGGGCGATGTTGTTTGGAACAATTAATGATTTTCCAGCATACGGAAATCTATCCGGGTACAGCAATAAAGGTCAAAAGGCGTGTCCCGTTTGTGAAGATGAAACCGATACGACACGATTGGAGCTTTGTCAGAAGAATGTCTTTCTCGGCCATCGTAGATTCTTAAATTCTAATCATCACTACCGTGGGTGGAGAAAAGCATTCAACGAAAAGGCCGAACACGGTACAACCCCGCCTTTTTTGTCAGGTGATCAAATTTTTGAAAAGGTGAAAGATGTGAGCACTCAGTTTGGCAAGCCTTTTGCACATTCACTTGTCAAGGGTGGGTGGAAGAAGAAGTCAATTTTTTTTGAACTTCCATATTGGAAGTCGTTGTACGTAAGACATTTCCTGGATGTTATGCATATTGAAAAAAATGTATTTGACAGCGTCATAGGTACGTTACTCAATATACAAGGAAAGTCTAAGGATGGCCTTAACATAAGGAAGGACATGGTAAACATGGGAATGAGAACTGAATTGGGACCCGTGACGAAAGGAAGACGAACATATCTGCCACCTGCTGTTTACACTCTATCTAGAAAGGAGAAGAAAACATTGTGTAAGTTTCTCAGTGAAGTTAAAGTTCCAGAAGGCTACTCTTTAGATATTAGAAGACTTGTGTCCATGAAAGACCTCAAGTTAAACAGTTTGAAGACGCATGATTGTCATGTTATAATGGAACATTTTTTACCAATAGGTATACGTTCTATTCTTCCAGAAAAAGTAAGAAGCGCAATAACTAAGCTGTGTTTCTTCTTCAGGTCAATTTGCAGTAAGGTGGTCGATCCCGCGATCTTACCAACATTGCAAAAAGAGATAGTTGTTACTTTATGTGATCTTGAAATGTATTTTCCTCCCTCGTTTTTTGACATAATGGTTCATCTAGTCGTGCATCTTGTGAAAGAGACACAATTGTGCGGACCAGCTTATATGAGATGGATGTACCCTGCTGAACGTTATATGAAAATATTAAAAGGGTACGTGAAAAACAGAAGTCGACCGGAGGGCTGTATTGCGGAACGATACGTTGTTGAAGAAGCGGTTGAGTTTTGTACTGAATATCTGTCAAATGTTCAATCTATTGGACTCCCTAAGTCTCATATTGTCGAAAAAAAAGAAGGAAAAAGGCTAATTGGAAATAAAGTTGTGACAGTATCAATGGTCGAACGGGATCAAGCGCACTTGTATGTTCTGCACAATGAGATTGAGGTTGAGCCGTATGTTGAAATGCACAAGATTGTTCTCCGAGATTTAAATCCAAATAGAAATGAGAACTGGATAGTACGAGAGCACAATCGAAGTTTCATAACGTGGTTTAGGGATCATATTTATTCAAAGTATCGTTCAGATCCTGCTTCAGTAACAGAAAGGTTGAGATGCTTAGCCTATGGTCCAACTGTAATTGTGCTTTCTTATAGCGCATACGCAATTAATGGATACACATTTTATACCAAAGAACAGGATGATAAAAGTACTATGCAAAATAGTGGTGTTACCTTGGTGGCTGAAGCAATGCACATATCAAGTGCGAATGACTTAAATCCGAAATTTGCAAATTTGTCATATTTTGGGGTTATCGAGCGCATTTTGGTGTTTGATTACGCGAAGTTTCAGATTCCTGTATTTGGTTGCAAGTGGGTTGAAAATAATAGTGGCATACGAATGGATAAGTCAGGATTTTTGCAAGTGGATCTCAATAGGGTAGGGTACAAAGATGAGCCTTTCATTCTAGCCTCTCAAGCTAAACAAGTGTTCTATGTCAATGATCCTTCAAGTACGAAATGGTCTATAGTGCTTTTATCTAACAAAATAGTTGATGAAAACATTGAAGATCAAGGTGATATTGGTGTTGGCATTGATTCTTGTACAAGAAGCGATCAAAATGAGAATGAATCTTGTACTAGAAATGATCATAATGAGGGTATTTGGATTAATCCAACCGTCCGCGTTGTTAAGAGACGCGTTGAACACAATCCTACCAAGAAAAGAAAGAGACGTTAGTGATAAAGGTAATAGTTTTATTCACTTTGTACCGATTGTTTTATTCAATAGTATAGTACTTATTCAATTTGTTTTATTCAATTTGTACCGATTGTTTTATTCAATTTGTACCGATTATTTTATTCAATTTTTACCGACTAATTTGTTTTGAACCATGTATCCGTTTGTCGACTTCTTTACATGTAAATATACTATTTTGACGATTCCGGAGCTGCTCATGCACTTATCTTTACATTTCGGGACTGTTTTTTTATCGGTTTTGCTTCTGCCCGTAATCAAAAGTCGGGCTTAGGGTCTGAATTTCGGAAAACCGACTTTATTTTTGAGTCCGTGGGGACGTTTTACCATAGCCATGTAAATTTCGTTCAATTCCGACAACTTTCTTTTTTGACGCTCATTTTGATTTGTACCGATTTCGTTTCCGATACACTTGTTCATGCATGGTTTGACTTGTATAGATTGTAAGCTTATTAATAGTGTACTAATGTGCTTTACTTTGTTTGATACAGGTTCAATGGCTTCAGATAAAGATGCTCCACCTGCAAACTCACAAGAAAACTCACAAGAAAGAGATGCTCCGGATACAAATGCTCCACCTGATACTGAAGCAAAAGAAGTTGCACGAGGCATCACGATTATGAAGGGAATCATACGACATAGAGACCAAGGATTAGTATACCCTTTGGAATGGAATTCTGAAAACCAACCAATTGGTCCTAATTCTGCAAAGTTGACAAGTTACATTGGTACACTTGTTCGTATGCATATTCCAATCTCCGTAGCTAAATGGAATATGAAGAGTGACGACTTGGATAATAAAAAAAAGGCGATTTGGGAAGAGCTTTAGGTATATACCATATATGGTTGTTGTTATTATATTGACGATAAATTGTTTACATTACTTATACTAACACACTATGCGTATGTTTTTTTGCAGAGGACCTTTGACATACCAGATGAGCGTAAAAAGTACATACTTAGTTTGGCCGGAAAAAGATATAGAGGGTGGAAAGCTTTTTTGACAAATAACTATATTAAGGATAAAGATGGAAACTTTCTTGAAGAGGCGCCGGGAAGACCACTAAAGTATAAGATCTTCATTGATGAAGAAGATTGGGTTAAGTTTGTAAATCAAAGAGATGAAGCTTTTCGGAAAAGGAGTGTCACAAATAGCGCGAGAGCATCAAAACTCGCATATCCATACAAAAAAGGGCGTATGGGATATGCACGCTTGGAGGATAAAATTGTAAGTAAATAGAAATGCGTTTTAATTAATTGTCTAAATGTGTTTTATTTGACGATTTTGCGATTTGTGTCAATGCATAGTTGGAGGAGTCTAAAAGTGAGGAAACCTCACTTCCTGTACATGTGTTGTGGAGGGAAGCTCGGGTGGGCAAGAATCAAGCCGTCGATCCCGAAGTTCAGAGAGTGTATACTGAATGTGTAAGTATAATACCGTGTCTTTATTTAAATCAAATGTTTTTTAATATATAAATGATTTTTTATCTCCACTAATAATTATTGAAATATAAATGAATTACAGGAGACCTTGTCGCAATCGGTGTCCACCGGTGAGGATCATGATGATAGGAGCGTACTTAGTAGAGCCCTACATGCTCCTGAGTATCCCGGTCGGGTGAGGGGTAAGGGTCATGGTGTGACTCCAACCTCTTATTACAAGAATCCTAGGAGAAGAAATCCTTCAAATGAAGAAGTGTTGCAAAAGTTGGCGGAATTGCAAGCACAAGTCTCTGCATTGCAAAAAGATAAAGATTTGTATATGAGAGAAAAGTGCAATACTGCATCGGTGAGAGAAACTAGTGATAAAGCTAGTTTCAACGGTCAAAGAAAATTTCCCGAGGTATTTCTTACAAATTGTTCTATTTCCTTACAAATTGTTCTATTTTGTTAACGATAATGACTTTATATTTACTATTGGTTTAGGGCATTTCTTCTTGCCAACTATTCTTATCGGCACCGTGTTATCGCCTAGTTGGCAAGGGAAAAGTGCACAACACTGTGGGAGATTTACTTCACCATAGACCGCTCCCGGATGGACACCTGAAAGTATCGGTGGATGTTGTAGTAGATCATGATGCGATGCTACCGGTACCTGACTTGGTCTCAGAGACGACATTGCTGCGAGATGCAATAGGATCATTTGTTGCATGGCCCTCGGAGCTCATTGTCATTAGTGATGAGGTATATTGAAAACGATTAAGAAATCATTTAGTTTTCGAATGTCAATTCTAAACCGTTTATTAACTATTTTTTACATTTTAATTTTAGATTGCTCCTATAAAACCCGCAAATAAGGGTAAAGGGATTTTACAGGAGGAGGAGTCTGTTGCATCACTAAAAGAGGTACATTTAAAGTGTTAATAATTAATCTGAATCTAAATCTGCATGATTTTATATTTTACCTAACTTATATGATTTTTAGGCATCCGCTCGGGAGTCACAACAAGTGACGCAGCATGTTCGTACCGTACCACCCACTGGTCCTCCGAAGCCAGCGGGAAAAAAAGGCGGTGCTTTTGTGCCTCGGTACCGGTCGACGCTCGCAATAATGGTTGATATGTCCGATTTGAAGGACGGTGCTTTACGTGAAATCGTTATGGATGAGAGTGTCTTCGGTATTGAATTCAAGTCACTTATTGAACTTGATGACTTGGAGGAGATTTTTAAGCATGATCAACTAGGCGTCAATAACATGCACTCATACATTCGGTAATATTCCCTCATCCGATATATTATTTAATTAGTGTCACAATATAATTTATTTACACATTTCAATGAAAATAATCTAATGTTTGTTATGTTTTTATTTAAGGTTGTTGTATGACAGAGTGTTGCGCGGGACTCCGTTGTCTAACAGATTCCGTTTCGTGTCTTCCGCCCACTGCAGCGGAATGGCAATTGCTTCGGAACGGGAATCAGTTAGACAGCGATTAGTCGATAGATTCATGTCCACCGGCAACACAGAATGTCTGCATCTTTGGGCGTATAATACCCGACCAGTAGGGTTAGTTTCTCATTCTTTGTTCATCTAATCTCTGTTTCTTTTGTGTATAGCAAAATTTTCATATAACCTATTGTTTTTATTTATAGAGCACACTGGTTGCTGCTTGCTATCAACCCTATAAGGGAAGTCGTGTATTATCTGAATTCGGTAAACGGTGAATGGACCAATTATCAGGCCATGAAGGACATCGTTGATTTGTAAGTGGGATCGTTCTAAATATATATTCGTGTATATTTATATATATATTTACTTATTTGTGGGATTGATCTAAACATATGCTTTTATATATTTGTTAATTAGATCAATACAAGTGTTCCGAAGTCAACGGGACGCACAGGTATCCCGAACTAAATCTAGCAACATTACTTGGATCCAAGTGCAGGTACATTATTTTTCACAATGTTGCTTATAATATATTTATGCTACTTGATAAAACAATGCACAACTATAGAATCTTATTTGTTTTTCTATGTAGTGTCCGCAACAGCGAAACAGTTACGATTGCGGATACTTTGTATTGAGGTATATAAAAGAAATCCTTCAGGCAAATCAATTAGAGATTCCGCTCACGGTATGAATTTATAACTTAAGATAATTTCATATAACTTATTACATTTAACTAAATGTATCATTCATATTTTTTTTTGTTTTGTAGTACCTTGACGAATTCCGTGCCGCTACATACCCGAAACTTAAGTTGGAAGAAATAAAAGAGGATTTGAGTCATTTTTATATTAAGCACTTTTTCATGTAGGATTTGTGTCGATTTACTTACAATTTTATATAACATTATTGATGTTGTAATATATGATGTATATATATAATTTTGGATATTATTTTGGTATATATATTGTCTTACTGATGGCTGAAATAATATCGTCGAAAATAAATTACAGGTCGAAAATAAATTACAGGTCGAAAATATTACAGGTCGAAAATATTACAGGTCGACTGGGAGGATTAAATTACAGGCTGCACATTAAAAAACCTCACAAACCTACTAAAGCGCTTCTTAGTAAAAGCGCTGCCAAAGATTAATAAAAAAGAATTAAAAAAAAAAAACGCAACATACGAAAGCGCTTCTGTAAAAGCGCTCTTATAGGGTGGGCTTTAAGAGCGCTTTTTCCTAAAAAAGCGCTCTTAAAGGCCACCCTATAAGAGCGCTTTTCCAAAAGCGCTTTCGTATGTTGCTTTTTTTTTTTTTTTAACTCTCACAGGGGGGGCTATAAGAGCGCTTTTCTGGAAAAAGCGCTCTTAAAGGGGGGGCCTACGAGAGCGCTTTTTCCAGGAAAACGCTCTTATAGGGGGACCTACGAGAGCGCTTTTTCCAGAAAAGCGCTCTTATAGGGGGGGCCTACCAGAGCGCTTTTAGAAGCGCTTTTGTAGGCTACGCCAGCGCAGCCTTTAACAGCGCTTTTAAGCGCTCTTAAAGCCCAAAAAAAGCGCTCTTGTAGGGCTTCCTTGTTGTAGTGTACTTGCTAAAAAGTATAACGAGTTAAGAATCTATTTGTTTAAGGTTGCAAGAGACTCTATTTATGTATCTTTTATTGAATTAGTGATTGTCCTCCTCAATTATGAGCTGAAGTATTTATAAATGTTTCATTGGATTTAGACAAGAAATCCAAGAGGTAGTTTTCCCTATTCCATAACAAGGAGTGTAGGAGTTGTGGAAGATTCAATATCCCCTAAATTATGGGGGAGAAAGTTTTCCTTTTACAAAATTCTCATAACCCATGTTTGACAAGGGAAATGGATTATGTACATCAGATCGAGCGACCAAGTCCAAATAAGCGATCGACCCTAGTCGGACAATTGGGTCTAGTATCATTGAACTTAGATTATTTTTACCATTAGTTGTCTTTTATGGCCCAATAAAATCATCATAGTACATCATGTTATCTCTATTGTGCTTGAAAAAAATGTATTGTAGCATGAGATATTTGCGCACATAAGGTGATAAATATTTAAGGTCTTCCTCATGAAGCCTAAGATTTTATAGTTTATGTTTCATAGGATCCTTCATATTTGTGGTCACGCGTAACTCTTTTTGTCAACATAACTTTACAATAATACCCTAATGTTTAAATCCTTATATTGAAAGTTTTTCTAGAGTTGTGTTTCTTGCTTATAGCAATAATGCGTGTGTGTGTGTGTGTATATATATATATATATATATATATATATATATATATATATATATATATATAAAGACTCACACTCGTTATGGGTCATGAGATGAGGTCAAAAGATTATTACATTGGATTAAGAACAATCATAAAAAGAATTTGACACTGCATCTTAACTTATTGTTAAGACATTGGATTTATGAATCTTCTTACTTATATGTTGCTTAACATTCATTCTAACTCACACTTGCACACTTAAAATATTTTCCTTAATTGTGAATAGATCCATTCATTTGGGTATGCTCCCTCTTACCTAAAGTTTTGTTCATCTACATACACTTGCATTGTTGTTGACACTTACTAGATCAATATGGCATAATGTTTACCACTATTGTTAAGAAGATTTTTGACACTATGAGTTAGTTCTTTAGTAACCATGACTCTTATACCACTAGTAAGTTATGAAGAGAGTCCCAAGGATCTTTATAGTTAATGGATTAATTGTAGCCACTAATAGATAATTCAAAGATATTGAGTTTATAAATCTTATTTTATATATATATATATATATATATATATATATATATATATATATATATATATATATTATATCCATTTTTCATTTATCATGAGACTTCTAATTCCCAGTCGCTCACCGATGGAGAAGTTCTTATGTTCAAGTGTGTGTGACTAATTGTTACATCAATTGCAAATTCGTCAAATGTTGAACATGTATAAGAAGTGATTCATATATCAAATGTTTTAAGATTTTATGCAAAGTGTTTTAATGTGCATCATTTTTTTGTTAATTAAAGTAATATTAATTATCATTTTACAATTATATCCAATGTTTTAGGATTTTATACAAAATGTTTTAATGATCAATAATCTTTTTGTTAACAAGTTAACGTTTGTACTATGTTTTCAGTAAGGCGTTTAAAGCTCCATTTTGAATATCAGAGGCTGAGTCAATATTGACGCTGAGGTTCTATATGAAAATCAAATTCTACTTCAGTAGAATTTGAATTGCTTATTCTTTATAATCAATTGAACTTGGTCAGAATCAAGTTAAATATTAGTTTAATGATCATGAACACTTAAGAAACTTTTAGTAGACCCTATTGTTCTTTAAGTACTTTGTTATCAACAAAATTCAAGGAGTACTGACACATTTTATTCCAACAATGAAATCAAAGGCAAAACGAAATGAAAATACTTCACATTACCAAACAATATCAGACGTCTTTTACTATTCTCATCCATCATTTGAGTTTAAATATTTCTAAAAATATACTTTCAAATTTATTTCGGAAGAACTATTTTTTTTACCAAACGAAAGTGTGACTCATTTGCGTATGTATTTAGTGTAAATGATATAGAATGAATTTTTAGGAAAAAATGAACTGAGTCTTGTTGAGATATTATTGAGATTGATATATTATTAAGATATTAGATATAATATCAAATATAATCTAATATAATAATATCAAATATAATTTAATTTAAGTTGTGTAAGCCCAAATCCAATCATAGTTGTATATAAGTAGTTATAGTCTGTATTATTATTTCCTTATTTCTCTCTTTCTCTCCTCACTAAAAGTGCCTCACGCACTAACAAATTGTTGAGAATATATAGCAAGTGTGAGTAGTGAGAAAATAGTCTCACATTAGATAAAAATGTGGTGACTTGAACATTTATAAGTGGGAGAATCCACTCACTTATCACCTTAAGGTTTTGGATGAATAAATGGTGTATCTCCCACAAAGGTGTTTAGTCCAACACTATGTATCAATGCTCCCTAGTGAAAACTCCCCAACAAATGGTATCATAGCCTTTGGTTTTGAGAAAGGGACTGACTTACTTTTATCAAAAAATCAACGTCGCCACAAGGGTGGTGAGTAAGAAACGTTCCGCGCGGTACAAGTGAATGTGGAAGAAAGAGCTTCCATTTGAGGAGACGCATTGTTGAGAATATATAGAAAGTGCAAGTAGTGAGAAATAGTCCCACATTTGATAGAAATGTGCTGACTTGAGCATTTATAAGTGGAAGAACCCACTCACCTATCACCTTAGGCTATGTTTGGGAGTTTGGAGGGGAGGAGAGGGGAAGACTTCCAAAAATGAAAATTTAAAAAAATATAAGAGAATATTTGACATTTTTTGAAAAAATGATTTTGTTTAGAATGATAAAAGAGTCATTATCATTATTAAATTTTTAATTTTCAGAATACTATAACAACCTAAAAGATATTTGGAAAATTTATGTAAGCCTTTCAAAACCCTCCAAAACCCTCCTCAAATACAATTTTTGAGTTCCCCCATTTTATGGGGTTTTTGGTGTTATGAATAAACTCAAACCCTCTAAAACCCTCCTACCCAAAATCTTTTTATCCTTTTCACCGAATTCTTCCTATTTTTCAAAGCCTTCCCCTCTCTTCCCCTCCAAACTCCCAAACATAGCCTTAAGGTTTTAGGTGAATAAATGGTGTGTCTCTCACAAAAGTGCATAGTCCTAACACTAATGCTCTTACATGTATCGAAATACTCAAAAAATGGTGTCTCTCACAAAGGTGTCTAGTCCAACACTATATATCAGTGTTCTCTAGTGAAAAACTCCTCCAAATCTCACTTATGATGTGTTTTAATGAGATTTAATGTGCGTTCGAAAATACATTTTTAAAATCAAATGAGTTTTTTCGAATTTTTATAGAGTATTTTTTTACCACTTAAGATGAGCTGAATAACTAAAAAAAAATCTTGAATCATTAACTCGTTATTATTTTTGATGCTCTTCTTATATCCTTATCAAATGTTGCTATGAACATGTTTGAATCTAATGGTTAAAAAGTTATAATCCATAAAAGACCACCTTAAATGATTGTCCATAATATGGTAGATTATAAAAGACCACCTTAATCTAATCCACGGTAATCCAATTATAACCGATGTATAGGAAAAGATATAATTATACTGCTATTAAGCTACTGCACCAAGAAAAAAATTAATTACAATACTGCTACTAAGCTAGTGGATAGAGAAAAAACAAGTGCATAGTACTTTTTCTGCTTTTTTTTCCTATTATAATTATTAATTAAAGTAAATTATGAGCATTCTTTTCATAAGTCAAATCTTTCTGCTTTTTCTGAGCAAGCATTAATATATAATTAAAAATAATTTATTAATTTCATTTAATCAAAATGATCACATTTTTCTCTGAGTTCTCACCTTTGCTTCTACCCTTTCACTCACACTATCTCTCTGTTATTGAACTTTTGTCTTTCATCTTCTCCCTTAGAAATCTCATCTTCTTTCATCACTTTCTTTCACCAGCACTTTCATATATTTCAATAAAAAAAATATTGTTCTATTGTTGGACTTGAGTTGTGGTTAATCTCTTTTCTTTCTCATATGCTGTCATTTAATGGATTTTCACATCTAAGTTGTAAAGTTTAGTTTTTTCTGAATTTTTTCATCTCTCAAAAGTTCAAAGTTTAGTTTTTTCTAAATTATTTCATCTCTCAAAAGTTCAAAAGGTAGATTGTTTCTAACCCGTTTGAAACCACCCAGCTAAACCGAAATCCGATAAAACCGTAATCCGACTTAACCGAAAACAAAAACGGACGGAAATGGTCTCTTATCTTCCATCCGTGGTTTTCTTCGGATGAACTATTTGTAATCCGAAACCGATCCTAACCAACCGATGTCCAGCCCTACTAATATGGAGTCCATATTAGTAGTGACGTTAACGATAATTGTCCTCCCAAGCTCATTCAATTATTAAAATAATCAAAACTTTTGATGATTAATTAGCCCAAGATTCTGTTTCACTTAGAGGATTAAGGTCTTGTCCTCAGTAGCTTTCATACATAGGCGTCCATTTCTCCCTCATAATAATAAGCGTCTCAATCAACTTTCTAATTATTTCAATGCTTTAATAATCGTACTTTCATTATGAATGTTTTTTTCTTTCTAATCTTTCTTTTTATTGACGTTTGTATTTTTGAACAATCTTTTGATTGACTAGTCATGTCCACCTTTAAAGTAAAATTTGCGTCTTTTTTATTTTGATCTGTAAATGTACAACCTTAAAAATAAACAAGATTGTCTTTGAATGCTAGATCTAATGTTGAATAATTAATAAAAGTCTAATCTTTTCAAAGAGTGCTTATGTTTGATAATCAAACTTTGATTAATCAATTACACTTTAAAGAAAGGGATTGGTAGGTTTTAACAAATAACATGTTAAAGTTTGTCGGATAATCATAGGTTTAGGAATTGACATCCTACAATTAATTGCTAAATAATAAATATGACAGATATCTTTTTTGTTTTAATTAGTTACTTCATTTGTCATTCTAATTGACATATTATTATCCAATTAAGGAAATAATCACATATCGTTTACTTTGAAGTTTCAACCATACTTGTAGGTAAAATCTTATGCGGTATATGAAAATGTTTTCCTAAATTGTGAAGAGTCTTAAAGCAGGCTCAACGTATTAGAAAGCCTGTAAGACAAAATTATAGTTAAATTTTTATATATTTTAATATTTGAGTAAAAATTACAAATTTAATGGTTTAAATTTATTTTCCATATGTTTTAAAATATAAAGTCATATTTTACATTAATATGCTCAATTTTATTTAATTTTTATTTACTAATAAAATCAGTTGATTTAATTTTTATTAAGAAAATATTATTTTAATATAAAATTTAGTTAATTTTAGTTTTAAAAACACTAAAACATGAGACATTTTTATTAAATAATTTTTAAAAATTTTAAAGACCTAAAATAATTGTTTTGGTTACGTTATCTTCTCAACTCCCCTGGCCTCCCTTATTATCTTGTGTGTATTTAGCCACACATCCCTTTTTAATCAATCCTTATATTGCATCTTTTAGGTTAATGCAATCATTTGTATTATGGTCGTGATTTTTATGAAAATGAGAATCTTTGAGCTTGTTTGTTCGGGATGATTCCTTAACAGGGTAGGGGTTGCTGATCCCAATCTTCTTCAATTTAGTTTTTGCACACTCCTTCCAAAATTGCACTTTCAAAGTGTTTAGGAGGTGTAAGAATTAAACATGGATCGGGAAACATATTCTCCTTCTTCTCTACGATGGCCACCGTCTCTTTCGTGTTGTTCGGTTGGGTCCAGAGTTCCCAACTCCTCGTCTTTTTTTGCCTCCCTAGGCTAGGAGTTTTTTCATAATTGATGTAAGATTGTGTCGTGCTCATCAAATCACTTAAGCAACAAGCTCCCTTGAGCTTCACCTTTTTCTGGAACACACACTCTGATTTCAACTCTTTCTCGAATATCTAGCATTCCAATTTGTTATATGTGCCCCACGACTACTACCAATTTAATTAAGCGGTCACTGTATTCATATAAGATTTCTTTCTTAAGTCGAGTAACCCCACTAAGTACCACCATTGTCATGGGTTTTTGCTTTTGGGCAGTGAATCGAGCTGTGAAAACTTTGTAGGATCTTTCCAAGAACTCGTGCTTCCATCAAGGATGTTCTTGAACCATATCATCGTAGATCCGATCAAAGTTAGTGAAAAAGAGCTTGCACTTTAGTTCCCATAGGAATATGATAATAGTCTAACTAATTGTCTAAGTGTTCAACATGTTTATCTGGGTATTTGGTCTGTCATAGCTCTCTAGCTTTAGAGGCTTATCCAATGACCTCATAATCATGCTATCGAGAATGCAAGCGGATATAGGTTTCTCTTTTTGCTCTGGAACCAGAGCGTCTTCGTCCTACCTCTCCTTCCTTCAAGTATGACAAACCTTTGGGGGGGGAGTGTGACTCCTCCTCCTCCTTTCAAGCTCGGTGGAGGAGTCATATGTCTTTGATGACGATTACGAGCAAGCAACCTGAGAGTCTGTCCTCGTGGTGCTTTTTCCCAAACATATGTCGGTTCAAGAATGACATGTTGATTTCCTCCAGAGGACGCCTCTCGCACAATAGTGTTTCTTAGTGTGACGTGTTGCATGATCTCTTCAATTCTATAGAGCCTTTCTACCATATTATAAATAATGTTCAACAGGTTGGTAGCTCCTTATATTCCAAGGTTGTTCTATAATAGTTGAAGGAAAGCTCTATAGATACCATAAGTAGTAGTGGAGATCGATGCAATTGTTCATTTTGGTATGGCTATTTCATCGACTCTTAGAACGGAAGAGCTTGAAATGCTCCTTGATTGACTATTAGTGGACCAGGATCTTATTGGGAAAGATTAGAAGGAGATGCTACTAAGATTGAATCGTCCTCTGTTTGAGGAGGATGAGGAAGAGCTTTAACAACTTCAACCGTTGTAGTAGCTGGTTTTCGTTGAACAAAGGATCAAATAGCTTTGCATGCTACCATTGTTGTTAAATATAAGGATAAATCTGTTGGAGGATGAAAAAGCTCGAGAAACATTAAGGAGGAAGATTAAGAAATTAAGATCTAAACCTTCTAAGAAAGGAGATTTGGATCTTTGGATCGAAGGAGATACGAACGTGGAATTACGCGAGAGTCTGATTTCGATTCTCACAAATGGCTCCACTATTTCATCAAGGAACCAAAGTTATTTGATGAACGGTGAAACAATGCTTCACTACACTGGTCTTGGGCTTCATGTGCAGTGGAGAGGGAGCTGAACTGCAAGAGGATGAAAAGTAATGTGAGAGTTGAAATGAACTTTAATACATAAGAATGATGTGCTTTCTGTCTTATAGATTGTGGTCAGTCGTCTAATTGATATGTACGGTTGATAATGCTTCAGAGACGAAATTGTCCGCTCTAAACGGAGGTAAATAAATGTGCTTCCTTTTTTGATTTTGGATCTTCTGTCTAGGGCCTTATGAGTGGCACGAAGAAATCTAATGGTTAAAAAGTTATATTCCATCCAAGACCACCTTAAATGATTGTCCATATTAGTAACCTTAAAGACACCTGTCTTTGCAAACTTATTCAATTTAACTTAAAATAATCAAAAGTTTTCATGGTTAGCTCAAGATTCTACAATAACATGTTTGGTTTGGTTTTTAGAAGAGTCAAAAGCAATTTTATAAATATAGAATTGACTCTGGAGTAATTTTGAGGTGTTTGGTTCTTCTAAAGTAGAATTGATTTTGTTTTTAGAATTGATTATACTTTAAGCCAGAATCTTCAGTTTCTTGAATTTAAATATAATTTTCATATTAAAATTGATTGTTCAGCTCACTTTTGAATAAATATATCTAAATATAAATCAATTATATTAAACTCAATTTTATTAATATTAATTATACCAAACTTAATAATATCTAAATAAATTAAATTTACCGGCAATCTAAACACATACTTATATTGAACTTGCCTACCTTTCAAAGCATAGTACTCCATTTCTCCCTAGTAATAATAAGCGTCTCGATCAACTTTCTAATTAATTCATTGCTTTAATAAATCGTACTTTCAATATGAATGTTTTTTTTTTTTTTTTCTAATCTTCATTTTTATTCTAACAAAAACTTTTTAACGTTTGTATTTTTTAACAATCTTTAGATTGTCTAGTCATATCCACCTTTAAAGTAAAAATTTGTGTTCTTATTTTAATATGTAAAACGTATAACCTTAAAAATAAACAAAGTATTTTACCAAAAAAAAAAAAAAAAATAAACAAAGTTGTGTTTGAATGCTCTAATGTTGAATACCTAATAAAAGTATAATCCTTTCAAAGAGTTGCTTATGTTTAATTAATTAACAGGAAAGTGAGGTTACACTTTAAAGAAAGGGATTGATAGGTTTTAACAAATAACATGTTAGAATTTGTCGGATAATTATAGGTTTTAGGAATTGACATCCAACTTAGTTGCAAAATATGACAGATATTTTTTGTTTTAATTAGTTACTTCATTTGTCATTCTAATTGACATATTATTAACCAATCAATAAAATCATCACATATCTTTTACTTTCAACCATACTTATAAGGGTTATGACAAGATTAAAAATTAAGTTTTTCAAAAATTTATTATAGTATTTTGGTGAAAATGACTAATTTTGTTTTAAAATAAACTTTCATATGTTTTGTAATATAAAGATATTTTACATTAATATATTCAATTAATTTTAAATTTTTAATTAATAATAAAATCAGTTGATTTAATTTTTAATAATAAAATATAATTTTAATACAAAATTTTGTTAATTTTAATTTTAAAAACAGTAAAATATATGAGGCATTTTTTTTATAAAAATTTTAAAAGACCTAAAATAATTGTTTTGGTGACATTATCCTTAGATTGAATCCGAAGGGATTAGGTTAATCCAAGAGATAAAAATTTAGATTTGAATTTGTTATTAATTTATATAATTTATTGGATAATAAAAAGTTTTCTGAATCTAGTAAATCTATATATGAGATTCAATTGTCTAAATTTTTATTTATTAAATAAAACTGTAAGACAGAATTCACTCTATTTCTTATCTATTCATACTCCTAACATAACATTGTTCATTTGTCTAAATCAAGCTTTGCTTGCAAATTTATTAACTCATTTGAAGCTTAAAGCAATATTGGAAGGTAAAGGGCAAGCAAATTATAATTTCAAAGTTTGCATGAACAAATCCAGAGAGGATGAAGGCAACTTCCATTATTATCACATAATGGACCCTCTCTCACCTAGACTCTCCCTCTCTAACTTTAATTTTTGTTCAAGTCTCTCTATGTCCCCACATTCTATATATGTACTAGTTGCATACACTTAAAAAAAATGACCCTATACTACACCAAAAGGCAAATGGGTCCAGCTTTCTACATCTCATTTCTCCCATCACTTTCTTTGTGGAATACATCACCAGAAAACTACTATGTCCCCCTATTCATTTTGTTTTTCTTTCTAGTCTCTCAAGTGCTTTCCATCATATATATATATATATATATATATATATATATATATATATATATATATATATATATATATATATATATAAAACCTTTTTGTTCAATTAAAATTTATTTGTATCAACCAATTTTTTGACAAATAAAAAAAATTAATGTTACAACTTACCTTATGCGGTAACGGTAAAACAAAAAGATTTAAAGAGTGAAAATTATCTCTTTAAACCGATTGTTTTCACCGCTGTCGCAAGATATAGTTATAGAGAATATGAAATATAAACCCTATTTTTTTTCAGTTTTGTTTTTTACTAATGATAAAATATCTATGATATGCTACTGTTTTTGCCTCATTCAAGGTCCACAAAGGATTCCAAAAATGTCCCACATGCAATTAAATATACAAGAAAAATAATTGGAAATCCTTGTTTTCTTATCTTATCTAAATGATATCAAAGTAATAATTGAGAGAGGGAGATGGCTTATGAGGAAGAGATAAGCAGATCCAATGTACAGAATTGTACTAGAAAGGGAATCCTAGTTCATGAAATATTAAAATATTTAGTGGCTACTAGAATGAATTAAGTTGGGTTCTTGAATCTTGAGACTCTATTTGGGAGTATCTATTGCTCCATGCTTTAGTCCATGCACAAATTATAGTTGAACATGATGGATATGCTATGGGCTTCCTTCTCTTCATTAATGGAAAATCATGCTCAACTTACAATTTTACCAAACAATATCAATGTATCTACTTATTACCAAAATTGACTTGGTCTCCTTACTTTATGTCAGACTATAATGCTCACAATATTTAATCTTGCTTGTCATAAAAAATAGTTTTAAATATCAGCTCAGAGTATATTAAGTAATTCATTCCTACTGAAGTTATAGGATTTGATCTATATTGTAAGAGCTTTCACTCCTGCATAATGTGGTTCTTGTGAAAATTTATAATAATGCGCCACACTAAGAATATTAATGTGTGAGACTCAACTTAAAAAATATATACATTATCTAACTTAGTTGAGGGTATAGGATAAGTCAATCGATTTATGTGTTTATGTGTCTGTTTGTTCGATCTTCATCTCTATTTATAAAGTCTGAACTCGAACACGGATACGAGAACACCACTAATGTAAAAAACGATTATATATATTTTATATAAAAATTAATAAAATAATATATATTAACAGCTTCTCAAACCAAAGGCTCTGATACCACTGTTGGAGGCAACTCGATGGGGTCAACGAGGAAGCATTTTAACAATTGGGACACATTTTGTGAGAGACACACCACTTGTCCACCTAAAACCTTAAGGTGATAGGTGAGTGGATTCTCCCACTTATAAATGCTCAAGTCACCACATTCCTATCCAATGTGAGACTATTTTTCCCACACGCACACTTGCATTATTCTCAACACAAAATCGCAGTAGGGCACTGTTGAAAAATCTCCAATATCTTCTCCGTAAAGATAGGGCTTCATTAATAATTAATTTCCTAAATAATCTCCATATTCAAAAACTAAGAATACATTTTGAAAAAAGATAAAATCTTTTATCCTTAACTTAAGCGCCACACAAGATTGCATAATATACTAAACAAATTCCAAAAGTCCATATCTTCACAGACACGATGTCGTATGATCCTGCATATGACATCTCGTTCGACATGTTTCTCCAGTTGATAAAACATCTTATTTAACATGTTTCTCCATAAGCTAGTTTTACCAAACATAATACAAATCATAAAAATAAAGAATTAACACCAATGCTATCTCAATATTTTTTTTTAAGTGAATTTTTTTAATTAAAAATAAAAATAAATTAAGAAGAAAAAAGGATGTGCAAATTGATTCTCAAATGAAAGACACTACTAGTGAAGACAATTGGCCATGTCTCTACCCACACTACCAAAATAGCCAAACAATGCAAGTTGCTGTTAGTGTTAGCATCCATATAAGATTTAAATCTTACCATATTCCTTCTGTTTTCTTTTTCTTTTTTCTTCAAATATTATTGAATCACACCCACATCCAAACCTGTCCTAGGGAATTGCCAACTTGTACTTCAATTGGGCCAGTAGGATTTTGTCCCTCATTGTCATAATATTAAGCAACTTTGACCCAAAAAAAAAAATTATATAAACTTTCCCACCTTCAACATGACTTTAGAGGTATTACTTATTTACGCAGATTCTCATATTCACAGAGTGCAATTGAAAATTATCTTTCAACTTTCAAATATATGTTCATTATTTGACCGCATTTAAACTATACTACTTTCTGTATTGAATGCTGATGCTGATCGACGCTAACCACCAAGCAAAATTCCGACAAAATGATTCATTTCTTGTCCTTATTTTTGTAATGATAAAATGATTCAATTCAATTCAATTGCCAAGCAGTGAGTTTGAATTTCTTGCAGTGTTCCAACGTGATATACCTGCCACAATATCTGTTATTCGCAGAGTAGAGAGACTGAAAAAGGGTCCCTGGCAATGGCACCAGAGTTTACAGCTTTGTTCATAATGAATGCTACTTTCCATTAACAGATTGAGAAAAGATACCAACCATTGATGGCATGATTGTGACAAACACTCAGAGATATTTTCAGCCCCTTTTAAAGTAGTTTCCTTTTTACTGTAATACTTCCATCTTATAGGTCTAATGATGCACTATCATTATGTTTCGGACCGGCCAGAGGCCAAATAATGTAAAAGACTCCATCATCAATCCAAAGTCATAAGATACTGAAGGCGCGCAGTGCTCACGCGACCTCCAAATTCATATTCGATCCAGATCACATATTGTTCTTCAGTGTTAGATATTATCTATCAGTTTTTCGCATAACATTATAAAAGATCTCATGCAAGATCAAAGATATGTTCTGACCATAATTTACTCTCACGTTACTTTTCACTTAAAAATTAATTTGAACGTTAAAATATTAACTTTATAGGTCAGTCATCGCTCAACCGCATATGGAACACTTTATAAAATAAAACACATTTAAAGAAACAAACCGGTATATCTTGAGAACATAATAACTTCAGAAAAATATGGATAGATACAATAAATTGAGAGATAGAGACAATATCACATGATAGTTTTTGAACAACCGTTTAGGAACAAAGACATGAAAGGCCTAGGATTATTCTATATGTTTGATAAGATAGAATTTTGTGGTCACCACTAGGACGCACTAGAGGGACCATGAGATCTCAAACACCTATATAGTATCTTTGCTATACTTTAATTTTTGAATTAAAATATTGATACATTTTATTTCTTATTTTTTACTATTAATTAACTCATTTTATAATCAAATGCAAATGATGGTTAATTGACTTATGAATGTTAAGCATATGTCTCCCTTAAAGTCATTCTATAATTGATTTCATTAGGTTTTGCTTTTGATGTTAGGTCACAAACATTATCCTTCTCTAAGACCCCATTCCCAACAAACACACATGTGATGTTCATATGAATTCTCTCTAAAATAAGTACCTTAAGTAATTAATATGGAAGATAAGAAGTATACTCTCTTGGGAATCAAAGTTAATAAGACATGACCCTATGTGGTCCATAGTGTAGATGTTACCTTATTATAAAAATGACATCTCCTTTATATCAAACAAAAAAAAATGACATCTCCGATCTCGTTTAGGCCAACTATAACAACTTATACTTAAATGAATCTATTTAGAACTTTGTTCTGATTTTAAATAGGTCTCCACAAATAAATTGATCCTTTATTCGTTCTCACGGTTTTTGACTGGAGTGTTAAAAAATTAAATCATATTTTTTGAGGTTAAACTTAATTGTGAGAATGCTTTAGGTTAAAAAAAACTTGTTAAATTTGTGTACTTGAGATACAAACATGGTAGTGGTGAGGGATCTCTTCAATTATATGATGATTATGTCTAGTTAGGCGTGTAAGAAAAATGATATGTTTTTCAGCGTACCAACTGTACTCAATGTTTTTTTAATATAATTCCATTATTTATGTTAGCATATGGAAATAATAGATAGGTCTGTACACCACTCCAATTGGTTGAAGTACATCAGATATTCTCAGAATTAGATGCTCATTTTGAAGTGATTGTTAGAAAAGATGGAAAGTATGTACATTAGAATGATTAGATATCTTAGTCCAAAAGGTTTTGATGAATTTTTTGGAACCTGAAATGATTAATTCATGGAAAATTATGTATAACAACGAATTGTAAACATATTTTTTTTTATAATCAAAATTAAAAAGCACTGGGGTGCTAAACCCAAACAAGATTACAAGAGAAAATAGAAAAAAATAAAAATGGACATGATCCCCCAACCGGATGTAATCGGGCAAAGAACAACCAAAACAACTTACCTAAAAAACGGTTTCGGATTCACACACCAATCCGGCCAAAGTAAATTATTATTCACCTTAAAGAAAGTCATGAACCATTCCCATGAGATAAATTTGATAAACCCCATCCCATCAAACCCCAAATAGCCCAACAAAAAATCAATCCAAAAAATCAACCCACATCCAAACGAAAGTGAAACTTACAAGAAGTCTCCAAGTAAGCAATCCACTCCAAAATAGTACCGGCCGGAATGACATCATCCAAGCGAAGCCAAAGAAGCAATTTAATCCACCAATCTCTAGCAATATCACAATGAAGAAAAATGTGTTCTAAATCTTCTTGAAACCGACCACACAAAGAGCACACCAACAAATTAGGGTCTAGTAATACTCCACGTTTTGCCAATTCCGCTTTCGAAGAAAGTCTATTCCAGTTCAATCTCCAACCGAAAAGATGAATACGACTAGGAACCTTTGTCTTCCATAAACGAGAGAAAGCTAAGGAAACCAAATTATTCAAAGGAGGTCTCGAACTTTCAAGTAACAAGATTGTGTCATAAGCATTACTCACCGTGAATCCGGAAGGATTTCTCCACCACACAAATGAATCATCATTCGAGACACATGGTTGAACCGGCGCAAGAAGAATCACCAACTTATGCAAATGTGCCACGGCTGCCCCGTCCTCCGAATCACAATAAATACCAAGAGACCAATGCCAAATTTCGCCTTCCCAACTCCCCATATCGGCCACCTTTGCATGCGGATTATCCGACAACGAAAATAAATCCGAAAAAAGAATTCCAAGAGGTATTGTACCTAACCAAGTATCAAACCAAAATTCCAAAGAAAGACCCCTTCCAAGTTTGTAAGAAATGGAGGATTTAAACCAATTTGAAGGTGACTCCAAATCCGCACAACTAACCGAACAAAGATCCTTCCACCAAAGCGAGACTTTATCATGCGAACGATAAGAAGGTTCATTTAGCATTGCTCTTTGAATATCTCCATACCTACAAAAAGAACGTTAGTCCATAAAGAAGTCTCCGCATTCAAAATGCGCCACTTCCATTTGCTAAGAAGCGCATAATCGAATTGTAAACATATCATGACATGCTTAAATTTCTAGAAAAAAACACTCTCACGGTAAACTTTTAATTATTTATTTAGTTAATTTTTGTATGCTGCATACAATAATAATTTTAAATAATAAAATTTATATATAAATTGAAGGTAAACGTGCAACAAATTACACGGTTATTTTATTTTTTTAATAACAAAATCAATCATTCTAAAAACTATATTCATAAACCTATAAGATATAACATTATTATTCATAATCTTTGTACTCTATGTAAAAGATCAATTGTTTCTGCTATTAGGAAACCATAAATGAAAAAAACAAAAGGTATGAAAGCATGTTGATAATCTGAACATGTTTTCTCATATTTGACCACTTTACTTGAAACAGCTTTGAGAGTAGTTTGTCCCACAATAAAACCTTCGGTCCTTAATTAATCCTACCGGTGGAAAAAATCTATTCAAGTCCACAAAAGCATGTTTCCCTCACATATACCATAGTATCCCACCAGTATATGTTTCCCTCGTATCCACCCATACACCAGAACTTCATGTGGGTCAGTCAAAAAATTCACAAGTGCACCTTTCTTCACATATACTCCGTCCGCCGAAATATATCAAACATGACATCCCTAACAATGTCATATCAGTATTTTAAGTATGGAAACTCTCTACAATGAATCACGTGTTTCCCAAATATATCTAAACACGCCTTACGATAAACAGGACAAACCTCGTCAATAGGAAATAAAGGAATCATAAGGTGGTATCTTAGGATAGTACATTACTCCACCGCAGACATTTGTTGCCTAACTCATCAATAAGAATAGCAAGGAGAAAGTTTTGACCATGTGCGGCTTGCAAATAACCAAAAAACTATTTTTTATCTTGTGATCATGTCAAATTTACATCCATGTCCATGACAATTTTACTAACAAACGCATTAGCCAAAATATGTTGAGCTTTAGAAAGGACGATATTTTTGTTCATCTGCTAAGGTCAAAATCTAGAATCGCAATCCTAAGATCAACTAAAACTCTATCGAAATCTGAATCCTTACCGAATACTCTATTGTCTCTCAATATATTGAATTTAGTTTCAAATATAGAGGTAGCATAATTTATATTTAAAAAAATTATGTTTAAAGAACAATGTTTTCTAAATAAAAATAATATTTATAATTTTTTTTTTTAGTTTTTAAATTATTTTTATAACATAAATATAAAAATTTTCATGAATCAATTTTATTATTGCATTAACTAAAAAAATATATGTTATTAATCACATATTTTATTTATAATTTATTAACCAAAATTACTACTTCATTAACTAGTAAATTATATAATACTAACCAAATTCTGATATTAAAATATAAAATATAATAATCCATCTTTACACTCTATTAATCAATTTTATTTGCTATATTTTATAATTTTAATATTATAATTTAGTTAATATAATGTAAAAATTGGTTATCATAATTTATATTTTAATGTCAGAATTTGGTAAATGTTAGATATTTTATTTGTTAATAACATTTATTTTTGTGGTTAATATAATAATAAATTTGCCTAATGACAAACTGTATATTTGTGTTGCAATATTAATTTTGAAAAATAATTTTTTAAAAATATTATATTATATTTTAAAAAATTAAAAATATTGTTCACCGTACAAATACAGTCGAGAGTGTTTGGTGTGAGTATTGGGTGTATACTTTAGTGTAAGAATAACATAGATCTACAACAAAATACAAATTTTTATGAAAACAAAATTACACTCATCAGTTGGAAATAGACCACCGACTTAACGCAAAAATTGATACGACAGGTCCAATAAATGGTGCAGACAAATAACCCTTTTTTAAAAGTTTTTTATTTGACATCCTATACGTTTTACATTTTTTATTAATTAATTTTATCCCTTTTCTTAATTTATCATTAAAAAATGTACAGTTTTTAAAGTAAAATTACTTTAAAAAATTTTATACGCCAAATAAATTTTCATTTTGATTCTCATTTGGGATTATTCAAGGGGGACAAGGGGTTAACACAGGCTGGGAGACGGTGCAAAGGAGGGGTGGAGGACCGAAGAATAAGCAGGGAGCTCGATGGGAAGTTAAGAGAGGGAAAGGATTTGGTAGGGATGAAGCAATTTCAAATTACTACTTTTCAGAATATCCATATTCACATGGGGCCAAAGAGATGTTTGAAGTCTTCAGAGAGTATGGGCTGATTGAGGAGGTGGTCATTCCACCCAAAATAGTTTGTGCGATTTAGGAAGGTGGTGGATGAACGTGTTTTGGAACTTAAACTAGACAACATCGTTATCAAATATAAGAAGATATATGCAAATATCTTGAAGTTTCAAAGAGTTAGGAGTGAGGGTTTTGTTCATAAGCAAAGCAACGGGGGGGAAAGAATGTCAACATGGGTCTGGAAGTGGAAGAAGAGAAAATCAACACCAAGCATTCAAGAAGAACAATAAGAAAACTTTTTCTCAAGTGGCACGTGAACATGGCCCTGATGTAAACATTTTAACGTATCAGACTAGTGTGGAGCAGAAGCAGGAGATGAATCCAAATAGGACAACTAAGGAGAGGAAGCCATCTTTTGCTCACTTACAATATAACATCCAAGGCGTAAGGTTGAAAAGGTTCGAGAAAGCTTTTGTCGGGGTTGTAGAAGTTCCAGGAATGTCGTATAATGTCCAGGAAGCCTTCCATATTGAAGGTTATTTTGGAGTTAAAGCTACTCCTCTTGGTGAAAATTAATTCATGTTGGAAGAGCAGGAGGAAGGGGAGATTAAGGCCTTGATAACCAAAGTTGAGGATTGAATATGGCAATGGTTTTCAGAGGTTCATCCATGGTCTCCAAATTATGTTGATAATGAAAGGCTTGCTTGGTTGTTGTGCTATGGTATTCCATGCCATGCATGGTCCCTAGAATTCTTTGAGTTTCTAATGTTCCCGGTGTGTGTGTGTGTGTGTGTGTGTGTGTGTGTGTGTGTGTGTGTGTTTGTTCTGATGATGAAACAAGAGAGCAAGCAAAGTTTGGTGCGGCTAAAATTCTTGTTAGAACTAAGTCTTGCATGGTCTTAAATGAAACTTTTAATATGGTATCAATGATCACATATATATGGTGTAAATCTTGCGGAAGACATGAATGGTCTAAGTGAAATTTTGATTCCTAAGGAAACTGCGGAAGTGAAGTCTGATGGTGATGATAGTAGCTGGAATTTGGAGGATGATGGTGCCACATGGGATCAAGACAATTTTGATGAAGGAGACAAGGAAAATAGTACGAAGGATAGATACAAAATTCGGGCAAAATGCAATTGTTATTTTCAAGGAAAATAGGACGGAAGGTTTGAAGGTACATATGGAGGAGTGTGTAGGAGGGTCTGGCTAGAAGTACAACAAGGATGTAGATGTTTTAGAAAAAAGAAGTTATAGAAGAAACTTTTCATGATCAAACATTAAATGCTGAGTCAGAAGAGTAGGGTTTAGTAATGATGAAGAAGTAAATCTAGAGAGAAAGTCAACTTGTTAGGCCCATTGTATCTCGAAGAATGGTGGAAATATTTTGTAAATTTTGGAGGAAGATGGGCCTAGTGTTTCAAACTCTATATCATGTACCCCTGTAGTAGGTTAGAATGCCTATCATTACCAGATGAGGCATGTGAACTCAAAACAAGGGTGAAGTGGACACTGAATTAGCCTGGGAAGTTAAGACTGTTGATGCAATTCCAATATATTGTTGTATGTTCTTGAGTAAAGCCAATTTTGGATGAAGTGGAGCCTTCCATGGGAACTTTTATGCATTGTTGACCGTAGTAGCTATTTATACAAAAATACCAATATTGGGAACTTTACTCTTGCCTTTGAAACCTGGTGGAAAACCATGCTTGAGAAAACATGTTTCAATGGTATGGTTTGTCATGCCACAGTGAGTGCATACACGACTATGACCTTTAGGACCATAAAATGCCTGAGATTGTCCTTTTGAAGCATTGTAACCGAGATTACCAATCTAAACCTATATAGATGTGACCTCATCAGAGTTTCCAACACTTGGGATTATAGGAGAAATTGAGCTATCCATCTCTCTTTCTTGTTGAATAATGAGAGAGAACATTTTGTCAATATCAGGTAAGGGGTTCATCATCATAATTTGTGACTTTGAATTAGTGAACTTTTCACTGAATCCTGTAAGCAAACGAATCACATAATCCTATTCTCTATATCGTTTAACTAATATAATAGCACCACACGAACAAGGGATCGCACAAGAACATGCAGGAATTGGGAGGTAGTTTTCTAGTTCATCCCACATAACCTTCAATTGAGTAAAATGATTGGAAACATCGAGGGTACCTTGACAAAACTTGTAGAGATATTCTTGAATATCGGAGAAGCAAAAGATTTCATTGTGAGAGAAACGAGTCTGCAAGTTTTTCCAAACCCCAGTTGCACTGTCAATCCAAAGCATTGATTTTGCAATCGATTCTGAGATTGAGCATTGAATCCAAGTGAGGACCATGGTATTGCATCGAATCCAAGATTGATACATAAGATCAGTAATGGAAGGTTTGGTTAGGGTTCCATCAATGAATTTGTCTTTGTTCTTGGAGATCAACACGATTTGCATAGATCAGGTCCAAGTGTGATAGTTTTTTGTCATCAAGAGGTGGTGAAATGAGAACAAGTACATGATTTTCATTAGGATGTAGGTAATACATATTTACAAAATTGGTGGGTAAATCAGTGAAGGTCCGGTGTTCCATTGCAGAAAGAAACATAAGAGAATCAAAAACAAGAAATGCGATTTACCAGGAATAAAGGTGCAATAGAGATTAAGACTCGAAAGAAGTTGAAAGGATTTGCAGAAAGATGGTGAAACACATGGAGAAGATGAAAATGGCTACCAGAGCTTAACCAGGCTTTGATACATGTTATTAATGGAGATCTCATTTGTCATGGTAGATCAAAACCAGAAAACCAACAAGAAGAGAAAAGTAATAAAAATATTACTATTTCATTGATGATTGATAGCAAATATAATGCTATATATACACATACATAGTTTGTTAGAGTGGGTTAGAGAATCTAACTACCTATCTGAATAAAAACTAACTGAGCTAAGTATACAAACAAGATAAATACACCATATTATGTACAAAATACACAAATACACTACATCTTGAATATACTTAAGCTAATACATCAAAACTAATAAAAATGGTAATTAGTTAGACCAAGACGATCTCTAAAATAATTATATTGAGCACATTCAGATAAAGTAGTCCACCACATGTTATGATTCACAATTTTTTGGTCTGATTCAATTTATCTGTATACGAATTCTCTTTGCAAAAGATATGTGATATTTTAAATCTAAATGAGCAAACCTTGTCCATGTTATTTCTCCAACTAGTCAATAACTTCTAAGGAACTAACTTTCCATTATATAAGGCTTGAATTGCAAGAGCTTGTTAATCACTCTTTAACCACAGGTGGTTCTATTCAATTTTGTTTGCATGGTGGATGACTAACATACATCTTGTAATTCTACTTAAAAAAGGTGGTTATTCCTATCTTAGTCAAAAAAAGCTCTAAAAAAAAGTGTCAAAATAATCTTTGAATATGCTACCACATATCAAGACTCTCAGACTTATTCTAAAAGATCCACCTATATTTTACTTGATCCAACTAAGATTAGGCATAATCCAATTTATTTGAAGAATTTTTTGTGATAGTGGATGTTTGCGTTTTATATCAAATGCTTTAATAATTGTGAAATCCGATATTAAAGAGTACATGTTTCCTTTGAAAAATGGTGAATAAAGAAGCATCAACTTTTTAAGGTAGTTATTTTCTCTGTTAATCATTGTTGTACATGCTTTGAATCTAATCAGGGGCGGTTCCAAGGCCAGCGAGCCCGGGCATGCGCCCGGGCTCAACCCCTATTTTCTTTATACTCTCCCTAATTAATGGTGTAAAGTTTTTGTTCAGGGTGTCTAAAATTTCTGTCCGCCACTGAATCTAATGATCTTTTTTAGATGCTAAGTTTTATAAATAATTAGAATAATTATTGTTAGATAACATGTTTAATCTATGTACTCTAACCACTATCCACAATATTATAAATGTTGTTTATGCATCTCCCGTCAAATCTTATCGAGACTATTCCTTCCATCCAAATTTTAAAGTGTTTCAGAGTGAAGAGACATTAAAGAAAAAGATGATTTATATGATTTTGATATATGTCTCTCACTCTCTCTTAGTAAAATTGTTATTTGTTGCAATTACATTTTGAAATAATTAATTGACAAGGAAAATAGCTGGTAGATCATACTTCTTATAGATTTTCTTTTGCATTTGAATATTTGAGAGACAAAAACTGAAGCAACTATATACATCTTTATATATTATAACTCTATTATTTGTGCTAGAACATATTAGTTTGGATTTCATGTACACTTCCCAATAAGAAATAAAATATTTTGAAGAACATGAGAGACAAGAAATCATCTTATCATTTTTTTACTATTTTTTTATTGATTGAAAGTCTCATTATTTGATAAAGAATATATTTTTAACTGAAGTTAAAAAGCTACTTTTCAAGTCCCAACAATTCGAAAGTTTCCCAATCAAATGACCATATCATGTTTTCAAAAACCAAAATATTTTTAAATTGTTCAAATTCTATTATTATTAAAAATAAGCTTCGGAAATTTTAAATATTAATGTTCTGGATTTTTAAAAGTCAAACTATTGAAAAATTAATAAATTTAACTTTCTCAAATTTCCAACAAAAATAAAAAAACAGAAATTTAAAAATTGTAAATTTTATGAATTTTTAAATTTAATATTTAATGATTTTTAAAAAAATTTCTTCATAAATTCTCAATATTAACTATCTCATTTTCCAAAAAATTTCAGCAAAGACTTTCCTAATATTTTAAAAGATATCAATTTTATGGAAAAAAGATTTTTGAGATTTTGCTCACCAAAAATATTCATAAATCTTGAAAAAATTAACTTAATACTTTTCTATATTTAAAAAAAAAAAAAAAAAAGAAGAAGAAGCTATTTTACTATTTATTTTTCCAAAGTTTTGGAGGTGGGCTGAAAAATTGTTCTTATTATATCGAAGAATTTTACCTATCGTCCCCTCCTAATTATAAGTGACACCCCACATATTTTAGTAACTCTAAAATATTTCCTTTTTCTTTATTTATAAATTACAGTATTTTTTCTGAACGCATACGCCTTCATAAAAAGACCAAAATAATCAACAACAAAAATTTGAACTGTTGAATTTTTTAAAATATTCGAACATACTCCCCTAGCAATTCTTAGTGCAAATTTGTTTATAATTTAAATTTATTTTAAAATAAAATAATTATAAAAGTGATGTCCATATTTCCTTTACTAAACTTTTGAAATCTTCAATTTAGAAATGTTTGATATGATACAAATTTTATCAATAATTTCGAAATCATTCGTATGCATATTTGTATTTTTATCGACAATTTTAATATTATCGATATATTTTATTTTTAAAATTTTATCATATATTTTTAAATTTTCCGTATAATACCAACCATTTCAAAAATTTAGTTAAAATTATATTTTTTTTAAAACTATGAGAATAATATGGAAGTACTTGGTATAATTAAGAAGGTGTCACTTAAAATTCTCATTGTATGAATGGAAGTGAAAATAAAGCCCATTCAACGCAAATATGGATTTCATGTTTAGTCCAAAAAATAAAAACGAAACAAACAGAAAATTGAATTTTAAGGGGAAGTATTATCCACAACCTCATAATTGGACATCTACCCTTATAAAGGAATAAACCAAAATATTCATTTTTTAAGAAAAACTACCCTCACACTTCTTTATTCAGGATAACTTTTATTGTACTAATGTTTTTTTTTTCTAAAGAAACATAAATAAAGATGATATTTACATTACATATTTGTGGAAGACAATATGATAAAAATTTGAATGTTGATAAGTTAGGGTGTACTATAAAAGTGGGAAGAGGGATATATTTTTAAGATAGGAGATGTCATAGAATTTGACCTAAAAAATGTGACGTCAATATATTATTCCTCTTTTTTCTTTTTGTATGAGATTTGATTCAAATTTTGTTTATATTTTGGCTTGTAATTGAATATTATCTTTACTTTATAATTTAATTTTCATTTCTCTTTAGTTTATAAATAAATGAAATTTGACGTTATAATTTTATTTATATTTTGGCTTGTAATTGAATATCATCTTTATATTCATTTATTCATTTCAGTTCCTTTCCGTTTGGTTAAGAAAGTGACAAGTCTCCCTCACTATGGAAGCTCAGAAAAGCACTGCTTCCGGCCACCGCAGGTGTGTAAACGGAAAGCTTCATAATTTTTTTTCTTTGAAGCTTGTTTGGAGATAATATTGCATGTGTTATTCTGAAAAATCAATAGTGTTTGTTGATGACTTTGCATGTATGTTTTTGTTTTTGCATATTATCCTGGAGACAATACGTGTGTTGTTGATGCTGGTTTATTGAAGTATTATCAGGAGGTGATGTGGTTTCTACAAATAGGGCAAAGAAAAACAAATTTCAAGTGTCTTACATTTCCATTTCATCCGGTAGTAGCAGGTTGTATAAAAATTGTGTTGTTGAAAAGACATGAAAGTTTTGGTTTCTGTTGATTATGTTGTTGTGCTTACATACATGTTAAAATGAAATTTTGCTTGTAGTTGTTGAGAGATTTCTTTAAACTTGTTGATTATGTTTTGATATCTTAAAGCAAGAGATTTGTTGGTTTCTGTTGATGTTGTTTTTTAAAAATGCTTTTGTCGACCTTGTCTTGCCTAATGTGTGCATAGACTATGCATTGAAATACTCTAAGTTTGTTGAGATCTGATGGATGTCCCGATCAAACTTCTTCAAGTGTCTTTATATCTAATGCAGTCGAAGAACATCTGTTTATCATATATGTTGCTGTCGAAGCCAACATGCATCTAACTCTCTCCAAAACAGTTCGATTAAACCTTTCAGCTAAACCATTTTGTTGTGGAGTACCTACAGTAGTTCAGTGTCTTGCAATACCATAGGCTGCACAATAACTGTTGAACGCCTCATTGCAAAATTCAAGGCCATTTTGGATTCTCAACCTCTTAACCTTTCTGGCAGTCTGATTTTCGACCATAGGCTTTCAACTTTTGAAGTTCTCAAAAGTTTCATCCTTAGTCTTCTGGGTGAATACCCATAATTTTCTGGAATAATCATCAACTATGGCTAGAAAATATCTTGCTCTTGAATGTGAAGGACACCTTGTAATCTTCTAAAGATCATCATGGATGTAATCAAGGGATCCATGTGTTCTTTGTTTGTCTTTATTGAACCTCACTCTGCAATATTTTCCTAGTACACAGGGTTCACAAAACTTCAGTTTTTCGACTTTGTCTCCATCAAGCAGATTTTATTTCCCTAATTCGACCAGACCCCTTCACAGACATGGCCCAATCTCGTGTGCCAAATTTTTGTCTTCGACAAAGATTTTGTGGATGCAATTTTTTTCGAACCACTTACAACTTCAGCACCAAGGGTATACAAGCCTTGTTTCTTCATGCCTCTCAAGACTTCCTTTGACCCCTTCATGACTTTTAGGATACTCTTCTTTCCTTGAAAAACATATCCTTTGTTGTCAAATTCACCAAGAGAAATCAATTTTCTCTTCAAATCATGTACATACCTGACTTCAGTCCCACCAATACAGACTGAAATCTTGTAAGCTTTAGTCTTTCCCAGCAATACAGACCCACCATCTTGATCACATAATTCCTTGAACAAGTCTTTGTTTGGAGTTATGTGTCAAGTGAAATCTGAATCCATAATCGACTATTTTCTTGAGTCACAACTTGAAACCACAAGGACATCAAATGAGTCGAAATCATCTTGAACAATAGCTACGTTTCTACTATCCTTACCTCCATGATATTTCGGGAGTTCAGGGCACACCTTTCTTGTGTGACCCTCCTTCTTACAAGAATAGTATCGAATACCAGATGCTTCACCACCGTAAGACTTCTGATGACTTTTATCTTTCTTCCTGTCAAACTTACCATCATTTCGCAAAATATTTCCCTTAACGACCAAACCTTCACCAACCGTTAAAGGTTTATGCTCCTTTCGTTCGTTCAAGTCCTTAGAATACAAGGTTGATTGAACTTCTTCAAAGATCAGGGACTCCCTTCCATACAAGAGAGTTTCTTTGAAGTGGGCATATGTTCTAGGCAAAGTGCACAACAACAACACTTGATCTTCATCATCGATCTTCACATCAATATTTTCAAGATCAAGAATTAACTTGTTGAACATATACATCTCCTCAGCTAATACTTTGTCTTTAATTAGCTTGAATGAATACAAAGTTTGCTTCAGGTATAGTCGATTTACCAGCGATTTGGTCATGTACAAACTTTCACGTTTTACCCATAACCTTGATGCCGTCGTCTCCTTTGATACTTGTCGAAGACCCTTCTCCAAGGCTCAACAAGATTGCGTTGTGGGCTCTCTCTATCATGGTCGTCTTTTCTTTTTTCGTTAAGTCAGCGTCCATAGATGCCTCCCCCTTCAACGTCTTCAAACAACCCTATTAGACCAGTAGGGATTTCATCTTCAAGCGCTACGACCGAAATCGTTCACTCCGGTGAGCTTTTCAATCTTATACTTTGTTGAAGGCATCTTCTCCCCGCTCACCGCACCGATTTGTTGTGAAAAATGATGCCGAAATCACAAAATATAATAGATTTCTTTCGGCAAGAAACCCACAGGGGTAAGAAAAAGTAGGAGAGAAATAAGAACACAATGAATTGGTTATAACTACTATTCTTTACTTTCTCTTTATTCAAGATTACAAGTGTTACAAGAATAACAAATAACACTCTCACTCTAATTAGGATTTGCAGTATGCAATGATGAGAGACTAGTATGTTATTTATAATAAATCTAACATACTAAACTAATGGGTTTTTCACAAATACCCATTACAAGTTAACTTAGGGTACAAGCTAACGTAAATATTTGGACATAACAAACAGGCTCAATTCAAAATACTAACAATCCTAGCATTTCGACACCCACATACTAGAACACACTTCGACTACAGTATGTAGGTCTTTGACATCGGCATGTGAACATAATTCGACGTCATGCATAAATTTTGTCGAACCATAAGCTATTCTTCGACCCAAAAGAGTTCGATCCAATTATCACACATCATTTACTCATTGATTAGACACTTTAATTCATCAATTCATCATGAATTCACCTTTAACATCAAAACACCAAAACATATCATATTCACCATTAAAATAAACATTCATCCCAACAATCATCATGTAAATCCCGATAAATGACATAATTAAATATCAATAACCAACAATGACATTTAGGACAATTTCCTAATCAAAACACATAAAAACATCATGATTAAAACAATGGACCAATAAAATCTATTGGACAAGAAGGACCATTCCCTACCCCCATCATGCTCACCCATAAAAGAAAAATCTCCCCTTTAGCTTAGATTTTCCAGCAGCAAGTTCCCTAATTAAACTTTGTTTTTCTTTCCTTAAACCATAGACTTGTTCTTCTTACTCTTTCTCTTCAACCTCTTACTCTGCACGTACTGTAAAACTTCTCCTTACTCTTTCCACTTTTCTATTTATAATAAAACATAATTCTCCTATTTAGGCTATTCCTTTTCTACCCTTAATCATTTCCATATTCCCCTCCTTGCCCCATATTCCTCAACTAACTCATATTTTCTTTTTAATTTTAATAACTAATAATCTAATTACTTCTAGTTATTCTACCAATTCGTCAATGCTCTCACTACACCCACCATTTAACCCAATAATATCATCAATATAAACAAATAAATCATCAAATAACTAAATAAAACAATTATCGACTCGATTAAAATGATTATAAGGGGTGTTACAACTGACCTGTAAGATTAGCATTCCAACACTTAAGTCAATATGTGATGTGAGGGAGAATAGCGAATTGAATTTGAAACTAAGTACTTGAATCGACGCGCTCTCTATATATAGTGGAGACGATATAACAATCTTCTATATGTTAGGCATGAATTGCAGAGAGTCGTTGGATGTATATGGAGTTTGGATCCTTTGTACTTATATGCAAGATATTTCTCGCGTGCTAAGAAGATTCTAACAGGATTGTTGCTTCTTTAGAGCAGTCAGTCGGGGATCAATATGGTCGGTGTAATACCCCTTTTCTATTCCCAAAATAATTCATATATTAACAGAGTAATAAAGCATGCATGTAACTAAAAGGTGTCACATGTCATTTCCACAACAATGAAAACCAACCAAAACTAAACACACACACACACACACACACACACACACACACACACACACACACATATATATATATATATATATATATATATATATATATATATATATATATATATATATATATATATATATATATATATATATATATATATATATATATATATATATATATATATATATATATATATATATATATATATATATATATATATATATATATATCATAATCTTGATCATGATTATAACACTTTTGAAAAATTTCATGTTTCATTAATATGCATATCGCAACGAAATAACATTTTCAAGCATTTCAATGATCATATTCTATACTAAAATCATATACCAATATAATGACATTATCACATAACAAATATGTCATAAGAATTTAAACATGGGCACCAAGGCCACTTAACAAAATATATCCAAATAAAATGTTAACTAAGAAAATATATAATAATAACTCAAAACAACAAACATGATTTCAAATAACCCCGGTGTTACATGACCAGAACATCGACTCTCTACCTTATTAAAACAAATTAACCGAACAAGCTCCTCGGCTAATCCTCGTGCAAGCACAACTACTCGTCCAAACCTGCATGATGTCGCATAGAACATCATTCAAACATAAGGGTGAGAATTCACATCATTATGAATATATATAATATGAACAATGAGTATAGTATCCAGATAATCCAACAATTCATCACACTTCATAATTTAAAAGAGTTTCACTATTGCACATAGCATAAATTTCAGATTATCACATAAGCACACTTCAAATTCAAACATCACATAGCAACCGATGTGACTCTAAATGCAATTAATGTGATCATGCATGTGGTACCAATGTGAACATCAAGTTCACCGCTTCCGATTCCATATTTAAGAACCAAAGCCACGCTTCCGATCCGGACAAGACCAAAGCCCTCAAATATGAACATATAGTCCACCGCTTCTGAATCCACAAAGGAACAAAGCCACCTTTCTATTTCCACACTAGGATCAAAGCCAAAACCAGAGTATCATCTCCCCATGAACGCATGTGCAACAAATTCACAATATATACCATTAAGATTATCACACAATCTTAATTATCCAAGCATATCACAATAATTCGCCATATTCGAATTATCCACCAACACGTTGCACAACATATATTCATCATCAATAAAGCATTCACTTAGCATATATCAATCATACATAACACATAGCATACAAGTCAGTCAATGTTATTCACACAATTCACCAATTTACCATATTCATATACAAAAGTCCAAGTATCATATATCCATACAAATTCAATTCAAAAGCTATCCAAACATTGTTGAATAAATTATTAAAATACATGGAAATCCCTACTAAAATATAAGCATACAGGATCCCAAAGCAAAGAATCAAAATTCACAAAATTGCATCATTGGGCCGCACTACGCATCCGCTTCTACGCTACGCGCGCTCTGTCGACGAGACGCGCCCTCTGCGATATTTGGAAAAAACCTCATTTCTGAAAACACTTCCAATATTCGTTTTAAAGATAATAAATCCAATCAAATCACCAACAATCATGCATACAAGGGTTTCTAATCATAGTTCTACCATGAGTTATCAACATAACAACACAAAACATGATTAAATCACCCAATTTCATGGATTCTACACAAACCCTAACATTTGAAAGTTGTGAAATAGAGAGATGAAAACTTAATCATACAAACTACTCATTGCATACCATACATACCCATAATAACAAGGATTCTCCCCCTTACCTCTTGAAGATTCCTTTTCTTCTAGGTTTTCCTTCTCTTTCTCTATTCTCCTCTTTCTTCCTCTTTCTCTTCTCTTGTGTTCTCTCTCTTCTCTTCTACCAAATAAGTTATGAGACTAAACCTAATCCCTCTTACTATCTTTCTCTAATCAAATGGGCTTAGTCACACCCTCCTCCTATTATTTCTATTTCTAATAATTAGGCCCAATATCTATTATCTCATTATCCTACCAATAATTTTAAATAGCATAATTAACTCATTAATACACAATCAAATAATTATCACACCAAGTGATAATTAAATAAATAACTACCAAATGATTATTTGAATAAATAAATAAATAAAATAGAAAAATCGAGATGTTACAGTCGGTCCAGAACAAAAGCTATTTTGAGTATCTTTTCATAAAAAATATTTTAGAGATTTTTTTTAAAATTGTGTAACAATCACAATATTTTAATCTTTAATAATGTATTATTATGTTACTAGATGTCAAAATTAATCTTTTAATTTATAGAAAATGAGTTTAAAAACTTTTAGTATTTAAAAAAATTGTAATTTTTTTTAAAATATAAAGTAAAACTTTATTTTTTAAAAGGTAAAACGAACAGACTCATTATCCAATTAAAATTTTAATTAATTTTATTATTTAATTTGATCCTTAATAAAATAAAAATTTGTAATTAAGAACACATTTTTACATACATACATATATATATATATATATATATATATATATATATATATATATATATATATATATATATATATATATATATATATATATATATATATATATATATATATATATATATATATATATATATATATATATATATATATATATATATAGGGGATGACTCAAGTGAGAACACTTGGTTATTATGAGAAATGAGAATAATGAATCACGACCATTAGATTTGATTTTAATGGACTGGATTGGTTTCTCTTTCCATGATCCTTAATATTTATTTTAAATCAACACAGAAAGAGAAACCAATCCAGTCCATTAAAATCAAATCTAATGGTCGTGATTTATTGTTCTCATTTCTCATAATAACCAAGTGTTCTCACTTGAGTCGTCCCCTATATATATATATATATATATATATATATATATATATATATATATATATATATATATATATATATATATATATATATATATATATATATAGGGGACGACTCAAGTGAGAACACTTGGTTATTATGAGAAATGAGAACAATGAATCATGACCATTAAATTTTGATTTTGTTGATTTTAATGGATTAGATTGGTTTTTATTTCTATTCTGATTTAAAATAAATATTGAGGAGCGTGTATGGATTGGAGCGTGAACCAAGGGTCACTCCCATCTAAATATTTACCAAATAGAAGTCTTAATTGATTAATGGTCAAATGGAGTAATAAGATTAATTAAATTTTTAATTGAATACTTAATTATATTTTTAACTAATTGATATGTGATCAATATAAGTAAATATTAGGAAGATCCATTTCGGAATAATATTTACTTATATATGTGTGTTAAGATCTCTATTATATGGGACAAGTTAGACACAGGCCAGGCCCGGCCCTAGGGGCAGGCAAGCAAGGCCTTTGCCTAGGGCCTCATTTTTCTTCTTCTCTTATATGTGCTATTTTAGTGAGATTTTGTAGCATTCATTTTCAATTTTGTATACAGTATATGGAATGCATTGATCTCACGTGAATCGGCGCTAGTACAGTAATACTCCTATCAATTTGCATTAATTATTCAGCAGCTTTACGTCTTCCGCATACATATGAACAACAATTTAATATTATTATTATTAGTAATTAAGTTTTTTAATTGATCATTAAAGATCATGTGATCACGAGGATTTGATATTTTATATAAAGTAGGTTTTTATTTTGTTTTAAACAAATAGCTAAAATTTTGAAATACTAGGTTATGACCCGCGCGATGCGCGGGATTATTATTATTTTTTATAGTTCATATTTTTTTTATATTTCAAAAATATTAAATTGCAATTATAAAAATCTGCATTGTTATTGAAAATATAAGTAAAATTGAATTTCAATTATTTGGCTCTCTATTTGTTGATTTTATTCAATCACATAATAAACTTGTAAATAAATAAAAATAAAATATTTTTATAGGGCACAAAGGTTACAATGGTCTTGATTAAAATTTCAGAGGTTGTAAACGTTGTTTTAAAAACAAATATTATCGGTTATAAAGTCTAAAATGAATGATAAGAGATATAGTTTTAAATGAATGATAAGAATTAGAAGACTATCTACCTTAAAAAAATAACAAAATTAATATAAAAAATAAATTAATTGAATGTAATCCGTCTAACCCTTGATTGAATTAAGGAATTCATTTTGCTTATGTGCAATCGGACAAATCAAAATGTCTGCAAATTTTAAGAAAAAAAGAAAGTATTTTAGTTCTCAAAATTGATAGCATAAGTGCAATTATAAGTTACAGACTAAAATACAAAAATAAAATAAGTATTATGAAGTTAAATATCATAAAGATAATATGTAACAATAATAATATCAATCTCTTCAGCACACCAAAATAGACACCTGACAAAATATCAATAATAACAATATAAAAAATAAATAAATTAAATATAATTTGCAATGAATCAATTGAAATTCATTTGCATTTCATGCAATCAAACACATGAAGACTTGTAAAACTGTAAAAAATAATAGTTTAATTTCCAAAATTGAAATTAAAAAATGTAATTAGAAGTTTGGAGACGAAAATATAAAATATAAAATGAATTAAATCTGACATTACCTATCATGAAAAAAATAACACTTAATAGTTAAATGTGGAAACCAAAAAATCTATGTGGTCCATTGGTAAAAAGTTAACCAACAAACAGAACACTTTGTTGTTAGAAAATTAGAATGTTTACTTAATGTATGAAATGAAGAAAGAGTTTAATTTTTTATGCAAATGAGACTCTATATAAAATAATGTAAATGGTAAAAAATAAATATTAGTACAAACATAACGGAATGATTAATTGAATTCTAATTATCATAATTAATATTTATCATATTTCTTTAATAGAAATAATTGATTAGGATGCAAAACTGTAAATATTGAAGAAATCATAAGTGAATAATTTATTAAGTAATTATTATCATAATCCATTGACATTCATTTAACGAAAATAATTTGTGTGGGCATCCAAAAATGAAAAGTATTAGATACTGATAGTAGTATAGAAGAAGAAAAAAAAAAGAGAGTGAAGCATTTGAGTGACGCCTAAAATTTTTATATAATGTAGAAATATTATTTTACAATATTATTAAAAAAAAGTATTATTTTACATTATTATTAAAAAAACGTATTTACCAAATGAATTTATAATATAATAATTTTTTAATGTATGAACTATTTCTTTTTTCTTAGTAAGAATTGAATTAAGTTTTTTTGGGGATATATATATATATATATATATATATATATATATATATATATATATATATTATTTTAATTATTATTAATATTATTTTTGTTATGATTACTATTATTTTAATTATTAATTATTATTGTTGTTGTTATAATTATAATTATTTTAATTACTAATATTGTGTCAATTTAATAACTAATAGATTTAAGATTGTCGCAATACATATATATTAATTATTATTTATATTATTATATTTATTTTTAATGTAGGGTTAAATTAGTAAAATTAAAATTAGAGTGTGAGGTCAAATTAGTAAAATCAAAATTAGGGTTTGTGCTTAGAGTTGTTATGAGGTTGACATGTGGCTAGGGTTGCCATCATGACAACCTTGCATTTATATATATTAAGATTAAGATTAAGATTAAGATGTTATATACTATTATTTTTGGTTTTAAATTTTAATTCTATAGTTCATCAACAATTCATATTGGTGAGATTGATTTTATATGAAATAACATATTGACAATCAAGTAGTGTTTTTTTTTTCACATTTAATCTTAATTTATAATCTTTTTATTTATTTATTTCTAAACTTTATTTTACTTAAATTTAAAATAATGTCAACTAGAATAGTTGACATTAAAAAGTTATTTAATAAAATTTATGATATTTCAAAAACATTAAATTAATTAATTATACATTAATTAAATAAATAATTTTTACAAATTAAAAAAATTTAAATAAAATAATAATTGAGTTTATAAAAATATTATTTGAAGCCTCGTATTTTAAATTCGCCTTAGGCCTTAACATGGGTTGGGCCGGCCCTGGTTACACATTAGACCATTTGTTTCAACTATTTTCTAAAATTACTTTTATAATGGTACATATTTTTGTTTAAAAAATTACAAAGAATTTAAAAAAAGACTACAAATAAAAAATTGATTTAAATAGTTATTTTAGATATTTTATCATTTTAATATAACTTTAATTTTTGATATTAAAATTAAAAAAAATCATTTAAATTTAAAGTTATTTGAATAACTTTTCATATAAATGATTTTTGAGATTAATTTTTTTGAAAAATTATGTGAATTTAACTATGTTTTATTGTGTGCGTGCGTGTGTGTGATTTTAGGTATTTTATCATTTTAATATAACTTTATTTGTTGTGTGTGATTTAAATAGTAATTTTATGTATTTTAACATTTTAATATAACTTTATTTTCTGATATTAATTTTTTTTTTTTAAAAATCATTTAAATTTAAAGATATTTTGAATAAGTTTTCATAAAAATGATTTTCGAGATTTATTTTTTTGAAATATTATTTGAATTTAACTATGTTTTATCATCAATAATGTGTGTTTATGTTATAAAATGTCAAAATTATTATTTTTTAATTTATAATTTTTTTTAAATGTTAATAATTTAAAAATATTATAAAAATTATTTTAGAAAATAAAAAGAAAAAATCTATCTTTTTAAAGTTAATTCACATAATTGTCATAAGCTTTTGTATTTCTTTTCCTATAAGTTTCCAGATTTTTTTTTTACATTTTATCTTTTTTTTCTCTTTCTTTTTCAAATTAATTCCATAATATATAATCCTATTCTGGACATATAAAATGTTAATTATAGATATTTTTCCTCTTTAAAATTTGAATACTAATTTATTTTAACAAAAATAAGTGAGGAACTATATCAAGACCCACTAAAAAAAGAAGAAAACATAAAAAACAATACATTTCAAACCTATTTTTTTATATATAAAATCTTGTCTAATACCATAAAAATATCATTAAATTTTTTTTTGTGTAAGCAAGATGGAATATATAGGAGAACTAAGGGTTCCTAAACCTGTTTACACTAAAGGCGGGAAAAAGACAAAAATCCGCCGAAAAGAAATTACAAACCAAATGTAGTTATGAGAGGAAAAACAAATGGTCTTTCGTAAACTCATAGAAACTATAAATTGGGTGCGTAATTTCTCCGAAAAACGACCACTTCCATAACAAAGACTTGATATTCCAAACCGTATTATTCACAACCCAACCTTCATTGCGGAAGCAAACCCCGTTTCTAGACAACCAAAAAATCCACAAAATAGCAAACCAAATCACCCCACATTTTTCTTCCTTAACTTTTTTTTTTTTACAAAAAAGGTACCAATCCATAAAGCTTTGAAAGCAATCTTCTTCCATTCCACTCACCGGTTTTCCAACCCAAACCGCTATCTCTCTCCAAACCACCCCCGCCTCCTTACACTTGAAAAAAGAGTGATCACAAGTTTCCGGAAAAATACCACAAAAAGCACACAAAGAATTCTCTAACGACAAAATAACACCCCTACACATCAATAAATCCTTTGTTGGTAGCCTATTAATTAAAAGCCTCCAACCGAAAGCCTTAATTTTGAACGGCACTTGCACCTTCCAAATTAAATCCTTAGCAACGTCAAATCTATTAGGAGGGCCAAACGGGTAATTAAAACCGGCCAGAAACTCGTAACAAGAAGCAACGGAAAACGGACCACCCCCCGAACCACTCCATTCAACCTTATCCCTCCCCTCCATATGAACAATTCGGTCCAACAACAAAAGATGGAGCATACCATGCTCGGCCACCACCATAGAATCGGTGTCATCCCCCAAAACTACACCAAAATTCCCCCACTTCCACACTCCATCAACCCAACCACCCATACTAGCCACCGATACCCTTTTCAAACAAGAAAACGAAAACAACTTGGGAAAAAGCTCCTTTAAACATAAATTATCCACCCAAATAGATTCCCAAAACGAAGTGATGAAACCATTTCCAACCACAAATCTACATTTCGACTCTATCGGATCTTCCGGCGATAAATTACCAATCGAAATCAAATCTTTCCACCACACCGAAGAAGAAGAAGAAGAAGAAGAAGAAGAAGAAGAATTAAAAGAAGAACACATACCTCCACAAAAGTAATTCATCACCAAGTCGCCATACCGAGCTTTTAAAACATTAAACCATGGCGCTTCTTCCCCTTCTAAGATCCTCCACCTCCATTTATTAAGAAGCGCAAGGTTGAAAACACCAACATCCCTAATACCAATGCCACCTTTAGAGGTCGGAAGACAAACGTTCTTCCAACTAACCCAATGAATCTTCCTTCTCTCGTCCAACCCCCACACCATAAAAAATTATTTTGAATTCTCACCACTTCCTTGACTACCGAAGAAGGCATCTTGTAGAAAGACATAGTGAAAATGGAAAGAGAGCTAAGAATCGATTTCACTAGAGTGATTCTTCCTCCCAAGCTTAAAAAACGGTTTTTCCACCTCGATAATCTCCTCCTCATCTTAGAAACAAGATGAGTCCAAGACTCCTTTTTCCGCGGATTACATCCCACCTTAATGCCTAGAAAAAGGAAAGAGCTCTCTTCCACCTTGCAAGATAAAACAAAAGAAGCGGCCTCCAAAAAATTAGCGCTTACATTTATACTGATCAACTTACTCTTATGATAGTTAATACCAAGACCCGACACCAACTCAAACGCCTTAAGCACCGCCTTTATCGCCCAAACTTGCCTCCAAGAACAATCCCCCACCAAAAGAGTGTCATCCGCAAATTGTAAAATGTCTATCTTGCATCTCCCATTAAAGTCAAGGCCTTTAAATTCTCCAATTTCACACGATTTCCTAACTAGACCCGCTAAACCCTCCGCTACCAACACAAAAAGAAACGGGGATAACGGGTCACCTTGCCTCAACCCCTTCTCCACTACAAACTCCTTAGTCGGACTACCATTCACCAAAACGGACATATAACTACGAAAAATCAACAACTCCATCCATCTTAGCCACACACCTCCAAAACCCATCATAACCAACATATATCTAAGAAACTTCCACGAAACTCTATCATATGCCTTTTCAAAGTCAACCTTAAAAAGCAAACTAGCTCTTCCCTCTTGTTTCGAGAAATCCACCACCTCATTAGCCACCAACACCCCGTCTAAAAGTTGTCTTCCCGGAACAAAAGCGCTTTGACAAGGCGATATAATCAAATTCAAAACCTTCTTCAATCTCCCCGCTAGAATTTTAGAAATGGCCTTATACAAACAACCTACCAAACAAATGGGCCTAAAATCGTCCAAACCCACCGGATTAGGAGATTTAGGAACCAAAGTCAAGAAAGAATAATTAATAGCCTTTGATAACGCTCCGCCCCCATGAAAGTGGTTGAAGAACCTCACAAAATCCTCCTTAAGGAAGAACCAACATCTTTTAATGAACAAAAAAGAAAAACCATCGGGACCCGGACTTTTATCACTCCCACATCCCCAAATAGCTTCCTTAATTTCAATTTCTTCTAAAGGCCTCTCAAGATAAGCGCAATCTACATTGCTTATACTCTTAAAAGGAATACCATCTAGGTTCAATCTATCCTCCTTTACCTCAATGAATTTCGAAGCAAAGTGATTACGGACCTCCTCCTTTACCTCTTCTACCTTTTCAATCAAACCTCCGGGACAAACAATAGGACCGATGTGGTTTTGTCTTCTCTTCTCTCTAACCACATTATGAAAGTAACGTGAATTAGAGTCCCCATCGTTCATCCACTTAAGCCTAGCCTTTTGAACAAGCATGTTTTCCTTGATCCTAAGATTCAACCACAACCTCTTATTCGCCTCGCTCCTTCCACACAAAGTATCAAGAAAATCCTTCTCCCCCACTTCCTCCAATAACTCATCTCCCTTGTTTACCTCCTTCATGCATCCCTCCAACTCCAAGTCAATCTTTCCAAAAATCGTAACGTTCCACCATCTAAGTCTCTCTTTTAACCTTTTTAATTTTTTACAAAGCACAAAATCGGCTCTACCCACCACCGTCATCTCCTTCCATTCCGATTCCACAAAAGGAAGAAAAGAAGGAAAAGAGAACCATTCATTATTAAATTTGAACGGTTTGGGTCCCCAATTGGAATTATCCTTCACCAACCAAACCGGACAATGATCCGAAATGTCTCTACAACCAACCAATTGACCAACAAAACCCCATCGATCAACAACAACATTAGACACCAAAAAACGACCGATTCTACTCATGGATCTCCCGCATCCACTATACCAAGAAAACTTCTTACCTTTGCAAGGGATATCCACCAAACCAATGTCCTCAATGAACTTACCGAACAACTCAACGCCACTAGAAAGATCCCCGTCCCTCCTACCTTTCCTCTCCGTGGGATTTTTAATAGAGTTAAAATCTCCACCAATAATCCACTCCCCATCACAATACAAATTCTTCAACACTAAAATATTGGCCCACAATTCTTTCTTCTTAGCTAGGAGACAAGAAGAATACACGTTAAGAATATAATAAATATTCCCCTTCCAAATAACCTTGGTGCCTAAAAAACCTTCACCTTTGAAACTAAGCAAAACCTCCACACCTCCTGTCTTCCAAAGAGTTATCATACCACCCGACATACCCACCGAATTAGAAAAAGAGAAGCCAATATCCTCCTTGCTCCAAAAACTATGAGCTAAACCTTCCGTCGTGTTTGTGAACTTTGTTTCTTGAATTAAAAAAAATGTCCGCCTCCCCTTTATTAATTATATCACAAATCCTCCTCCGTTTTAGGGCGTTTCCACCCCCTCTAATATTAAATGAACCAATGATCATTTCAACACTAACGATATCTCCTTCTTTGACACAACTCTCTCCACCTCCAAGCCATTTAATTCTTCCATTTTTCTAACAAAGTGCTCCCTTCCTTTAGAACATCCCACCCCTAACGCCTCAATCGCCATTCTCAACTTTTGACCATCCTCACAATTCACATGTTCCCATTGTCTTGCGTTGTTAGCCAAGATAAAATCATTCTCGGAGTTATTACCGTGATGCTCCGATCCTCCACCTCCAAAAGACCCACCTATCCTCAAACTAATATCTCGCCCTTGAACAGATAAATCGACATCCTCTATAGACTCAGAGACAACATTCCTGCTAAACTTCAAAGCTTTTTTAAATTTACCCTTCCTACTCATACCCTTCATCCTCCTCAGAAGTTTGTTTTTGGAACACCCCCCAAACTCAGCCACAGATCTGAACTTTACCTTCTTGGAACACTGGTCTTGCTTGCTCTTGAAAGAACACAGTACAGTAGATGCTACCACTTCCTCCGACCCTGAAAAAATTCTCGCCTGAGGGTTCGAATTTCCCACCTCCTTACCACTAGAGCAGACCGAAAGAATAGCTCTATCAAAAGAACCTCCCAAACCCCCAGCCTCCTTCCCTGACCCCACCACCGATTCAGCGGCAGAATCTTCCCGCAAACAACCGACCGAATCACCCCCTTGCGCCTTTGCAGGAACAGAGACAGGAATAATTACGGTACCAACCAAAACCTTCACATCAGATTCAAATTCTTCAATGGAATCCCTCTGATCAAGACTACAGCCAGACTCCAAAATCGCCTGCTCACCCCATGACTCGAAGTCATCAGAATTAATTGATTCTGATGAAACAGACTCATCGAAAAGAACCGGGGAGCAGGAAGGAAGAAACACAGACTGATGCTCAACTAAAAGAACCAGCTTAAAGACTTTGCCATCAAGCTGCAGATCAACAGACTTAGGTATGGTAGTGTTAAAATCAATGCAAACCTGAATTCTAGCCGCTTCGAATTGACACCCACTTGCTGTTGCTTCATCCACGCTAATGAACTTACCAAAACGATTGCCCACAGACGAAAACACAACAGAATTCCACCCAAGACTAGGGATCCCAAAAACGCGAATCCACACCGCTCTCGTAACGTCCACCACCTCCTCGCTCCACTTCGACATCTCTACAAACCAACTCTTCCACCACCCTTCTTCCCCCCCCAAAAATTCGGACAAAGCCCCACCTTCACCTTCTTCCACTAAACACAATTTTGCCCCCAGGGGCGATGTCACTATGCCGTAAAAATCAGCCTTTTCGATACACTTTTGAATGCCATGCCCGGATCCAGGTACGCGAAGCTCCCCTATCTAAGCCTTTGACAGTCTCACTTTATCCTCCATCGTCGAGGTACAGACCACGAATTCCTGTTGAGTCGCATTAACTTCCCCTCTGGCAGCATTGTCCACCACCTCAGCAAATGATCTCCCATTAAACCTTGCCCCTCCCCAAGGCCTGAGCAAAGGGCCATTCGTAGTGTAACACGGTGAACTGACTTTTATAATCGAAATGTCGCGGTTAAGCATGAGTCGCCACTGACTTTTATTTTATCTAAACAAGTTAGAAAGGCTAAAAGAAACAGGAAAAACCTTTTAAATAAAAATAGGGTTCAGGGGGTAATTATGCAAAGGGAAGGTGTAAGGCACCCTTTGCATCCATGGTTTTCCATGGGCTCTTAATTGCTTTGCTCTTTGTTTTTTTTAGAAAAGTAGATGAAAAAGATAGGGACTTTAGCTCGTAAATGAACGTAGCCTTTTTGAAGAATTATGAGAAAGAATATAAAAGTTTAGAGCAAGGAAAAGCAATTAGGGGCAATTACCTTAAAGTTTTGAAAATGAAGTTTCTTTTAGCCTTTCAGGATGAAAGGGTCTATCCTTGCCATAAGAGGGAAGGAAGCCTTTCGTTTGGAGGTTGAAGGGTCATCGCTTTATCGTTCGCCATAAGACTGACCCATGCCATAGAGGATACCTTAGCCTTTTCGTAGGCAACTTCCGAGGGTCAAGATCATGTATATCGAAGGCAGCATCATTAGGGACCATGATCTTTAATCGAGGCAACTGGCTAAGGTATCCTCGTATTCGAGGGACTGGCTATTCTGCAAAACAACACAAGGCAACAGGCAACAGAGAGGATACCCAAAAGTGTGCGTGTGTGCACCAATCACGTGATCATATTCAGTTATTTTATCTTGTAAATTAGTGATTCTAAATTAATTACGATCTTGCACTCCCTATATGAAGGATAGAAAAACACTTAGAAAGGGGGGTTTGAATAAGTGTAGTCTAAAAACTTGAACGATAAAAACAATTTGCACAGTTATTTTTATCCTGGTTCGTTGTTAACTAAACTACTCCAGTCCACCCCCACGGAGTGATTTACCTCACCTGAGGATTTAATCCACTAATCGCAACAGATTACAATGGTTTTCCACTTAGCCCACGACTAAGTCTTCTAGAGTATCCTGATCACAACCTGATCACTCTAGGAACAAATGCTTAGACACAAGCTAAGACTTTCTTAGAGTATCCTGACCACCACGTGATCACTCTAATTACAACTGCTTAGGCACAAGCTAAGACTTCCTAGAGTATCCTGATCAACACTTGATCACTCTAGTTACTTACAAATTAATGTAATCAATTCTAAGAGTATTACAAATGCTTCTGAAAAGCTATAATCACAACCGTGATATTTCTCTTAATGTTTAAGCTTAATCTCACTAATATATTACAACAGCAATGTAGTGAGCTTTGATGAAGATGAAGTTTCTGAGCTTTGAGTTGAACAGCGTTTCAGCAAGTTTTTCAGAGTAAGTTCTTTCAGAATTGGTTTTTCCTTGCTTCTCATCAGAACTTCATATTTATAGGCACTTGAGAAGATGACCGTTGGGAGCATTTAATGCTTTGCGTATTCCGTACAGCATTGCATTTAATGTTTCACGCTTTTGTCAACTACCTCGAGCCTTGTTCACGCTGTGTCTACTGACGTTGCCTTTAATAGCTTCCAATGTTCCTTTTGTCAGTTAGCGTAGCCTGCCACCTGTACTTTCTTCTGATCTGATGTTTGTGTATACAACGTTTGAATATCATCAGAGTCAAACAGCTTGGTGCATAGCATCTTCTTGTCTTCTGACCTTGAAGTGCTTCTGAGCGTGATACCATGAGAACTTCAGTGCTTCTGCTTCTGATCTCAAGTTCTTCTGATGCTTCCATAGACCCATGTTCTGATTCTGCTTTGACCATCTTCTGATGTCTTGCCAGACCATGTTCTGATGTTGCATGCTGAACCTTCTGAGACAAAGCTTCTGAGCGCTGATTTGTGCATACTCTTTATATATTTCCTGAAAGGGAAATTGCAATGTATTAGAGTACCACATTATCTCACACAAAATTCATATCCTTGTTATCATCAAAACTAAGAATATTGATCAGAACAAATCTTGTTCTAACAATCTCCCCCTTTTAGATGATGACAAAAAACATATATAAATGATATGAATTTGCGATCAGAAAGAACAGACGTCTAAAGACAATTTACACAGCTATAGCATAAGCATGTGAATATGTCTCCCCCTGAGATTAACAATCTCCCCCTGAGATGAATAATCTCCCCCTGAAATTAATACTAGAAGAATTTTATAAATAAAAGACTTCCCTGAGTATTTCAGTAGAGACGTTCACATGTGCTTGATTTTCAGAACATTCATGACTTCTGATTTCTGCTTCCATAGGACAGCTTCAGAACGTTGAATTTCTTTAGATCCTCAGAACATTCACAGCTTCTGATTCCTGCTTCCATCGGACAGCTTCAGAACTTGAATTTCTTTGATCTTCAGAACATTCACAGCTTCTGACTTCTGCTTCCATCGGACAGCTTCAGAACTTGAATTTCTTTAGATCTTCAGAACATCCACAGCTTCTGATTCTTGCTTCCATTTGGACAGCTTCAGAGCTTGAATTTCTTCTTACATCACTTCATGCTAGATTGTATCAGAACATTGTTGAATGTACCAGAGCATCATCAGAGCATCTCTACATCCTGAAATGTTACAGAACAAAACTAAACGACAAAAGTCAGCATGAATGAGTCAGAACATAGAATATGTTTCAGAACACATAATATGTATCAGAGCCATATGGTATGTGTCAGAACACATAGACAAAATGTTTCAGATCATATTCTATCATTAGAGTGTCTGAACATTCTTCCTTCTTGCTTCTGATTCTGAAGCTTCATAGCACTCAGCTTGCTTCATGAATCCAAGAATTGATTCATCTTGTTGCTTCTTATATTGATCTTGAATTTTCAATTCCTGCAACAACACAACTTAAAGCATAGAACTTTGCAAGTTCTGTTAGTAATGTGGGGCCTTTTTACCCGGTAACTGATAATATTAATCAGATCATTTATCATATATTTTCTCCCCCTTTTTGTCATAACATCAAAAAGAATATAAAAGATTCAGATGTAGAAAACGACAAAGGAAAGAAACAGAATCAAACTTTTCATTGATTTAAACAAGCAAGATTACAAAAGATGTATGCAGAATAAGCAGATGCAACAAACAAAGAAAACTACAAGGACTTAAGGACTACAACCCTAGCTTAGACATAATCTTAGCTAACATATCATGAATCCCTGCGGTGTTCTCAGTTTGTCTAGCCATGAAAGCTTGAAACTCCGCATGCCTGTCCAGACTAGAACCTCCACTGTAAGAGAATGCATGAATTCAAGGAGGAAGTGAGAGACAGTTCACAGGAAGAGAGCTAATGTCTGAAACGGGGCTTTCCCTTAACATAGAAGTCAAGAACATGATCCTTAACATTATCCAATATCTCAAGAAAGTCTTCTTCCTTTGGATAAATGTTGATAACAGCATCACATAAGAGATCTGACTTGAGACTTCTTGGAATCTTGAGAGATCCGTCTTGAAATCAATGTCAGTGATCCCCGAGATTTGTTTCTCAACCTGGAACCAGACAACCCTTCCAACCGTTCTATTCAAATAGATCGACCACCCTTGAGCCTTCGTCTTCGTTTTTGGTTTGAAACCATAAGCACCCAAGTCATCAGAGTCCACAGAAGATTTACACAAAACTTCCATTTCTGATGGAGGAATGTAGCGAGTTTTCAGTGAAGAAACCTCTTGAGAGGAACTTGAAGACGGATTCATGGTGTATGCTAGGTTGAAGATGAATAAACTAGGGTTTATGCAAAATGCAGATAAAGAGAGAGAAAGAGAAATCAATAGAGGAAAAAGAAACGTTTGAAAAGTATTAAAAGAAAAAGAAATAAAAGGAAATGATGGATAGCATTTAATGTTACATGACGTGAGGAGAGATAATAATGACAAAAGAAGTGATTAGCACAGTTACCTAAGTAGGCGTCCCCTCAACTGCCCGCACGCTTGTCCAGAAATAGTGAACACGTGTTTACCATCTGGATAGCCAGTTACAGCTGTTTTACTTTTAAAGAGATTCTGAATCAACTTAGACAATGAAACGTTAGTAATAACAGAATCACTACTTCTAATTGATCACAATCAGAACTTCTTATAAAAAAAATAATCACATTTCAGAAGATACTCATACATAAGATCTTCTCATCTTCTCATTCTGGGCATAAATCCATACTGATATTCTTCAGAATGAACTTAAACCTATCTTCAGCAAGGGGTTTTGTAAAGATATCAGCCCATTGATGGTCTGTATCCACAAAGTTTAAAGATATAACACCCTTCTGAACATAGTCCCTTATGAAATGATGTTTAATCTCAATATGTTTAGCTTTTGAATGTAGGATAGGATTCTTAGATAAACATATAGCAGAAGTATTATCACAGAAAATAGGAATGTTACTCTCATATATCTGATAATCTTCTAGTTGACTTCTCATCCAGAGCATTTGTGTGCTACAACCAGCAGCAGCAACATATTCTGCTTCTGTTGTTGAGAGGGCAATTGTAGCTTGCTTCTTGCTGTACCATGAGATCAGATGACTTCCAAGAAATTGACAACTTCCAGAAGTGCTCTTCCTTTCTATTCTATCTCCAGCATAGTCAGCATCACAGAATCCTACTAAGTTGTAATCTTTGGATCTTCTGTAAACTAAACCAACATTAGTAGTACCTTTCAGATACCTCAAAATTCTCTTAACAGCAGTTAAATGAGATTCTCTCGGATCTGATTGGAATCTAGCACACAAACAAACACTGAAGAGAATGTCAGGTCTAGAAGCAGTTAGGTATAGAAGAGATCCAATCATACCTCTGTACAACTTCTGATCTACCTTCTTACTTACCTCATCCTTACCTAGGACACATGTTGGATGCATAGGAGTTTTGGCTTCTTTGCTTTCAGAAAGATTAAACTTCTTCAGAAGTTCTTTCACATACTTCGTTTGATGAACATAGGTTCCTTCTGATGTTTGATTGATTTGAATCCCAAGGAAATACTTGAGTTCACCCATCATGCTCATCTCAAACTCAACCTGCATAGACTCAGCAAACTCCTTTCCAAGTGTAGCATTAGATGTTCCAAAGATAATATCATCAACATATATTTGACAAATTAAAATATCCTTTTTAAATGTTTTACAGAAGAGAGTAGTGTCCACTTTTCCTCTAGTGAAACCATTTTCCAGAAGGAAAGAACTTAAACGTTCATACCAAGCTCTAGGAGCTTGTTTCAATCCGTATAATGATTTCTTTAATTTAAAAACATGATTTGGAGACATGGAGTCTTCAAAACCAGGAGGTTGATGGACATAAACTTCTTCATCTATGTAACCATTTAAGAAATCACTCTTAACATCCATCTGATAAAGAGTGATGTTGTGTTGAGTGGCAAAAGAAATTAATAGACGAATAGATTCTAACCTGGCCACTGGTGCAAAGGTTTCTGTATAGTCAATCCCTTCTTGCTGACTATAACCCTGAGCCACCAGTCTGGCTTTGTTTCTTACCACTTCTCCCTTCTCGCTTAGCTTGTTTCTGAATACCCACTTAGTGCCGATGATGTTAAATCCTTTTGGTCTAGGAACCAAGTCCCATACATCATTCCTTGTAAACTGATTGAGTTCTTCTTGCATGGCAATTATCCAGTCTGGATCTTCTAGAGCTTGATCAACAGAAGTTGGCTCGATCAAAGAAACAAGACCTAATTGACATTCTGCATTGTTCTAAAGGAATGCCCTTGTTCTGATGGGATCATCTTTCTTCCCAAGGATTACATCTTCTGAATGAGCTGAAGCAAGTCTAGGTGATCTTCTGACTGTTGGCTCTTCAGAAATCCTGAGATTCTCTAAAGATGCAGCAACTTGATCTTCTGATCCATTGCTTCTGAGACTATCAGCTTCTGCAGCTTTGCTTCTTGGTTCTACTGCTTCTGATATAACAATATCAAAATCTGCAAAATTCTCAAACTGCTTTGGTTTTTCAAGACCAAGCTTATCATCAAACCTGATATTGATTGATTCTTCTACAATCAATGTTTCAGTATTGTATACTCTGTAGCCTTTAGAGCGTTCAGAATATCCAAGAAGGAAACACTTTTGTGCCTTAGAATCAAACTTACCAAGATGATCTTTAGTGTTCAGAATAAAACAAACACATCCAAAAGGATGAAAATATGAAATGTTGGGCTTTCTGTTCTTCCACAATTCATAAGGAGTCTTATTTAGAATAGGTCTTATAGAGATTCTATTCTGAATATAACATGCAGTGTTTATTGCTTCTGCCCAGAAATGCTTAGCCATATTGGTTTCGTTGATCATGGTTCTGGCCATTTCTTGTAGAGTCCTATCTTTCGTTCTACAACTCCATTTTGTTGTGGAGTTCTAGGACAAGAGAAATCATGGGCAATACCATTTTCTTTGAAGAACTCCTCAAAGAATTTGTTCTCAAATTCACCACCATGATCACTTCTGACCTTTATGATTTTGCACTCTTTCTCAGATTGGATCTGAGTGCAGAATTTAAGGAACACTGAATGAGACTCATCCTTGTGTTTTAAGAACTTTACCCATGTCCAGCGACTATAATCATCTATGATGACTAACCCATATTTCTTCCCTCTGACAGATGCTGTTTTGACTGGGCCAAACAGATCAATGTGCAAGAGTTCTAACGGCCTTGAGGTAGAAACAACATTCTTAGACTTGAATGCAGGTCTGGAGAACTTGCCCTTCTGACATGCTTCACAAAGAGCATCTGATTTGAATTTCATATTTGGGAGTCCTCTGACCAGATTTAGTTTGTTAATCTGAGAAATTTTCTCAAACTAGCATGTCCTAATCTTCTGTGCCAGACCCATTGCTCCTCGGAAACAGACATAAGACAAGTCACCTTCTGCTTCTCAAGATCAGAAAGATCAATCTTATAAATGTTGTTCTTTCTCTTGCGTGTAAATAGGATTGAGCCATCCTTCTGACTTACAGCCTTGCAAGACTTTTGATTGAAGATTATATCATAACCATTGTCACTTAATTGACTTATGGACAATAAGTTATGTGTTAATCCTTCTACAAGAAGTACATTAGTTATGGAAGGAGAGTTACCAAGACTTATGGTTCCTGAGCCAATAATTTTGCCCTTCTGATCTCCTCCAAACTTCACTTCTCCAGCAGATTTAAGCACCAGGTCTTGGAACATAGACCTTCTTCCTGTCATGTGTCGCGAGCATCCAGAGTCCAGGTACCATGACATGTTGTGCTTTTCCTTCTTTGCAGCCAAGGATATCTGCAACAGAAATTATCTTCTCCTTAGGTACCCATAATTTCTTAGGTCCTTTCTTGTTAGTTCTCCTCAAGTTCTGATTGAACTTGGGTTTAGCAAAATATTTAACAGGAGGAACAACATGATATTCTTTAGGTTTGTCAGCATGATATTTCTTAGGATGTGTCACATGCTTCTTGGTGTGAACAGTGTTAAACTTCTGTGCATGTGAAGTGTGCCTAATATCATGGGAGTGGCCAAATTTAAATTGGTTATACAGAGGCTTGTATGATATTTTCATATCATCCACAGATTCAAGCTTGTATGGGATTTCACCCTCATAACCAATGTCAGCTCTTTTGTTTCCTGACACATCATATATCATAGAAGCAAGTTGACTTTTGCCAATACTTCTAGATAAAAACTTTATGAAACTTAAGTCATATTCTTTCAGAATATTGTTCAGACTTGGAGTAGATTTTTCAGAGACAAAAGGAGATCCAGTATTTTTGGATAAATTTAAAACTTTTTCCTTCAGTTCAGAATTCTCCACTTCAAGCTTCTTAGTTTCAAATTCAAATAGCTTTTTCAGCTTCTTGTATTTGATACTAATCTGAGACTTGAGTTCCAGAAGTTCTGTTAGACTGGAAACTAACTCTTCTCTAGATAGTTCAGAAAATACCTCTTCAGAATCTGATTCTGATGTAGATTCTGATCCGTCATCTTCTGTAGCCATCAGCGCGAAGTTGGCCTGCTCTCCTTCAGAGTCTGATTCTGATTCAGAATCATCCCATGTTGCCATAAGACCTTTCTTCTTATGAAACTTCTTCTTGGGATTCTCCTTCTGAAGTTTTGGACACTCGTTCTTGTAATGTCCAGGCTCATTGCACTCATAGCAGACAACCTTCTTCTTGTCAGATCTTCTGTCACAAGAAGATTCTCCTCGTTCAAATCTCTTTGAACTTCTGAAGCCTCTGAACTTCCTTTGCTTGCTCTTCCAGAGTTGGTTTACCCTTCTGGAGATCATGGACAGTTCATCTTCTTCTTCAGATTCTGATTCTTCAGGATCTTCTTCTCTAGCCTGAAAAGCGTTAGTGCATTTTTTAACATTAGATTTTAATGCAATAGACTTACCTTTCTTCTGAGGCTCGTTTGCATCCAGCTCTATTTCATGGCTTCTCAAGGCACTGATAAGTTCTTCCAAAGAAACTTCATTCAGATTCTTGTCAATCTTGAATGCAGTCACCATTGGACCCCATCTTCTGGGTAAGCTTCTGATAATCTTCTTTACATGATCAGCCTTGGTGTAGCCTTTATCCAGAACTCTCAATCCAGCAGTTAGAGTTTGAAATCTTGAGAACATCTTCTCAATATCTTCATCATCCTCCATCTTGAAGGCTTCATATTTCTGGATTAGAGCAAGAGCTTTAGTCTCCTTGACTTGAGCATTTCCCTCATGGGTCATTTTCAATGACTCATATATATCATGGGCAGTTTCCCTGTTAGATATCTTCTCATACTCAGCATGAGAGATAGCATTCAACAAAACAATCCTACATTTATGATGATTCTTGAAAAGCTTCTTTTGATCATCATCCATTTCTTGCCTTGTAAGCCTTACGCCACTGGCTTTCACTGGATGTTTGTAACCATCCATCAGAAGATCCCATAATTCACCATCTAGACCAAGAAAGTAACTTTCCAGTTTATCTTTCCAGTATTCAAAGTTTTCACCATCGAATACCGGTGGTCTAGTGTAACCATTGTTACCATTACCATTGTATTGCTCAGCTGAGCCAGATGTAGATGTAGATGAAGGTGGTGGAGTCTCAACCATCTTGACTTAATGTTTTTCTCTTCCTGAATCTTTTCCAAACACGGTTAAGTGCTTGCACCTTAGAACCGGCGCTCTGATGCCAATTGAAGGATAGAAAAACACTTAGAAAGGGGGGGTTTGAATAAGTGTAGTCTAAAAACTTGAACGATAAAAACAATTTGCACAGTTATTTTTATCCTGGTTCGTTGTTAACTAAACTACTCCAGTCCACCCCCACGGAGTGATTTACCTCACCTGAGGATTTAATCCACTAATCGCAACAGATTACAATGGTTTTCCACTTAGCCCACGACTAAGTCTTCTAGAGTATCCTGATCCCAACCTGATCACTCTAGGAACAAATGCTTAGACACAAGCTAAGACTTTCTTAGAGTATCCTGACCACCACGTGATCACTCTAATTACAACTGCTTAGACACAAGCTAAGACTTCCTAGAGTATCCTGATCAACACTTGATCACTCTAGTTACTTACAAATTAATGTAATCAATTCTAAGAGTATTACAAATGCTTCTGAAAAGCTATAATCACAACCGTGATATTTCTCTTAACGTTTAAGCTTAATCTCACTAATATATTACAACAGCAATGTAGTGAGCTTTGATGAAGATGAAGTTTCTGAGCTTTGAGTTGAACAGCGTTTCAACAAGTTTTTCAGAGTAAGTTCTTTCAGAATTGGTTTTTCCTTGCTTCTCATCAGAACTTCATATTTATAGGCACTTGAGAAGATGACCGTTGGGAGCATTTAATGCTTTGCGTATTCCGTATAGCATTGCATTTAATGTTTCACGCTTTTGTCAACTACCTCGAGCCTTGTTCACGCTGTGTCTACTGACGTTGCCTTTAATAGCTTCCAACGTTCCTTTTGTCAGTCAACGTAGCCTGCCACCTGTACTTTCTTCTGATCTGATGTTTGTGTATACAACGTTTGAATATCATCAGAGTCAAACAGCTTGGTGCATAGCATCTTCTTGTCTTCTGACCTTGAAGTGCTTCTGAGCGTGATACCATGAGAACTTCAGTGCTTCTGCTTCTGATCTCAAGTTCTTCTGATGCTTCCATAGACCCATGTTCTGATTCTGCTTTGACCATCTTCTGATGTCTTGCCAGACCATGTTCTGATGTTGCATGCTGAACCTTCTGAGACAAAGCTTCTGAGCGCTGATTTGTGCATACTCTTTATATATTTCCTGAAAGGGAAATTGCAATGTATTAGAGTACCACATTATCTCACACAAAATTCATATCCTTGTTATCATCAAAACTAAGAATATTGATCAGAACAAATCTTGTTCTAACACTATAATTACTAACCACAGCAATATAGACAAATAAATAAAGCAATACGGGGAAGGGAAATTGTAACCAGCGGAGGAAGGGGGAATTGAAACCAGCGGGATGTAATTAAAATAAAAGGTTTAACACAAGTAATAATTGAGGATATGGTTTAGGGTTACCAACGTTCGTAGCTTTGGCAATCTAACAAACCCTGAAAAGGCGGAAAAACGAGAAAGCAAAATATAGTGAGTGCATTATTAGTTCAGGGACAATTAGGGTTAACCCTAATAAAATAAAGGATAAAGAAATTAATAATAAATAAATAAACAATACTTAGCTTTGCATTTGGATTTGATCTGACATGGTTGACAGTCGGAGGAAGCTCAAAGTTACCCTGAAAGTAGCAAGGCAAAGACAGAAAACAGATGGAGTGAATGTATGCACAGTTCAGAAATATAAGGGCAAACCCTAAAATCAAAAGGAAAACAAAATAGATTTTAAAAGATAAAAGAAACGAATACTTAACTTCGGATTTTGAAGGCGCGCGGTCGGAAGGTGTTTGAAAAATAACCCTGAAAAGGCAAAAAATAAAATGTATTCAGTGTAGGGCAAACCCTAATTAGGATTCAAATTGAGTATAATGGTAAATTGATTTAATTAATTATTAGTCTTATGAGCTAATTAATTAAATCAGGATAAGAAAATTAAATCGAGTGTGAAAATAATTTATTAGGAATTTTTGGAATTAAAATAATGCATATATGAATTTTTGAAAATATTTAATTAAATTATCTAAAATAAATAAATAATTTAGAAGATAAAATAATATATATATATATATATATATATTAAATCAAAAGGAAAAAATTTTAAATATTAAATATTATAAAAAGAAAATGTTTTTTGTTATTATAAAGTTTTTATAAAGTTTTATGTAAATAAAAGAAAGGAAAAAAACAAATAAAATAAGTGTATATATATATATATATATATATATATATATATATATATATATATATATTAAATCAAAATAAAGTGGCTGTGTAATAAAAAATAAAAAAAAATTCTGGAAATCTTAACTTAGGATCCAGTGTGGCGCGCGTGTGAGGACCACTATGCACCTGCAGTTTGGAGGCGTTGGATTGAGAGAGAGAAGCGATCGGACGAAGAATGGCCTGAGGGTATACGTACACACGTGAGGGGACACGCACTAGATCCGGTTTCACTTCAAAACCAGAGCGCGTGCTTTCTCTCCAATGACGACGTGCCACGCAGTCGTCTTCCTCGTCCCAAAAGCCTGAAAAAGTAGCTACGAATTGGCTACGATTCTGGTTCGTAGCAAGTTACCCTGCAACCTGCAAAATCCACAAGAACACACAGAAATTCTTCGCGACCCCATGGTCGTGATCGTCCAGATGCCACGAGTACCTAGGCACCAGTTATTAGCCCTAATTTTACCTAAAATCAGAACCCCCTTTTTAAGCTCCTAAACCCTAACAATGGTAGAGAGCTCGAACGGGTACGAAAACACGATTAATTATCCAGAATTCATCACATTATCACATAAGTCACAAATATGCAAGCAAAAATTGTTTATGATGCATGAATCATGGAAATCGAGCAAGAATAGGAATGTGCAAACCGTGAGCAATTACGACTGGTTTTGGATGCCTGGGAGCCTGATGATGATCCAAATAGCTTCAAGAATCTTTAAGGAACGTGAATCGATCTTCAAATTGCCTTGAGAATGGCTGCAAATTAGAATTCGATCTCACACTTTTCTTGAATATTTTTGAACTTGTATGGTGCTTTTTTACTACAGAAAATTCGTGAAACTTTGTGTATGGAGGGTTTGTGTATTTATAGAGAATGATTTTAGGTCAACAAAACCAAAAGAAATCTTGTTGAATCTTGAGATTGAGTTTTGAGAAATTTGATTGAAATATGCCATGAAGTCTTTCTAAAAATGTCCAAAATTTGATTCAATTGTCTCAATCATCCAATGCACGAAATTTGATTGAATTTGGAATATATTTGATGATTAATGATGATTGAAATTATATCTTTTGTAAAATATTTGATTTTTCTAATTTATATGATTTTAATTCTTTTTAATTAGAATAAAAATCAAAATAAATCACATAAATCATATATTTTCGTGGGAGGAGAGATCTCGGGCTTTGGATAACTTGTGGATAAGGATTGAATCAAAATCTCTTGGGCCCATTTGCAAAAATAGTTCAATTCTTTCACATTTTTCCCTCCAAAATGGTCCAACTTTGACAAGGCCTATCTCTCTCATTTTTTGAGGTATGGAAGTGTTCTAAGACTTTTTAGAAACCTTAGAGAGTCCTCTAACCAATGTCTTTGGTCTCATGTCAAAATTATTTTCCATGCTCCTTGTGTGTCCTTTTGAAAAAAGTGACTTTTTGTTGACTTTTGAAAAGGACCTATAATGTTTTGGTCCATATCTCTCAAATGAAGCATTTTTAGACTTGGCATGTGAGACATAATTTTGTAGAGAATCAAATTTCCTTCAAAATGAGCTTTGGATGGAAAATTTCTGATGCTCCATGTAGGAGTTATGGCTGGTCAAAGTTTAGTTGACTTTTCCTATGCAAAACCCTAATTTAGAAACTTTTTGATTTGTTGATTTTTGTTCTTTCCTTGATGAACCACGATCAATTCTTGATCAAATTGTGAATGATACTTCAATATGAGGATCTTGACAAAAAATCAGGAGTTTTGACTTTACTTTGACCCCAGTTGACTTCTAGGTTAACTCAGTCGACTGTTGACTTTCTGAACGATTGAGTGACCAATTCTTTGAAATGAGCCTTGATACTTGTCATAGAGATAATGTGAGATGTATTGGAGCCATTGATTCACTGATTTTCCTTTGAGTGAGCCAAACCCTAGTTTTAGAGCCTTGTATAGGAGAGTGTGTCTTGGAGCTTTGTGTATTGATTTGTATTTGTATAAGAGAAATAGTGTAGGCAAATTTTGGGGTATGACAGCTGCCCCTGTTCAATTGTCTTAAACCTGAAGATGTAGAGTGGTTTGTATGCCAGTCGGTATCTGAAGGTGGAAGATGATTGAACAATAGAATACCAAGAAATTTGCCTTTGTCGGGGATGGGCTTGAGGATGCCATCCAGTAAATCATGCATCAGATTATGTTTGGAGTGTTTGAGAAGTAGTTGTTTGAGTGTTGATCGTTACGGAACTGCTTTTAGATTTTGAAAAGTTGATTGTTTAAGGAATCGTCTGAGATATCGACTTAAATCTGAAGGTAGATTGTTAAGGAACCGTCCAAGGTATCGACTTAACTCTGAATGTGGATCCTTAAGGAACCGTCCAAGGTATCGACTTAACTCCAAAGGTAGATCATTAAGGAACCTTCCAAGGTATCAACTTAGATCTAAAGGTAGATTGTTAAGGAACCGTCCAAGGTATCGACTTAACTCTGAAGGTGGATCATTAAGGAACCGTCCAAGGTATCGACTTAACTCCAAAGATAGATCATTAAGGAACCGTCCAAGGTATCGACTTAGATCTAAAGGTAGATTGTTAAGGAACCGTCCAAGGTATCGACTTAACTCTGAAGGTGGATCATTAAGGAACCGTCCAAGGTATCGACTTAAGTCCAAAGGTAGATCATTAAGGAACCGTCCAAGGTATCGACTTAGATCTAAAGGTAGATTGTTAAGGAACCGTCCAAGGTATCGACTTAACTCTGAAGGTGGATCATTAAGGAACCGTCCAAGGTATCGACTTAACTCCAAAGGTAGATCATTAAGGAACCGTCCAAGGTATCGACTTAGATCTAAAGGTAGATTGTTAAGGAACCGTCCAAGGTATCGACTTAACTCTGAAGGTGGATCATTAAGGAACCGTTCAAGGTATCGACTTAACTCCAAAGATAGATCATTAAGGAACCGTCCAAGGTATCGACTTAGATCTAAAGGTAGATAATGTTTATTTGACTGCAGCAGTAACCTGAAAAAGGTAAAGCTAGTCTTTTATGCCATGTCATGATGCATGTAATGCGTTTATGTGACGAGATTCTCAAAATAAATGAGAACCTCGCATGTTATGTATGCACTTGTCGCGCTGCGTTATGTATTATGTATGAATATGTATGCACTTGTATGAGTATGTTTATGACATGTGATATGTGAGTATGATTTATGTTGTCTTGATTGAGAAAATAAATCTCTATATCCTTGTGATTTTATTGTCCGATCTTGTCTTGAAGATGCTCAGCTGGGGATTTATGGTTTCTGCTTGGGGATGATCAGTAGTTTTATGTACCCAGATTTAGAGATATTAATAAACCATGTTGGCGAATAGCAAAGTGTTGGAGAAACGACAGTGTTGAAGATGTGAACTCTGTTGGGGATCCATATCTTTGTCGGGACGAGTATGTTTGAAGATATTTTCTTAATGATTACTCTGTGGGGATATGATCTTATGAACCTGGCTCTATGGGGAGATGTGGGTGTCTTGAAAGTTGCCCCCAGTATCATAGTAACTTACTACTTGATTCAGGACATGCCACGTTGAACTGGACTTGCATAGATTTGCCCCAGTTAGCGGGAACTTTGGAAAGATTCGCCTCGCGAGGACCTTATGAGATGTTTACTATGGGCGATATGCCCCCAGTAATCATAGGCTCATGACAATGTCCCATGTTGATTGGGGAGTAGCTTTAGATATACTTGGATGCATGCCCCTGATTGTTCGAGCAGCCATGAGAGATTCTCAGAATCTTGACTTGATTGCCCCAGATTGATCGGGAAAAGCGTGCCATGCCCCTTGTATACGTAGGAGACATTGCTTCTTTGGAGTAATTGTTGGTTGGGATAACTTTGAGTCATCAGTCATACCCTGTGCGAGTTCTTTCTGATGCTAACATTTGAAATTATGTAGCAGAATTCGTTTAATAATGAATTCATGAGATGCAATGCATACGTTTGTCTTGAGTTTTTTTTGAAAAACGTTAAAACAAGAGATGTAAAATCATGATATTTATAAAAACATGATGTTTGTTAAAAACAGGATATCAACCTAGCATTTGTAGTAAACCTTAAGGAGTCGGGATACCTTTTTGGTGACAGTATGCTTTCGAACTAACCATGCTTCAATTAGGACTTTCAAGGGTTGTAACGTGGCTTGGTTCACAGTTTAAGAAACAAAGGATAAAGGCTCAAAATTTGATTGTACCCACCCCTCTTCGTGATGATCTTCAGTCCTAAGCTCAGTTAATTCAACTTATGCATTCAGGTTCCAAGAGACTTTTGGATTTGCACTTTTGATAATGATGAGGGTTCACAAGCAAAGAGAACTTTTGAGATGGCAGTCACTTCTTCCTTTTGGTAGTCACAATATTGTGTTGTTCAGGAATCTATTGACTTCTCTTTCATCTTTTTGATATCCCTAACTTTTGCCTGAACTGTCTATTTTGAACTTACAGTCAGCGGGATGCCTTGATTTTTGCCTAAGTCATCGTTTTGATTTTTGACTTAGCGGGCTTTTCCTTGTATATATGTTTTTTCATTTTTTTTCTTTTGAAAGATATTGACTGCCTTGCTTAATGATTGATGAACCATCATTGGCTTTTGATTGACATCTCCAACACTTCTTTGATGTGTGCGGATGAACGCTTGTGATTGAAACCTTTGTTGAAAGGTGTACTGAATGATTCTCTTAAAATAGAATGCACAGCCAAATTAACTGAGAACTACCCTGCCCCAGGTTATGATCAAGGGTTTTAATTAGTACAAGAAAGAAACTTCTACTTCTTAGGCTCAAAGGGGTTGACGAGGGATTAACATCCTTATATCTCCACTGTTTAGGATTTGAAACAATGCCTGTACATCGTCAGCATAGTCCATTCAAAAGCATACTGTATGAGGTTGTGGTATTGTTTTCGTCATCCTCCCTCAAAAGGCTTACAGCTTAGCAGGAGTTGAATAAACACAAAACATATGCAAAGTAAATATGCAATTTAAAATGAGTGATAACGAAATAATGTATTCAAGACAAACATATGCAATGCGCTGATGATAATTATTAAAACAGATAATGTCTATCATGATTCGAATGTTTAAACAAACAGAATAAAATTTGCGCATGAAAGTAAATCCAATGATTAAAAGTTCATCCACTTAGACATTAATCAGTCTTGTCGTGACTAGGCATAGGAGCGGTGATCACCACAGGAGTTCTCGGATGGTTGAATTCAATTTCTCCAGCATCGATCATGTCTTGAATCTTGTTTTTCAATGACCAGCAACTATTTGTATCATGACCAGGACTATCAGAGTGATATGCACATCTCACATTAGGATTATAGCTACGAGCAGAAGTACTAGGATTCTTAGGGGGATCCTTTAAAGTGATCAACTACGACTTCAGTAGGTGTTGTAATGCTTGAGCCAATGACATATTGATCTTTGTGAATTGACGCTTAGGTACATTTGACTTGCGTCTTTGTTGCGGAACTGGTGTAGAGATCAAAATTGTCCCCACAGATTGGTTTTGTTCATTGTGACCTTTCTGATTGTGCTCAGCATTAGTCAGGTGAGGTTCTTCAGATGAGTTGAAGGCAATGATCTTTTCATCAATTAAGTCTTGAATCTTGTGCTTTAATTGCCAACAATCCTTTGTATCATGACCAGGACTATTCGAATGATAAGCACATCTCGCATGGTACTTATACCCAGGAGTGGGGTTGGTAGGGAATGAATATGGAGGTAGTAGAGTTATCAAATTCTGATTGAGCAGTTGTTGGAGAACTTGAGACAGCGGTATACGTAATGGAGTAAATGACCGCTTAGGCTTGGATCTCTGATTATCCTGACCACCTTGATGCTTATATTGATTCTTCTCTTTCTCTATCAGAAGTGCCTTCAATTCTTCTTGCCCCTTGGCCAAGTGAAAAATTATTTTCTGGAACTGGTTATTCTGAGCCTGAAGATTTTTGACTGATTGCTCGAGATTCATGATGCTGAAATAAACAGCGAGGATGTGAGAAACCTGTGGTAAGAAACCTGTTATGCGATGTTATGAATGCAAATGCAATACTTTCAAGGATCTTTAGGCATTTAGTTAGCAACATTAGAAAATGATTCATGATGCTGAAATAAACAGCGAGGAGGTGAGAAACCTGTGGTAAGAAACCTGTTATGCGATGTTATGAATGCAAATGCAATACTTTCAAGGATCTTTAGGCATTTAGTTAGCAACATTAGAAAATGATTTGGCCGCGTCCTTATTTGAAGAAATCTGAACTTTGTCTCTGAACGTCTTTCTTTGAGAATCAAGCTCACCATATCGAGTGGGTCATCGCCTCTGATTCGGGACACTTCTGAATTTGAAGATACATGGCTAGAGGAAAATAAATCCTCTTGCCCCTTGATAGGTACTGAGTCTTTGAATTGGAAGGCATACGGCCGAAGGAAAATAAATCCTCTTGCCCCTAGATAGGTGTTCAGTCCTTGATAAGAGCACCTGAAATTGTGCGCCCTAAATTCCTAAGATCCTTGAAAGGGTTAGTTAAATCATGTTATGCTTATGATGTCATGATGTCATGAATGTTATGCGAATGCAGTTCATTAGGCACAGCGTGAGATAGTAAGGGCAAACAAGTCCTTTAACCAAACCTGCAAGGAAACAAAGGTTAGTAGCAAACACAAACAAGTCGCACAAGTGCCCTTAGGTTAAAGGCATGCTTGAAGTTCGTAGGTAAGTACCCTCCCCACTGAAGTTTAGTTGGTTCAACCTGTCCTATATAAAGATCGGGTTCTAGGGAGCTCATATCATTGACCTTTCTCGAAGGCGCTTATCTCAGTTCGGCAATCGAATCGCCAACCGAAAAGGTCCTGAAAGTCCAGTCCATATGAGTGTAGCTTCGAGTATCAACCAACTTCAGTCGGAACCAAAGCCAGCCATCCCGCTACTTTCTAATAGGCTAAAGTCAAGTTCGACTAAGGTTCTAAGGGTAAATTAGTGCTTAATGACACCACGCGGCAGCCAAGCATTTCCTCAGGTCGGATCCCAAGGAACACCAGGACAAACCAATGTGTCACACTAACGATGGCCATCAGATCAACCACATCAGTATACGCTGTGCAGTCTCCTAGATCCCATGCCATATACCTAAGGTACTCATATCCGGGTTAGGATCTTTCACACATCAAGATACCCAAAACAGCCCTGCAAAAATAAAGCAAGCAAAGCAAACAATAGAAAACATTTAAGGTGAATCCTAAACTTTTAAGGTAACCCCTCTTTTATCGAAATTAATCCCCAGCAGAGTCTCCAGTTCTGTAACACGGTGAACTGACTTTTATAATCGAAATGTCGCGGTTAAGCATGATTCGCCACCGACTTTTATTTTATCCAAACAAGTTAGAAAGGCTAAAAGAAACAGGAAAAACCTTTTAAATAAAAATAGGGTTCGGGGGGTAATTATGCAAAGGGAAGGTGTAAGGCACCCTTTGCATCCATGGTTTTCCATGGGCTCTTAATTGCTTTGCTCTTTGTTTTTTTTAGAAAAGTTGATGAAAAAGATAGGGACTTTAGCTCATAAATGAACGTAGCCCTTTTGAAGAATTATGAGAAAGAATATAAAAGTTTAGAGCAAGGCAAAGCAATTAGGGGCAATTACCTTGAAGTTTTGAAAATGAAGTTTCTTTTAGCCTTTCAGGATGAAAGGGTCTATCCTTGCCATAAGAGGGAAGGAAGCCTTTCGTTTGGAGGTTGAAGGGTCATCGCTTTATCGTTCGCCATAAGACAGACCCATGCCATAGAGGGGCAGGTAGTCTAAGGGAAGGATCAGAATAGCCTTTCGTAGGCAGCCAGAGGATACCATAGCCTTTTCGTAGGCAACTTCCGAGGGTCAAGATCATGTATATCGAAGGCAGCATCATTAGGGACCATGATCTTTAATCGAGGCAACTGGCTAAGGTATCCTCGTATTCGAGGGACTGGCTGTTCTGCAAAACAACACAAGGCAACAGGCAACAAGGCAACAGAGAGGATACCCAAAAGTGTGCGTGTGTGCACCAATCACGTGATCATATTCAGTTATTTTATCTTGTAAATTAGTGATTCTAAATTAATTACGATCTTGCACTCCCTATAATTACTAACCACAGCAATATAGACAAATAAATAAAGCAATACGGGGAAGGGAAATTGTAACCAGCGGAGGAAGGGGGAATTGAAACCAGCGGGATATAATTAAAATAAAAGGTTTAACACAAGTAATAATTGAGGATAGGGTTTAGGGTTACCAACGTTCGTAGCTTTGGCAATCTGACAAACCCTGAAAAGGCGGAAAAACGAGAAGGCAAAATATAGTGAGTGCATTATTAGTTCAGGGACAATTAGGGTTAACCCTAATAAAATAAAGGATAAAGAAATTAATAATAAATAAATAAACAATACTTAGCTTTGCATTTGGATTTGATCTGACATGGTTGACAGTCGAAGGAAGCTCAAAGTTACCCTGAAAGTAGCAAGGCAAAGACAGAAAACAGATGGAGTGAATGTATGCACAGTTCAGAAATATAAGGGCAAACCCTAAAATCAAAAGGAAAACAAAATAGATTTTAAAAGATAAAAGAAACGAATACTTAACTTCGGATTTTGAAGGCGCGCGGTCGGAAGGTGTTTGAAAAATAACCCTGAAAAGGCAAAAAATAAAATGTATTCAGTGTAGGGCAAACCCTAATTAGGATTCAAATTGAGTATAATGGTAAATTGATTTAATTAATTATTGGTCTTATGACCTAATTAATTAAATCAGGATAAGAAAATTAAATCGAGTGTGAAAATAATTTATTAGGAATTTTTGGAATTAAAATAATGCATATATGAATTTTTGAAAATATTTAATTAAATTATCTAAAATAAATAAATAATTAAGAAGATAAAATAATATATATATATATATATATATATATATATATATATATATATATATATATATATATATATATATATATATATATATATTAAATCAAAAGGAAAAAATTTTAAATATTAAATATTATAAAAAGAAAATGTTTTTTGTTATTATAAAGTTTTTATAAAGTTTTATGTAAATAAAAGAAAGGAAAAAAACAAATAAAATAAGTATATATATATATATATATATATATATATATATATATATATATATATATATATATATATATATATATTAAATCAAAATAAAGTGGCTGTGTAATAAAAAATAAAAAAAAATTCTGGAAATCTTAACTTAGGATCCAGTGTGGCGCGCGTGTGAGGACCACTATGCACCTGCAGTTTGGAGGCGTTGGATTGAGAGAGAGAAGCGATCGGACGAAGAATGGCCTGAGGGTATACGTGCACACGTGAGGGGACACGCACTAGATCCGGTTTCACTTCAAAACCAGAGCGCGTGCTTTCTCTCCAATGACGACGTGCCACGCAGTCGTCTTCCTCGTCCCAAAAGCCTGAAAAAGTAGCTACGAATTGGCTACGATTCTGGTTCGTAGCAAGTTACCCTGCAACCTGCAAAATCCACAAGAACACACAGAAATTCTTCGCGACCCCATGGTCGTGATCGTCCAGATGCCACGAGTACCTAGGCACCAGTTATTAGCCCTAATTTTACCTAAAATCAGAACCCCCTTTTTAAGCTCCTAAACCCTAACAATGGTAGAGAGCTCGAACGGGTACGAAAACACGATTAATTATCCAGAATTCATCACATTATCACATAAGTCACAAATATGCAAGCAAAAATTGTTTATGATGCATGAATCATGGAAATCGAGCAAGAATAGGAATGTGCAAACCGTGAGCAATTACGACTGGTTTTGGATGCCTGGGAGCCTGATGATGATCCAAATAGCTTCAAGAATCTTTAAGGAACGTGAATCGATCTTCAAATTGCCTTGAGAATGGCTGCAAATTAGAATTCGATCTCACACTTTTCTTGAATATTTTTGAACTTGTATGGTGCTTTTTTACTGCAGAAAATTCGTGAAACTTTGTGTATGGAGGGTTTGTGTATTTATAGAGAATGATTTTAGGTCAACAAAACCAAAAGAAATCTTGTTGAATCTTGAGATTGAGTTTTGAGAAATTTGATTGAAATATGCCATGAAGTCTTTCTAAAAATGTCCAAAATTTGATTCAATTGTCTCAATCATCCAATGCACTAAATTTGATTGAATTTGGAATATATTTGATGATTAATGATGATTGAAATTATATCTTTTGTAAAATATTTGATTTTTCTAATTTATATGATTTTAATTCTTTTTAATTAGAATAAAAATCAAAATAAATCACATAAATCATATATTTTCGTGGGAGGAGAGATCTCGGGCTTTGGATAACTTGTGGATAAGGATTGAATCAAAATCTCTTGGGCCCATTTGCAAAAATAGTTCAATTCTTTCACATTTTTCCCTCCAAAATGGTCCAACTTTGACAAGGCCTATCTCTCTCATTTTTTGAGGTATGGAAGTGTTCTAAGACTTTTTAGAAACCTTAGAGAGTCCTCTAACCAATGTCTTTGGTCTCATGTCAAAATTATTTTCCATGCTCCTTGTGTGTCCTTTTGAAAAAAGTGACTTTTTGTTGACTTTTGAAAAGGACCTATAATGTTTTGGTCCATATCTCTCAAATGAAGCATTTTTAGACTTGGCATGTGAGACATAATTTTGTAGAGAATCAAATTTCCTTCAAAATGAGCTTTGGATGGAAAATTTCTGATGCTCCATGTAGGAGTTATGGCTGGTCAAAGTTTAGTTGACTTTTCCTATGCAAAACCCTAATTTAGAAACTTTTTGATTTGTTGATTTTTGTTCTTTCCTTGATGAACCATGATCAATTCTTGATCAAATGGTGAATGATACTTCAATATGAGGATCTTGACAAAAAATCAGGAGTTTTGACTTTACTTTGACCCCAGTTGACTTCTAGGTTAACTCAGTCGACTGTTGACTTTCTGAACGATTGAGTGACCAATTCTTTGAAATGAGCCTTGATACTTGTCATAGAGATAATGTGAGATGTATTGGAGCCATTGATTCACTGATTTTCCTTTGAGTGAGCCAAACCCTAGTTTTAGAGCCTTGTATAGGAGAGTGTGTTTTGGAGCTTTGTGTATTGATTTGTATTTGTATAAGAGAAATAGTGTAGGCAAATTTTGGGGTATGACACGCAGACACACGACGAGGGACGATTCTGGAAAAACTAACCTGATGAACAGACCTCACACCTCCATTCCCCTGCATCTCAAAACGTGGAATGTTCGCGTGGATCTTCTTCCCTTCGAAAGCCACGTTATCCAACTTAACCCCCAAAACCCGTGCATCCTCAACTTCCGAGAATCTCGCAAAACCGAATCGCTTGCATATTAAGGAGGTAGTTGTGAGGCTTATATTAACAAAAATAAATTTGCACAATTATTTTTTTCCTTATAAATATGAGACAAAAGAAAAGAGTCATATTTGCAGTGATATATATATATATATATATATATATATATATATATATATATATATATGGTATGTATCTTAATTTCGAAAGAGTCTTGAAATATCAACGTGACTTTGTTAAGGATGTCTTATTTAATATATTTCGATATGTCAAATTATCTATGAAGAAAAAGACACATGAATTTAATGTAGATGCGGATAGGAGGGAAACATGCATGTGTTAACTTGATTGAGGTTTCTCTATTGGTGGGGTTGAGGACTGAAGATTTTAGTGTGGATAGACAGTTTTCGAAGCCACTTCAAGTAAAATGACAAAACATGAAAAAGCGTGTTCCACATTCAACATGCTTTCGTACCATTTGTCTTTGACACTCTTGGTTTTCTAGTACCTAAAACTTGCAAAGGCTCGTGCATAGTCTCCTAGGACAATAAATGTAATTTTTTTAAAATTAAATTTACCATAAAAAAAATAACGATGCATCTTGTTGTCCGTATGCCAATTATTTATGTATACATCTTTATTTTTATATATATATATATATATATATATATATATATATATATATATATATATATATATATATATATATATATATATATATATATATATATATATATATATGTCATTATTAATAGATATATTTAGCCTCCATTATTTATCAATAAAAAAAAAAAAACTCTTTCTCCTAAACTTAACACAGTTGGTATCCTTTTATTTAAAAACAAATAAATAAAAGTAAGACACCCAGATAAATCATACAAGACTAGCTTAATTAAAGTTATATTATACCAGGTAGGTTATGAATTGATTAGATCATTCAAATATATATTATCTAGTTCAACTACTACTACTACTTAATCAGTTCAATTAAATCATTACAATTATCTTAAGCCACCGAATCGTAACCTAGATGTCTCACTCCTCAAATTTCTAAACCATTATAGTCTAATTGAAATGCTTGGCAAACATGAGTTTGTAACATACACCTTTATAAAACATCCTACACCACTCCTTTCTTTTGAGTCACTTTCTTACTAATTTACAAAAAGCTTTTCCATAATTAAAGGCTAATAATTTGGAGAAAGGTCGTATGAAGAAACTTGTGTGGTGAATACAGACTCAAAATAGATTCAGAAAAAGACTACTCAAAATTAATGTGCTGTGTAAAGAGCCCTTATCCTCATTTTTTGTCAGTTAACGATATTAAGCAAATAATCCCTTCACCTTCACGGTTGAACTGTTGGTTGAAGATTCATTTTCACTAGTTACTTGTTTTTTAAGTTGCTAGCGGTAAAAAGAAAGGACTTGAAGGAAGTTTTTGTTGCTTTTAATGCAAGTAACAAACAATAAGGTAAAAAAGCTATATTTGTACGAGCTAGGTGGGTGATGATTGAATAGCATTATAATATTTGGATATTGGATATGGTATTAATTGTACGTGCTTGCATAATAGTACAAGCCTATGTTATTAATCTCTTTCACAAAAAAAACATTCCAAATATACGAGCCTGTCTTTATAATAGTACTAGCCTATCTTTAAAAATTCCAAATATAAGAGGTTAAGTGTATTTTTTCCATAAATAAGTAAATAATGATTTTAGGTCTTACCAAAAAAATATATTTTATTATTTTTATAAAACTCTCTTAAATATTTTAGCTCTTAAAATAATTGAAGTTAATTATCCACTTAAATTATATATATATATATATATATATATATATATATATATATATATATATATATATATATATATATATATATATATATATATATATATATATATGAAGAGGGATATATTTACTTCAAGAGTAAGTGTATAAGACTTACTCCAAATCTTAACCATTGATTTTCACTAATCTAACGGTTTTAATTGATTACTGAATCTAATTATTTTTGGAAATATTTTTCTTCAATTAAAGCCGTTAGATTAACGATAATCAATGGTTAAGATTTAGAGTAAATCTTCAACACTTACTCTTGGAATAAATATATGTGTGTATTTTTTTTCTTCAAAATGTGATTCTTAATACAGATTCTATAATAATCTAATGAGATGAGATAATATCAATGGTTAGTAAATGTTCTATATATTTTATTAGAGCAAATGTTATGGAAGCATGCAAAATTGATATTGTAATTAGGGATGGTGGTAGTTTAATTCTCATAATCAATTCATAACTATATATAATTTATATGTAATCGATTATTAAAATTAATTGTTATAATCAGATTTACTTTTTAAATGATTATAAATAAGTTATTAAACTGTTATATTTACAATCAATTTTATAAGTAATTTTTATTTTAACTTTCTTTAACAGTTTCTTTTCAAGAATTTTTTTTTATTTTCCGGAATTTTTTTTTATTTTCAAGTAATTTAAAAAAAAACATAATATTTTTATTTTTTTTTAAAATTTTTAGGAAAAGAGTCTTTTTATATTTTCTAAAAAAATATGATTTAAAAAAATATTTTTTTTCAAAAGAAGAAATCATTTTTTTTTTGTTTTTTTGGAATTTTTTTCATTTTCAGAAGAGACAAATTTTATGAAAAAGTATATTTAAAGGGATGACACGGGGGAGATGGCGGCCGCGGAAGAAGGAGCTCCCGCCACCAGAAAACCTTGATTATCTCACGAGAATGAACAATTAGATTGAATAAGATAAATCGGCAAAATCTAGTAAACAGAATAATCTGAAGAAGAATGAAGAAGTGGAAGAGGAAATGAAGGAAACGAAAACCCTAGAAAATGGAAAACGAAATGAATCATAGAAGTCGAAGAAGCTATGGGTTAATATTTTAAGCGAAAATAGAAACCCAGCTAACGTGATGGTCATTAAGTTTATTGCGCCAAAAATGGTGAATGTTGACATTGAAATCAAAATCGAAGAAGCTTATTAGAATCTGAGGTAAATTTATGGGACTCTAAAGGTGCGAGAAACAAAAGAAAGGGGGTTTGAATTGGGTTAGACCAAATATAGTCTTTTCGCAACACACAATACAAGGTTAACAAGTGAATAAAGATAGATGAACACAAATATTTTTATCATGGTTCACTGTTAACTAAGTTACTCCAATTCACCCGCCAAGGTGATTTTGCCTTCTTAATAAGAACTTAATCCACTATAACCAAACTAATTACAGACAACCACAATGAACGCAACCACTGTCTTCTTGAGACTTATGACTAACGCTATTTTCTTAAGGAAACAACCACAATAAGCTTATGATCAACCTTGCTAACAACCCCAACAAGTTTAGTTGATCCTTATCGTGAAACCACTATGACCGCAGCCACAGTCTTCTCGGGGCTTATGACTAACACTTAGTCCCCCAAGGAATTTAATCAACCACGTTGATTACAAGTGTGCATTACAAAGATGCTTCTAATAAGAATATTACACAATGTTTAAGTACAACAACACAAAAGTGTTGATAAGAAAGATACGAACAAAAGCTCTTTTCTAAAAATATAAAACTATAGAAAGAATTTCTCTAACAGAGTTTGTGCAGCGCTTTGGTATAGTTTTATAGAACTGGTTCGTTGATCTCACATTCTTCCAATAGCTTCCTTTATAGAGAAGGATAGATCCGTTGGAGGGTAAAATAGGAAAGCAAAGTACAGCTATAAAGTCCCCAACGGTCATGATGGTAATGGTAGATAACAAGTACAGGTTAGACTATTCGTGCGCCACCCTATAAGAGTTGAGGTCACAGTTTACGTTAGTAATTTTATGCTCACCATCACACGCAATCCATTCTTAATCTTCTAAGTCTTCAGAGGATTCTGATTGTATATTGATTGAAGCATGTTGTAGGTGATCAGAACTTGAGTCTTTAGAACCAATTCAACAGAACCTTGTCTTTAGAGTCTTCAGTACTTGGTCTTCAGAAGCGATGTCTTCAGATCTTTAAACTTGTTCAGCAGAACCTCGTCTTCAACATCTTCAGAACATGGGACACAAAAGCAAAGCTATAGAAGGCCTCAAAAGCTTCCTTTATAAGTCAAAGTCAGAAGCTCTTGTACTAACACTCCTTAGAACCGTTGCAGAATTAGCATTCTAGAATCTTGACTTCCATTGTAACACAGCACTAGTATTCTTCTAGAGTGTTGAGTTCAGAACTTGATGACGTCACACGCCTTCTTACCAGAGTCAGAACCTGCAAGGCAAAATCCACACACTATAAAGAAATCGTTAGTGTATACAATTGTTCCTTAAGATAACATGTAACATTATCATCAAAACTCAAGGCCAGATGCATAACCAATCTCGTTCTTACAATCTCCCCCTTTTTGATGATGACAAAGCCATGAATTTTGATAGAACAATTTATACTAGGTAATCACCATAAAACTCAAATTCAGAAAAGCTAACCAGCTCCCCCTAAATTTGTTAATACTTTAAAATTCATTTATGCTTGTTCAAAGTCTCCCCCTAAGCCCAAGACTCGTAAAATAAATTTTGAAGTACGGAATGAAATATAGAGAAGGAATACTTCTCCATGACATCTCATCAGAGTCTGACTAGAGCTTCCTGATCTTTATCTCAGAATCTAGTGTACTATCACAAGACTATGAGTATCACAACCTTGTTTAGTTACTGTCTTAATGCCAAGCATCAAACATCAGAACTATAACTTTGGTTTTCCATAAGCTTGATCACACACCAGAAGGTGCCAAGCAGCACATCATCAGAAGGTTCAGCACCTGAACCATTTTCTGATAGAACATGTCTTCGGACCATGTCTTGGATCATGTCTTCTGACCATATCTTAGACCACATCTTAGAATATGTCTTTTGACCATGTCTTAGAACACGTCTTTTTACCATGTCTTCTGACCATGTCTTTTGACCATATCTTAGACCATGTCTTAGAATATGATTTTAGCCATGTCTTAGAACACGTCTTCTGACCATATCTTAGACCACATCTTAGAATATGTCTTCTGACCATGTATTTTAGAACATATCTTTTGACCATGTCTATAGATGCACTTGCAGTTCAGATCCTTTATAATCATCCAGATGATAATTCTTGTGTGCTGAAAAGATTCTAGAAAGAGTGTGGTCCCTAAATGGTGGTCGGTCGGAGTCGATTTGGTTGGTCCAGAACACTTCCTATTTACTTTTTCACTTTAAATATATGACAAAATTTGAAAATGTGTTATTCTCTCTTTATTCATATATTTTTTTTAATTGATATGAAATGATCAACTAAATCCGATGTTATGAAAAAATAAAGTATTTTAGATTTAGATGATGGGGTCTGAACAACAGTAAAAATGTTAATGGATAAATGTTTAGGATGGAAGAGACATTGACACCACATATCCACTTAAAAATTTTAAGATACATTAGTTTTACGGAATTAAAATTTATTTTTAAGAATTATTTACACGGAAAAATAAAAGTAGGAAATTTATTTTAAGGTAATTTTTAAAAAAATTATTTGACAAATATTTTGATATTCCTAAAAAAAAGTGTGGTTTTAATTAATTTTAAAAAAATTATAAAATTTAATGATAATCCACTTTTCTATTCTTTTACTTTTGAATAATTCCATGAAAATATGTGAAGTTATGAAAAGTTTTTTTTCTTTTAGTTTAAGAATAATTATTTTCAATTTATAATAAACATATGTATACTCATTTCTTGAATTTTTTTAAATAATTATTTTGAAATTTTATTATCAAACTAATCAATCTTCCACAATAATTTTCAATTTAACCATGTTTCAAACAAAACAAAAAAAAGTGGATTATAGAGAAGACGCCACTTTAATTGGCGCATGCTATATTTTTTTTTCAATTTTTTCCTATAACCTACGGATTATTCTGCAGATTTAACGTTTCCTACATATTTACTCGCGGATTTACTTACGGATAAATTTTCTACAGGTAACTCCATAGAAAAATTCGCAGGTAATGTCAAATCTGCAGGAAAATCCACACGTAATTGAAAAAAATTGAATATAAAAACCGGGAACCATATTTGAACTGGTGACACAAGGATTTTCAGTCCTCTGCTCTACCAACTGAGCTATCCCGACCTCCTCTTTAATTCACTTTTTTTTGTTTAAAACATGATTATATTGAAAATTATTGGGGAAGGTTGGTTAGTTTGCTAATAAAACTTCAAAACTTAGTTATTTTCAAAAAAAATTCTCATTTCTTATCTATATATTTTTAGAAATGTGATTCCTAAACTTTAAACAAACACTCTCTAAGACAACACATGTATGAATCATTTCTTGTATAAATCTAAAATTTCATTTGTTTCTAATTAATCGATGTGAATATTAGTTACTCCTACTTAAATTCCAGCATTAAAACAAAAAAGTGAAATAGAAAAAAGAAATTTTCCCCCATTTTTCTTATATATATATATATATATATATATATATATATATATATATATATATATATATATATATTGTAGACATGACATGATGCTGAATATAATTAATTATTTTAGTTTAATAATTGAGATTTTCCCTTTTAAATCTATTTCTCTTCACTCGAAAGTTATATACCAAATTACCAACTGAACTAAATTTAAAAACTGATATTATTTTAAATTTTTAAATACAAAAATAATGTATATGATCATTAGCTGAAAGATAATAAACAAATCAGGGAGACAGCAGAGGTGAGCTGAGTCCATGGTGTCAGTTACAATGTGCAGAATCCTTAAACTAGTGGTGGTGACATTGTAGCCTCCGCTTTTGCTACCAACTCTTCTCGAAGAATATTAAACAAAACACTTTATGATTTGTTTTGAGTGTAACAAAATATTTCTGATTTGTTTTGAGTGGTAACAAAATACAACTAGTTAAGTGTTGACTTAATTAAAATTTTGTTCGTATAAAAACAGATCCTTCATTTTATAATTAAACTTTTTGATATTTTAATTATCATTTTAGTTATCGTTTTGGTTTAAATTTTAACTTTGTAGTTTTAGGTTTAGAGATTTTACTTGTCTCGTGTGCTGATTGAATAGAGAAAGGATGATATTAACAAACACTCAAACATTTAAATAAGGAAGATAAAAAAAATAAGAAGTATACAATTTAGAGAATTTTGTGTATGTGTGTTTTTTTTTTTTAATTTTGGTATTTAGTTTTGCGATTAACTAATCTAAAATGATTAATTCTAATGTTTATTTGCAGGACTCTATTTATAAGCAGAGCAAATCTCTGTATAAATTTACCTAATACAAAAAATGTTTATATTCAACAAATTTCGAACATGAGATCTAGATAGCACACTCTCAAAATCCACATATATTTTGATTTGATGCCTCCTATTACTTATATAATAATTATATTAAGACTTGTAAAGAATTATAATCTTTTCTCCATTCATCATCCTCTTTCAAACAAATATATATCAAAATATAATTGTTTCAGCTAAGTGGCGAAATTGTTTCAATTATCTTTCTAAATCATCTGTTTTTTGTTGGAACAAAAAGTAACTATTGATTTAAGAAAGAATGGAAAGGGAGTTTCTATGCAAAAGTGGTGACTTGTTATAAAAAAACTTATCATAAGAGTGAAATACACGAGTATTTATAATTCATCTTCTTAGATTCCATGACTTTAAGTTCTTCTAGCATCATTTCAATCCATAAGGCTTGACAAGCTGCATAGGTTGCTATTACATACTCAACTTTACAAGATGATAAGACCATTATATTTTGCTTCCTTAAGCTTCATGAGATTGGTGCTCCACTAATCATGAATATGTACCCTGCAGTATTTTTCCTTTCATCTTGGTCTCCATTAAAGTCAAAATTTGTATAGGCATACACTTCTAAAATTTTGTTGTTGATCTTCTGTCTTGACATTAGCACGCCATGATCTATTGTTCCCTTGATGTATCTCAACACGCTTTTTACTGCAGGGAGATAACATTCTTGTGGCTTCTCCATAAACCTACTCAAACGTCCAACACTTTGACAAATTTCAGGTCTGGTATTGCATAGATATCTCAAGGATCCAATGATTCGCTTGTACAATATGGCATTTACAAACTCATCATTTGTATCATTTCTTAATTTTGCTCCTGTCTCCAATGGTGTGATAGCTACATTACAGTTTGCTCCCTTTTGCATAATTACTTATTTAGTTCTTGTCCTGGTGGATCTTCTGACATTGCTCAGGTGCTCTACTCTTCTAAGTAGATATCTCTTCATTTTGTTGATCATCTTCAAGCATAATTTTGATTGCATCTTGTTCATCATGAGGTGACCTCTGAGTTTAATCCTAACACTTACTTTCATCAGTTGGTGAATACATTTTGTAAGCACTAGTTGAGTGATATCCTATCAGAACCATTGCTTGACTCCTATCATCCAATTTTCTTCGCAATTGTTCAAGTACATGCCTGAAATACATTGATCCAAAAACCTTCAAATGACCAACTCTTGGTTTTAATTCTGTCCAGGCCTCATAAGGTGTCTTCTTCACCATCTTCTTGGTTGAACATTCGTTCAGAATGTATACTGCTGTCAAAATTGCTTCACCCCAAAATGTTGTTGGCATTCCTTTAGCTTTTAACATACTCCCGACAATGTTAAATATACTTTTGTTCTTTCTTTCAGCTATTCCATTGTGTTGACATGTGTATGGTGCAATGATCTCATGCTCTATGCTTTCATCATTGCAGAATTTTGCAAATTCTACTAAAGTATACTCACCTCCACCATTAGTTCTCAATTTCTTAATATTACACTCACTATGTTTTTCAACATGCAATTTAAATCTCTTGAACTGTGTGAGTACTTCACTCTTTCTTTCAATCAAATAAACCCACACATGTCTTATGAATTCATCTTTGAAAGTTAGAAAATAGAAGGTACCTCTATTTGACCTTACTTCAAAAGGTCCACACACATTAGAATGAACAAGTTCCAGTTTTTTTCTTTGACTTCATAGGCAAGTCATGCTTGAATGAACTCCTTACTTGTTTAGCTCTACAACACTCTTCATATATATGACTTGGCTCCTTTATCTGAGGTAGACCATACACCATCTTCTTCTTGTTGAGAATACTTAAACTTATAAAATTCAAGTGACCATACCTATGGTGCTACATCCATTTCATGTCTTCTGCTGTAGTCAATGCAACACATTGATGATCAACCATGTTTATCTCAATATTGAAGGTTTTTTTATCTGCCAATAGTGCTCAAAGGATCAATCTTCTTTCACCATCAATCACCTTCATTTGATTATGTACCATCTTCACGTTATACCCTTTAACAAGTAACTAACATATGCTTAACAGATTACTTGTCGTAGAAGGTATATACAACACATCAGTGATGGTAGCCTTCTGACCATCTTTCTTCAATACAACTATGTTACCCTTCTCTAATGATGTGACATACCTTCCATAAGCAAACCTGATTTCCTTCTTCAATGATTCATCCAACATGATGAACCAACTCTTGTTTCCAGTCATGTGATTACTGCATCCTAAATTAAGATACCACACCCTATCTAAATTATCACTAGTTGGGTATTGGCCATTAGCAGCACTTTATCATAATCACTTCCTACTACATGAGCAAATTGAACCTCTTTCTTTCTTTTTGTCCCTGATTCCTTGGGTAATTTGCAATCTCTTGCATAATGATCAAATCTTTGACAATTGTAACACTGCACCTCTTGTATGTCAATCTTCTTCATCAAATTCTTGTTACCCATGCCTTTATTGATTGCATCAATGGGTTTCTTTGAATTCTTGCTTGAATTTTCATCACTAGCAAGATTATTTTTTAGCTTTGCCTTTTCTTTTCAAGACTTCTTGGTGAATCTTGCTTGCAATGTCTGTTCAACCACCTTCTCCCTCTCTGAGTTCCTACGTTTCAGCCTCATCTCATGAACTTCTAATGAAGCTTGAAGTTCCTATGTTTCAGACTATTCGATAAACATTACAATATAATCAAAGCTTGCAGTCAAAGATCTCAACACTTTGTCAATCTTTTACAAATCATTGATTGATTCACCACACGCCTTCATCTGGTTTATTCGCTGCACCACACACAAAAATAATTCTGAAACTGACTCATCTTCCTTCATTTGAGTCATTTCAAATTGCTTTTTCAAGGTATGTAACTTCACTCCCTTTAGTTTCTCATCACCACCATACAACTTCTTCAACTTATCCCAAGCTCCTTTAGCCAATTCTTTTTCTATTTCTTATCACAGATGTTTGGATCCATACACTAGTGAATTAAGAACAAAGCTTTTCCATCTTTCCTCATTTGTTTCTTGTGCGCAACCTTCTGGACATCAGTTGTATTCACCTCCAATGGGGAGATTCCTTCTTGCATGATTTCACTAACATATAGAAAATTGAAGATGACTTTCATTTGTGCAATCCACTCTCAGAGTTTTTACCTTTGAAAACTAGTAGATTTGCAAGAAATTGATTCGAGGTTGTGCTTCCATTTGCCATTACTAAGAAATTGAATCGAACCAGGCTCCTTGATACTAATTTATTGGAACAGAAAGTAACTATTGAGTTAAGAAAGAAGAAAAAGATAAGAGCTTTCTATGTAAAAATGGTGACTTATTATTAAAAAAACTTATCATAAGAGTGCATTACATGAGTATTTATATATAAAGCTAACTAACCAACTAACTAGTGTAACATGTGTTCCTTGTCGAATTAATCACTCCAAACAAAATCGTTCATTTGTCGAATTCACCTACTTGTTGAGCTTGTGACTTCTCATTAATAACACAACTTCGACTTCAAATTAAGAACACAACTCGACTTCTCGTCTAATGCATAACTCAACTTCAAGTCGAAAAACACAACTAGTTAAAAAAAACTTTAAAATACAAACAATATTTTTCTTAGACAAGTCTATGCTTACATTCTTTTGATTAAATAAATAATATTATAGAATAATAAAATTGAACAACTTAAAAATAATTAATTTTATTTATGATAATGACTAAGATTTAAAACATTTTCTATAATATCTCAAATTATAAGATATTTGATCAATTCATAAAGATTAATTAAAAATGTAATAAATTTAATATAAAATAAAATTTAAAAAATATTTTTATAAATGATATTAAAAAAAGATAAAAATTAAACAAAGATAAATTATTAAATAATTAAATATATGATAAAAAATAAACATTACTATTTTATTACAATTATTAAAGTCAACTTTTATCACTACTTTCAATTTTTAGCTATATATATCCAGCTGCCACTTTTAATTCTTGAATACAAGGAGTATAGTATACCTCAAATATACTAATTTATTTTCTTAGAGAGTGAATACCAAAAAAAACAATTTGAATGATTATACTAGTTTTCGTTTCCGTGGTTTGACCGCTACCTCTCTTCCTAAATCCTACCCTTTTTTAATTCCTTCCTTCCTTCCTTCCTTTCCCATTTTATATTTCCGCAGCCATCTTCCAATACTCACACCATTTCTTCTCAATCTCATAACAAACAAAAACACAGAAATAAATAGCATAGCCTCTGTGTTTCTATGACTCTCTCTGTCACACACAGTCTGTTTATTTCATAGCCTGAGCTTTCTTGTTTTTCTTTCTCTTTCACTTCAATACTAGTAAATCATCACCTTTTCCAACACATACACACTCTTATTTTTTATTTTCACTTCTCAGTTCTCATCAATCTCAATCTCAACAACATGAGTTCTGATCAACGAGGAGATGACAACCTTCAGATCCATCAAACTCGACGATTACCCGATTTTCTCCAAACCGTAAATCTCAAATACGTCAAACTAGGTTACCATTACCTAATCACACACCTCTTAACTCTCTGCCTAATCCCCCTAATGTCCATCATCATAATCCAAGTCTCCCAAATGAACCCCCAAGACCTCCACCATCTCTGGCTCCACCTCAAATACAATCTCGTCTGCGTCATTACTTGCTCCGCTATTCTCGTTTTCGGATCCACCGTTTACATCATGACCCGACCCAGATCCATTTACCTTGTCGACTACTCTTGCTACAAACCCCCTTCCAATCTCACCGTTAAATCCACCAAGTTCATCCAACACTCCAAACTCAAAGGCGATTTCGACGATTCGTCTTTGGAGTTTCAGCGCAAGATTCTAGAACGTTCTGGCCTCGGCGAAGAAACCTATCTCCCTGAAGCTATGCATAGGATTCCACCCACTCCTAACATGGCTTCCGCCAGAGAAGAAGCTGAACAGGTTATGTACGGTGCTCTTGATAATCTTTTCGCTAATACAAAGATTAAGCCTAAAGAAATTGGTATACTTGTTGTTAATTGTAGTTTGTTTAATCCAACTCCGTCGCTTTCGGCGATGATTGTTAACAAGTATAAACTAAGAGGGAATATAAGGAGTTTCAATTTAGGTGGTATGGGTTGTAGTGCAGGTGTTATCGCTATTGATCTTGCCAAAGACATGCTTCAGGTTCATAGAAACACTTATGCTGTTGTTGTTAGTACTGAGAATATTACTCAGAATTGGTATTTCGGTAATAAGAAATCTATGTTGATACCTAATTGTTTGTTTCGTGTTGGGGGTGCCGCGGTTCTGCTTTCGAACAAAGGCTGTGATAAAAGGAGGGCTAAGTATAAGCTTGTTCATGTCGTGAGAACTCATAAAGGTGCGGACGATAAAGCGTTTAAGTGTGTGTATCAAGAGCAGGACGATGTTGGTAAAACTGGTGTTTCTTTGTCGAAAGATCTTATGGCGATTGCGGGTGGAGCGCTTAAGACTAATATAACGACTTTGGGTCCGCTTGTGTTACCGGTTAGCGAACAGCTTTTGTTTTTTACTACCTTGGTTGTTAAGAAACTTTTTAATGCGAAGGCGAAGCCTTATATACCTGATTTTAAACTTGCTTTCGAGCATTTTTGTATACATGCTGGTGGGAGAGCTGTGATCGATGAGCTTGAGAAGAATTTACAGCTTTTGCCTAATCATGTTGAGGCGTCGAGGATGACTTTGCATAGATTTGGGAACACTTCGTCGAGTTCAATTTGGTATGAGTTGGCTTATATAGAAGCGAAAGGGAGGATGAGAAAAGGGAACAGAATTTGGCAGATTGCATTTGGGAGTGGTTTTAAGTGTAACAGTGCAGTGTGGCAGGCTATGAAACATGTGAAAGCTTCACCTATGAGTCCATGGGAAGATTGCATTGATAGGTACCCAGTTGAGATTGTTACATAGTTTGATTTGATAGTTGTTCTAGTTTTATGAGTCAATATCAGTTAGAGAAGAGTCTTTGCACATTTTTATGATCTTCATTTGTTTTTGTTTCCTAAAAATTTATTGTTGGGTCAGTGATGTTGTCTGGTTTAGATGTCAGTGTTACTTGGTCCATGTTAGTTGCTTGAGTTCTAGTTACTCTTATTCAACCATTATCTTGAGTAAGTAATTAATTATTTATGCAGATTAGTAGTGTCCATATTATTGAGTATTAATTCATTCTAAGTACTGTACTATTTATTTCACATATTTACATGTTGGAACTTTAATAAGACAGAACTTGTTGGAACTTTAATATGACATAAAGATGCACAAAATTATGGGATAAGGGAAAAAAGTCTAAATGAATACTAGTAGCGATGCAAATTCATTGATTGAATTATTAAAAAAGTACTAGTAATAAGCTGGTGGAGAAAGTTGAAATAAAGTGTTATATTCCCACGTGTTACTTAAACATTTTCTCAGATGCTTTTTTTATTAAATCTGCATGACAAAGCACATGGCCAGCCTCAGAACTAAGAATCCCTTTTATAAAAGAGAAAAGTGTGATCCATTTATTTGCTGTGTTGTAGCATTTATTTGCTGTGTTTAGCGCGTTGTGCGATAAACTACACCTATGTATGTATGCTTTTAGTCCATGCCGAATGAGGTGTATTTGTTTTTTAGTTTGTTAGTCCATGCCGAATGAGGTGTATTTGTTTTTTAGTTTGTTACTATTACATTATAGTTCATGCATGCCTAATGAGGTGTGTTGTTTTTTTGTTTGTCAAAGTTGGAGTGGTTGATATTTTGATTTTTTGGTCAAATATGAGATAATATTGAATTGAATATATGTGCTATAATTAATGTAATTATTGATTATGGTTGCAAAGCTTCTAACTTCATTGACTATTTTTATATTTTGAAATATAACTTTATTGACTATTTGATGGATACTATATTGGTTTATATCATGTGTCTCCTTTATTTGTCATTTTATAAATAAAAAAATTGAATAATATATTTTTCTTTAAACAAAAACTTTAATAAATATGTAAATAATATTTTAGACATATTTATCATTATATTACCAATATTTTATACAATATTAAAAATTAATATTATACATTTATACACAAATTATATGCATTAGCTATGCTTTTGTTAATATTTATCAAATAGTGTCAAGTTTTATATACATCTCTTTGTAATTTTTATTAGTGGTTTTCAATGTAAACCGGTTTGTGATTATATAATTTAAAATTAGAGTGATTGTATTTATGTATAACTATGTAAAACATGACATAATTTAAAATAAGAGTAATATACCTATGTAAAACTATTGTATACTATTTAAATAGATAATAATTAAATTCCAGCGATTAAAAAAAACAAAATTAGATGTTTATATGTGGAACACATATCAACTTATATGATTGTATTTGTTAATTTTATTTAGAAAACTAGTTTAAATATATTAATATAAATATTCAGCAAAATTACATATTCAAAACTAAATGTCTATACGTGGGACACAAATTTTACATGATTATATTTGTTAATTTTTTTTAAATATGATGTTTAAAATATATTTATATAAATATTCGAATAATAAAATATACACATAATATGTGAGACAAATATCAATTTTACATGATTTTATTTGTTAATTTTATTTAAATAAGCAATTTAAAATATATTATTTATACACGCTTTGCATGACATAAAAAAATAGTTAATATAGTTAATAGTTGATAAGTTAGTTGTAGCTTGTAATAGATGTTGACCATTAATAGTTTATAACTTATAACTTTAATGGATAACTGACTGCTAATAAATTAATGGTGAATTCTTATTTACCCAACTCAAAAAGTTGGGTAAGGTTACCTCCTATGTAAAATGTTTTGAAAATAACAAATAATTATAATATTTCATAAATAATTAAATGTGTTAAGATTAGATGGCATCATGTGATTGGTAGAATGTACACTACCCAATTTTTATGATGGGTAGAGAAGTTGTCCCCTAAATTAATTGAAGTGTTTGATAATTAGTATTTTACTAGCTGATAAAAATAAAACGACATGAAATAGCATTCTTAATTAATAACTTAACAATTTATTATCTTTTATATATTAACATTAAATTAATTTTATATTGATAAAATTAAATGTAACGATAAACAAATATATATATATATATATATATATATATATATATATATATATATATATATATATATATATATATATATATATATATATATATATATATATATATATATATATATATATATATATATATATATATATATATATATATATATATATTAGGAAAAATGTACATGATAAATATAAAATCAAAATGTATTCAACGCATGTACATAAATTTTGATGCAAAGGAGGCGAGCAAAAGAATGGAGGAAGTGTTGTAGTAATATATTTATAATTTTTTCTATGTTTGCATCTAAAACAATTTATGTATTTTAAAATAATATAGATAAAATTGAGGCAAAATGACAAGGTAAATTATATACTCAAAAACTATTTCAAATAGCATTTCAAAAAATAGTTAAAAGTTAGTGAAAGAAACTAAAAACTCGTGCTAAAATATTGTTACCAAAAAGAAATATTATTGATATGAGCAGTATTTATCACGAAAATATGGTTCATTCTGATCATAATATTCACACCCGCTATCATTCATTCTTTTTTAAATAAATTTTCTCTCTATGTTTAAAAAAAGAAAAAATTGAACGGAGCTTACATGTCTTGGATACTATTTACTGAGATTTTTTTCTTCTTGTTCTCTTGAGAAGATACTTTTACAATTATCAACCAATATGGTTAAAAATATATCTATTTTGATTTTTTTTTTCTTTAATGTTGTTGTTAGGACTCAAAGAGTATTATAATTTTTGTGTATTTCTTTCATCACGAAAAATGTGGAATATATAGTTACAACTCACTATACAAAATATGAAATATTCTAATTTAAGGAAAATAAATATTCCTAATTGTAATATACACACTTTGTCACCTAATCAGATCCATATGATTAGCTACAACATCTATTATTAATTATAAATATTTTAATGATACTGTACAACTCATGCTTACACTCCCCTTCAAATTAGATCATAGATATCCATACCTAACTTGTCAATAGCACCATGAAAGACCTTTGTTGAAACAACTTTTGTGAGCACATCAGCTAGTTGGCTTTTAGATTTGACAAATGAAAACTGTACAATCTTTTGATTGACATTCTCTTTTTATGAAGTGACGATCAACTTCGACGTGTTTGGTGCAATCATGTTGTAATGGGTTTTGCGCAATTTTAACGGCTGCTTAGTTGTCACAATAAAGATTCTAAGGTTCTTCATACTTGATTCCCAAGTCTTTTAGAACATTTTTAATCCACAACAGTTCACACATACCATCGACCATACCTCGAAATTAAGCTTTTGCACTTGATCGTGCCACAACCTTTTGCTTCTTGCTTCTCTTAGTGACAGGGTTACCCTCCATAAATGTAAAATATCTGGATGTATCTAGTTGTTTGATCACCTGACCAATCAAAATTTGTTTAACTTTCAATTTTGAGCACAATAATCCTTTACGTGGAGCATTCTTCAAATTTCCTAGAATTTAATAAACATCATTCATATGCTCTTCACTTGGTGAATGCATACAACACTTACATCGTAAGCTATATCAGGTCGTATGTGTGTGCCAAATAGATTATTCTCTCGACCAGCCGCTGATAACAATCCTTATCTGTGGGGACATGGTGTGGGAAGATTCCAAGCTTATGATTCGTTTCTATAGGTGTTTATGTTGGTTTACAAGCAAGCATGCAAGTCTCGGTTAAAAGAACTATCACATATTTTTCGTTGTAAGGGAACAATCCTTCCTTTCAATCTTGCAACATCAATTCCCAAAAAATATTTAAGTAATCCCAAGCTCTTCATTTCAAATTCAGCAGCCAAATATTCTTGTAATACTTTTATTTCACAAGGTTCATCCCCTGTAACAATCATATCATAAACATATACATATGGTTGGAGAAGTGAGTGCATGATGTCTTACCATGTGCTATGACATCTTGCCTGATTTATGAGGCTTTTGTTTTCTTCTGCTGCATATACCTCTGATTTATGAACTTGAATAGTTCATATTTGGGTCTCCCTTTGAGGGAGGGAGAGTATTAGTTCCATATGACAGGGGGAGTAATGGACATGTATGTCTGTACAAGCTCCAAAAACTGTTTTGATGAATCATACCTATTGTCTGAACATCTGACTTCCAGAGCTTTGAAGAAAAAGTTTGTGTAATCGTTGTGCATCTCTTATATATATTTGCAGTTTGATGTAAATTTACATGCTATCATGTCGATTTGGTCTCCTTTTCCACTGCTCAAGAAATGTGAGACTATTTGAAGCGTATTTACAATCAAGATAATGCGGCCAAGCATTTTTAGTTGGAGTTAAAGATAGCTAATTACAAAGCAATGTACCTTGTCTGTTCAAGAATACTATTATGATTTTTTTGAATCTGTGGACATAACACTCTTCTATTATACATGCTGATGTTCCTAAAACTTCTCTCACGGCTATCCAAGAGGTCTACAAAACACGTGTGCATGGTCAATTTCTCATGAATATTTACTCATAATTTGAGGTTGTCAGAGGAGCTTTGCTGAATAGGTATCCTGGTTCTCTAAGTACTTGTGCATCTAATGGTGGTGTTCTATAACCAGAAATGATTCAATGAATGGTACTATTTGTTCCATGGTTTTGGGATTAGCATAATTTTGCTAAAACATGGTTCTTAACTGATGTTGAGCAAGATGTTGAAACATCTTGACCTAGTGTCATAACAGGTTCAACTGTTATGTGTTTTGACAGATGTTCTGCCAGATGTTGTGACATCCTACACCGGAACATCTTGACAGTTCAGACTAGTTTTTAATCCTTGAAAGATTTTATTGAAAAATATGAGAATCTAAAAGATTCAAATACTCATTACAGGCGTAGGAAATCAAGAAATTTTTAGGACAAATGATATTTGTTTTAGTTTCTCAAAAGGATCTTTTAGTTTTTTTAGAAAACTAAGAATTGATTTGATTTGTTCCTATTTTGTGTAAAAATCTTGCAGCTTTTCAGAAAGGAGAAGATTGGATTTATTTCAGAGTCCAAGCCCATATTGTAAGAGTATATAAATAAGGACTTACTTAACCTAGTTTTACAAGCATTCACAAATAGAAACTGTGTGTGCAAAATAAGGGTTGGTGTTTTGGGAGTCCTTTAAGGTTTTTGTGTGTTCTTTCTTTGTGTCACATGTGTATCTTCTGATACATTGAGGTGCACGTGTGTTCTCACTCTTGAAGCTTTTAAGAAAAAGAGTTGAATATTGTTCTTGATCAAAGCTTTTAAGCAATATCAAGTATTGTTCCTAGTTGAGGTTCTTGACTAAGTATTGTTTATTTGAAAGTGTAATCTTTTTATTTGGTTACTCTGGTCACAAGTTGTGTGACTGCTTTTATCACTGCGGTGATTGAAAGTAGGATGTCGATTTCTCATATCTAGATGTTGATTTCTAAGTAGAAGTTGCAATGGGTAGTGATTAGGAGATAAGTTGTAAACTGGGACTGTTTAACCTTTGAACTAGTACTACTAATAGTATATTTTCTTCTTGGCTTGGTAGCCTTCTGATTAGATGTTGTTGCACTAAACTGGGTTAACAATTACTTCTGTTATTTATCATTATGCAGTTTATTTCTGTTTTGATATTTGTGTTTCAAGCCAGCTGATGTTATAACATTTGTATTGACATTTCATGTTGTTAGGACACCTGTCTTGACATCTGTTTGTAAGTTCCAGAATTTTAGGTGTTTATGCTCTTTCAACCTTGGGAATTCAGGGTAAGTCTTCTAATGTTTCTCAAATGTGCTTTCTTGATTTTGATGCATCCAATCACATGACAGATTCCTCTGAATACTTTCATAATTTACATTCTTATAATGGTAATCAGCAAATTCAAATTGCTGATGGCAATAAACTCTCTATCGGTGATGCTGGTGACATAAACTCTAACTTTTGTTACGGTCTAGTATCACCTGGACTTGCTTCCAACTTATTGTCGGTTGGTCAATTGGTGGATAACAATTGTAATATTAATTTTTCTTATGTTGGTGGTCTTGTGTAGGAGCAGGTGCCAGAGATGGTGATTGAAAAGGGGCCTAAAGTGGGAAGATCATTTCCGCTCCAGTTTAGTTCTAGTCACTTATCTTTTTCTTGTAATAATATTTTGAACTCTTATGAGGATTGGAATAGAAAATTGGGCCATCTAAATTCTTTTATTTTGTCTCATCTGTTTTGTTAGGAAATAAACATGTTTGTATTGCTTCTATTTTATGTTCTATTTGCAAATTGACTAAAAGTAAAACGCTTCCTTTTCCGTTAGGTGCTCAGTGTGCCTCCACTTGTTTTGAGATGATTCATAGTGATGTGTGGGGAATGTCTCCTGCAGCATCTCATGATCACTATAAATATTTTTTCATATTTGTTGATGACTACAGTCGTTTTACTTGGATATATTTTCTCTGATCTAAGTCTGAAGTGTTTTTTATGTTTTAGAAGTTTTTGACATATGTTGAAACTCAATTCCAAGCAAGTGTTAGAATTTTTTGATCTGACTCTAGAGGTGAGTGTATGTCTCATGAGTTGCAGGAGTACCTTCAACAAAAAGGGATCTTGTCCCAATACCCCCCCCCCCCAACAAAACGAAATGGCAGAGTAAAAGAATCGTCATTTGCTTGATGTAACATGCACATTACTTCTTCAAGCTTATGTGCCATCCCTATTTTGAGTAGAAGCTTTTTCCACATCCATATTCTTGATCAATTGTATTTCTTCCACGGTTATTGATTTTGATTCTCCCTTCTTCCGTCTTTTTAAAACTCAGCCTGCTTATAGTGATTTACATCCTTTTGAACGAAATAAGCTTGGAACAGTCTATTCAATGTGAATTTATGGGGTGTAGCAACTCATAAGGGTTTTGTGTGTTATAATATTTCTAATCACCGCTTTCAAGTTTCTAGGAATTTTACATTTTTATATAATCAATATATGTTTCATTCTCTTTCTCCTGCCACAAATGATATATATATATATATATATATATATATATATATATATATATATATTCTTCCTAAATTTTCTTTTATCACTAATACAAATAACGCTTGTAATGTCGGTCGCAAAATGCGTTTAACCTCGACTACCCGGGCGAGGTAACGAAGGGCGACATGAAAAGCTAGAACTTAACACCTCGGTGTTTGAAACACTGAGACTAAAGTGTTAAAAAGTTCATGGGTTCCATCCCAAGGAATTGCATATTTTAATTTTCTTAATTTTGTTGCGCGCGTCATATACCTTTCGTGGTAAAATGGGGCCAAATTACAATCTTTGGTGTTCCCTTTCTCCATCAACTTGTCTTGTAAGTAATTTTTTATTTCGTGTCCTGGCGAATCGCGAGTAAGAGCAATCTTTGCAGCATCTAAGATACAATACTTGTTTAGAAGCTTCCTTTTAGCACATAACTCATGGATGTGCCTGCAAGGGAAAATATTTATGTTAAAGTACAAGAAAGTATGAATATAAATAGAAATCAACATAGAAATTATATTTACGAGCACCACAATTGTAATACGGAATTATCTAGCCACTCATCCCCTTTTAAAAATTCATGTATAGAGAGCTTAGAAAGTACAAATAACTGCTCTGGATTATGACTTAATTGAATACCCAAGATTAGATCTTCATTAATAATCGCCATCATCATCTTTAGTCTCTGAAGGCTATTTTGATTTGATGGTGAGGGTTCAACACTTCCCTAGTTGGCAGAAAAACTATGTGTCACCCTTGTATCACCCGTAACTTTCTCAACCACATCCTCTCGAATTTCCTATTGATTTGAATTTCTGTGGCTAAATATACCCAACAAACTCAATTTCTCCATCATAAAAACAATATAAATACAATCCAAAATTGAAATACGCAGATAATAATAAGAACAACATACACTTATACCTCAAGAACATCGTGTGTACTTCTCCTCATTCATCCTCTCTCGTTCCTCTTGCTCCTTCGGGAAACTCTCGCACCGTTCACAACAATTTCTCCCTTTCCTCCTCAAAGATCTTCTCTTGCATTATGTACAATAGCTTCTCCATCTCCTCCTCCAAGTACCTATCCTGATCCTCCTTCCACTTCTCCATTTATTTCCCCAACTCAACAGCAAGAATCTATTTAACCTCTCTCTTATTAATTTTTTATCTAGATGATTGAGAGGGTCCAAAATGTACCTTGAAGCCAACGCCTCTAACAAGACCGCAGACACGCCTAGGATGCTCCTATGTTTCAATCGCTTCTACCAAGATGTCATGATGACCATGTGAAGTGAAGAGGTCGGCCTTGTTTTGTTCAACAAGATCATCCTACAACTCATGGAATTTTATCTTTACCAAATTTATTTAACTAAAATAAATGTTGAAAAAAGTATCTACTTACAATCCTTTAAGCCACTTCGCGCGTAGCATATGATGTGTACTCACCGTCTTTTCTTTTGTGTGCCCTCTTCCACTTATCGTGTCGTGATGGTGGAGATGGAATGCGATCAAGACTTATAGAACCTCCCTGTTCTTCCTCCATTTGTTTTCTTTTTTCTTCAATCAAAATTTTTAAAGTCTTTGATATCCTCCACAAGACGGCCTATGTGGATAGATATTTCTAACTCGATTTTTCTTTCCTTTTTAACTCTTTTCCAAGAACTTGGGAGTGTTTTTGTAACACCCTTCTAAACCCCGCGGCAATTAATAGAATAATCAGAGTAAAAACATAAACACAAGGGGTTTTAAACACAAAACATACTTAAAACATCACCAAATCCGATGCACCGCATCGTCTCACCATAACTCACCATTATCATCACCGATAAAGTATGCACATGTTTGCAAAATCATTCAATTAGTTACACATGCATCATGATAAGCATACAATAACCATAATTCATCTATCATCACACCGAAACATTGTCATATTCACAGAATCACACATATGCACAATATTTCATTTCACAAAGCAATTAAATTAATTTTTAAAATTTAGTCGGGCCACTGCCCATCCCACCAATTCATCATATAAAATGTTTAATTTGCTTTATAACGCCCAAAACGGCACTAAGAATGGATATACGGATCAAAAGTTATGATTTTTCAAAGTTCAGGAAATTTCTGCACAGCAGGGTCCGCTCGGCGACCCACCAGCGGCCTATGGCAGTAGCGAACTACGTTGTGACCTCCACTTATTAGACTGGCTCCGCTTAGCGAGCCTTTTATTTATTTTTAAGACGAACAACATCCGCTTAGCGAGCCAGGGGCCCCTTAGCGGACGTGCGATTCTGCAGATTCTCAGGTCTGTGACAGACATGCGATTTCAAACATCCACCACTACAAACCGTTTCTAAACATCATTTACAGGTATGAAATCATCACAAACATCATCATACATCATCAAACATCAATAAAATACATTTATCAATCAACAATTCATGCAATCTCATCAATTTCCCTAAATCTAACAATCCCGATCCCAATATACTCAATTGAATCGAATCATATCTTAATCCATTCTATCACCTATAATCGCATAATAGAAATTAACCGAAAGAGTCCCCCCTTACCTTGGTTAAAGATTCTTGAAACTCTTCTTCTTCCTTTCTCCTCTTTCACGTATCTTCTCTATCTCAGACCTTTTGCTCCTTTTTGCTTCTACTTTTCTCTTTTTCACAATTACTCTATGTTATGAAAAATAGAATATAACTTTAGTAAAAGGCCTAACCATCACACCCCCTCTTTACTAACCACATCAAGCCCAATTATTTCCTTCACAATTTCTCAATAATCCCATTAATTAATTAATCCCAATAATTAACTTAAATCTCAATTAAATTAAAATTGAAAAAATATGGGGTGTTACAGTTTCGAGACTCTATAAATTCCTCCTAAGTAGCTCTATAATAAATGAATATACCTCGTATGAAGGACGTCCTTTATTTTCTTCACTTTAAATATAATTATGGGTGAGTTGTATCTTAAACCCCCTCCAACACTCACCACAATAAGAAAGCATTTTCTTTTTCACGTACTTATCATTTGGAGTAAAATTGAACACATCCTATATTTACACAATAGAGATGTTATTAGTATTGCACAAGAAATATACTTGTGAAACAAATGACTGAATACAAAAATAAATGGGTCCATATGTCGTCTTTCAATTCTTCATCAACAACATGCAAACTATCTATCAAAATACTCACTTTAATTCTACCTTGTAAGACAATGTAACCCAAGAAATCATCAACATGTTCACCAAATGCCCTTTCAATTCGGGCATTAACTCTAACAAGGTATCGAATACTAGTTTCGTTGACTTTTTTCACCTTTGTATACATCGTGGCACCTCTAGTTTTTCTTTTACGTGTATTATTAGAGTTTGCAGCAGATGTTGTATGGGAGGTGCTAGTCGAATCGGCCATGACTATCAAGATGAATCAAACAGTAACGTTTTAGTCTAACGAAGAAACCATAAACAAAATGATCAAGAGACTATTTCACCAAAAAGCTAACGTTGATGAATATACAAAATAACGCTTCAGTGAAGAATAAACATACTTGCGAAAATGACGTTTGATGAATATCTTTTGGAAGAGTTTTGTTGAATATCAGCTTGAAAATCGCCTGGGTTTTTTGCGATATGACGAACTGACATTTGAGTGTTGATAGGTAAATGAAAAGTTAGAAACTAGATAGTACTCTGAAGTATTTCATGCAAAATAAGTGTCATGTCGGTTTTACACAAAAACTAATTATTAAAAATATGAAATATAAAAAAAAAACTTCTTAGCGCCATATTTTGGAAATTCAAAAGATTTACCACGTTGGTTATTTAATAAAATTGAGGGCTAAAGTATATCATATAAAATATTAAAATAAGATTTTGAAACTAGTATTATAAAATTGTGAATGCAAAATATTTTACCTCTCAGTTGGGACAAATAAAAAAATAAAAAATAAAAAAACTTCATTGAAAATGTGCCAAGTGAGAAATACTTACTAAACAATTGAAAAAAACATAAAATGTAGCAACTGGGTGTCGAAGCGAGATCCCTTATTGCTACCTTATCTCGGTTTTATTAAATATCTGAGTGCCAAAATGACATCTATTCGTACGAAACTCTATATAGCTGCTTCTAACAGGTGGTCTTTTCATCAAATGGATGTGAAAAATGTTTTTCTTCATAGTGACCTAACGAAAGATATTTATATGACTCTTCCTCAAGGTTTATTCTCGTCATCTAAGGGTGTGTGCAAGCTTAAACGCTCCTCATACGGTTTGAAACAAATGCCTAGAGCATGATATGAACAATTCAGCTCCACTTTACTTAGGCTCTCCTTTACTCAAAGTTGGTATGATTCTTCTCTATTTATTCATGGAACGTCTTCTGGAGTTGTCTCATTTCTTATGTATATTGATGAAATGATTATTACCGGTTCTGATCATGCTTCGATTCAAATCCTTAAATAGAAGTTACAAGCATCGTTTCATATGAAAGATCTTGATAATTTGCATTATTTTCTTGGTATTGAGGGTCATTTTACATCCAAGGGTATATTCCTCCATCAACACAAGTATGCCACAAATTTAATTTATATGGTTGGTCTCCAATAGACTAATCTAGTGGATACTCCTCTTGAGGTTAATGTTAAATATCATCGTGATAAAGGTGATCTCTTGCATGACCCCTTATTGTATCGTCAACTCATGGGTAACCTTAATCACTTGACTATTACTCGCTCTGACATATCTTTTGTTATTCAACAAGTAAGTCAATTCATGCACTTTTCTCGCCATCTTCACTTGGCAACAGTTTGTCTCATAATTCGCTACTTGAAGGGAAGCTCTCATCGTGGTTTATTCTTTCACACTGGGATTGCTCCTAAATTGAGTGCTTATAGTGATGTCGATTGGGCAGTGTATCCTGATACTCGACGATTTGTTATTGGTTGGTGCATTTTTTTTATCTTATGGAAAAGTAAGAAACAAGCAAGAGTCTCTAAATCTTCTACTAAATCTGAGTATTGTGCCATGTTTTTGCTTGTTCTTAAATAACTTAGCTTTGTGGTCTTTTGGCTGAACTTGAATTTTCTCAAATGGAGCCAAACTTAATATTATGCTAACAATACAAGTGTCATCTAAATTATTGTGAATCCTGTTTTTTATAAACGCACCAAATATATTGAAGTTGATTGTCATTTAATTCGTGACGCGTATGATGACCGACTAATATCACTTCCTCATGTCAATACTCAGTTGCAGATATTCTTACCAAGGTTGTTCCGCGTTCACGTCATTAGTTTCTTGTTAGTTAATTGATGGTCATTGACCATCAGCATCAATTTAGGGGGTGTGAATAAGAATTAATTTATTCCTAAAATAAAGAATTTATTCTTAAAATAAGGAAACAAATCAGAAATTGATTTGTTCTCATTAAATCTAATTATTTAGTGTAATTACTTTTATAGCTATGTAATCTCTATATATACAAGAAATAACAATTAAAAATGCGTAAGTCGAGAATTATTGACAAGAATCTGCAACTTAGAATGCAGTGCATCTTGCCTTATTGGGAATAGTTTATCCCCCTATAATATGAGTGTGTTTTAGTTTGCCCCCACCGTTGTCAAAGGCAGATTTTGATAATGATTTTTTTGAAAAAGCCGTTGCCAAAAGGTAGGGAGGAGAGAAAAGCAAAAATCGCTAACATTTCAGGGTGAATTACTATTAACCCCATAATTTATGTATGAAGTGGATAGTTTATCATAGCATAAGGAAGATTGAATTAGAGGTGAGTGTTGTAAAACACAAAGTCTTGTAGGTGAGTGTGTGGTATGATGTTTCTATATGATTTTTTGTGAAAGACCGTAGGATTTCTATCACTATCAGAATCTTGAAGATTGTGGAAGTTGTCAGGATTTTGAAATTTTTGGCTAGTTATAATAGGAGGTGTTTTTTGGTTAATCAGTAGTGGCATTGGTAGAAGGGTGTCAAGAAAATGAAGGAAAGATATTTGTATTATCTAACGGTTGTTTGAGAATGTTGTTAGTTTGAGTGTGTGTGGCCAAGGAGAAAGGGAAAAGTGTCTTCATGGAAGATAACATTAATGGAGAGAAAGATTTCTCTATTTGATAAATCTATGATGATAGAACTTTTGGTGTCAATGCTGATATACCAAAAATCTCATTTTAGTATGGAGATCAAAATTTTTTTGTTCTTTTTTATAGAGCAGAGGAAAAATCAAGAGAAAGACTCTAAAGGTGAGATGTTGTTAAGAACCACTGATGGAAGTTTGTTTATAAGGTGCATAACATGTGTGACTGTAAATCCAGAAGCTCTTGGGTAAATGAATTTGAAAAATTAGATATCTTGTGACATGTCACTAGTGATCTTAATATTTGCAGCTTTTGTTAGACTATTGTCTCTAAATTAAAATCCTAGTGGAAAGTCTGGCTTGAAATATCAATTGTCAAAGGTAACCTGACTTTATTAATTGGATATGAATTTATAGATACTTTTATCCCACCATTAATTTTAAGTCTCTAATCATCTCGGATGTTTTTATTTGCCCGATCATTATGAGATAATCGGATTCCTTATGCATGATTGAATCTATTGTGGTTTTTTTCGTCCAAACTACGTTGAGACATTTACCATTTGGTTAAAGCAATATAGGGGCACATTAACAAAAATAAGTAGAAATTAGTTATTAACTAATATCTCATGATCCTTTCAACCGATCGTTTATACACAACCAGATTAGAGTCACACATAGGCGAAACCAGAAACCATAACAAAACAGATATCATAAACCAGAAAGTTAGATCCCAACATCTAATTTAACAACTAGTCATTATTAGTACTCATTATCATTCATCTAAACCACACTACTCCCTCCAGTTGCCACCACCACCACCACCACCACGGGAATAGCGATCACCACCGTCATTACCATAACCACGGTCCCTACCACCACCATAACCACCTCCACCACCATATCCTCCTCCACCTTCACGGCGGCCACCATATCCTCCACCTCCACCTTCACGACGACCACCATATCCACCTCCTCCACCACCACCACCACTGTTACGGTTTTGAGCTTCGTTAACAGTAATGTTACGCCCGTCCATGTTCTGTCCATTCATCCCTTCAATAGCATCTCTCATTGATTTCTCATCAGCGAATGTCACAAATCCGAAACCTCTTGACCTCCCAGTCTCACGATCGTTAATGATCTGCACAAAAAATAGCAACAAAATCTCAGATCCAAAAAAAGCAACAATAAAAACAACGCAAAAAATAAACCATATAGTAACCGATCAATCTTCGCCTTTGGTTAAAAAGATGAAGATGAACGTACCTACTGGGTGAGTGAGTGAGTAATAAACGAAGAATCATATGATATAGTAACAGAATCAGTAACAGAATAACAGAACAAGTAACACAAATAGATCAAAGATCACAGATCAGAACAGGATCGCGAAAATCCGAATCATAATCGTGTCAGATCCAATGCCTGCAACAAACGGACCTTCGAATCAACGATGTCGCCGTAAGATGAGAAAGCTTTCTCGAGAGCTTCGCTGTCGGTGGCCCATGCAAGACCTCCGACGAAGCACCGGTACTCAACATCTCCAGACGCCATTGATAAAGGACAAAAAGCTAGATTTTAGAATGAAAAAGATATTTCAAAGTTAGTAAAGGATAAGACTAAAAATATTTTGTGATTTTCTACTGAATAATGAGTAGTTATTTATAGATGGAGATGTGTTACCTACTAGGGGTATTAATGTAAATGAGCGTAGAAGATATTTTTGACCCTCTTCCCAAGGTGGTAACTAGGGTTACTGTTGGTTTAAAAAGTTACCAGGGTTACGGTGTGAGTTAAACTTTTAAACTTTCAGATTGTATCATATCATAGTCCCGTAATGTGCATTTTGAGTCACCCATTTTTGGCTTACTATACATGTTGGGACGTTGATGGAGTTTTCTTTTATTTTTTATTTTAAAAAATATATAAAAACACATTAATCCCAGGTCAATTATACAGTTTAAGTTTAATTTATCGCTGGGGTTTTTTTAGTTGTACGTAATAATTTACATTTTCTTTTTTAGATACGTAATACTTTTCTTAAATGGCTTTTAAATAGGCCGTTTTTTAAAAACCAGATTAAATGGATCGGTCGAATAGAGAATCGAAAGTGCTATCGTTTTAGTCCGATTGTTGGACGGGATACGTTATTAAACAGGTAGGAACCGGCCTAAACCTATCAAACTAGTAAAAATAGTTGAATCGGTTATGAAAAAATGGGGGTTCAAATGCATGTAATTTTTTTTTTTTGGAAAAAATGATACCATTTTTATAATTTTTTAAAAAAATAAAATTAGACATTATTCGAAATTTATTTTGAACAATTTTTTCTTTTTTACAATTAGATTTGGTTCAAAATTTATTTAAATTTATTTTTGTATTATTTTGTTGTGAGTGATATTTATATTTAGAATTTAAATTTAAAAAATGAACATGTGAAATTATGATATTTTAAAATTTTGTAGGTGTCGTGATATCTTTTAGAGACCGAGTCATTTGGTTCAACTAACTTAATAAATATATAGTTTTGGTATAGAGGCCAATTTACTCAATCGAGTTATCTAATTTAAGCTGGTTTAGTCGTGTTGTTCGACCAATGACCCAATTATTTGACTAATGAATCAGTGACCCAATATCCTCGTCAATTTGATGATTGATCTGGTTTTTAGAAGACTTATAGTGGGACATTAATGGTTATTGATTTTCTTATTTTAAAAGTAGGTTGTTGGAAATATGTTAAAAAAGATTGACTTCGTTAATGATATCAATGACCCAAAGGTACTAGCTATGGAGTATTGTGAAAAATAAGAGTATAGAGCACCTTGGGATGATTATAACGGCATCTTGAGATGGTATAAATGATTTTTGTTTTTTACAATTTGGGATTTTATTTAACACTAGACTGACACCAGCGCGATGTGCGGGACATTGATGAATTTTTTTAAGTAATATAGGAATATATGTATATTTTAATTTTATTTTGTATAGTAAACATTGTAATTGAGACAATAAGGTGAAGAGAATAAAAAAGAGAGAAGAATTTTAAATGAAATAAATTATGTTTGAATTATAGAAATGATAAGTAAGATGCTGCTATTTAAAATTTAAAATAACAAATAAATAAATAACAGTTTTAATGCTTTTTTTTATGTTTACTTTTTTTCTCAGTATTTTTAAAAATGTTAAATCTTTATCATTTTATGGATGAGAGAAATTCTACATTCAAATGACTCGGTCTCTATGGAACCAATTCAAACGATTTGATCTTTATGTAACCAATGATCACAGTGAAATTTTCAATAATGTTGTTTCATATTTCCATTACTTATTTTCTAATATTTTTATAAATGTTAAATCTTCATCATTTTATGAATGGGAAAATTCTATATTCGAGCGACTCAAACTCTATGCAACAAACCATCATGTAAAAAATTTCAATAATTTTGTTTTACATTTTCTTTTCTTTTTTTATTCCAATAATTTTAAAAAAAGTTAAACCTTCTTCATTTTATGGATGAGAGACAACATTATTGAAAAAAATTTACACGATGGTTTGTTGCATAGAGTTTGAGTCACTCGAATAAAAGATAAAAGATCGTCTATTTCAATAAGGTTATTCACACGATCTTAATAAGATTTTAAGATATAACTTAATGATATAAGGAATAAAATACAAAATTAGGAGTATATATATATATATATATATATATATATATATATATATATATATATATATATATATATATATATATGTATATATATATATATATATATATATATATATATATATATATATATATATATATATATTCTTTGGAAAATAGAGAGATTTATCTTAGATCTTGATTTTAACGGTGATGATTGGTTACATAGAGTCACAATCGTTCAAAAGTAAAATTTTAGTGTAAATCTTTAAAGGTTGATACTTTATTTTTTGTCTTATTTTATATGTTCATCTATCAACTAAGTTATTGTAAGTAGTTCATTGTATTATTTTTTCTAAACAAAACTTGTATTATATTGATTTAAATGATTTATCTATATTGAGTAAACACGTAGAATTAATTTTATCTTTCAAGAATGTATTAATAATGATGAAATAGATGAAAAGATTGCAAGAAAAATATATAAACTATTTTTTAAAGTTTATAAATTATTTTATATTGAAATTATTAGTAATTAGTTGTTAAATTAATAGATTTGTGTAGTTATCGGGTGTTGAACCCATGACATCTAATAGAGAAGTGAACTTTTTTGAAAAATGAATATGAGTTTTTAGAGCTGCCACATAGGAATATACTAGTGTCTTACCCGTGCGTTCGCACGGGTACCCGTCGTTTTCGCGCATTGTGATTGAGAAAAATAAAAGATATTAGTAAAAGATTAAGTTTTGCGTAAAATTGAAAAAGTTATAAAAATAATAATATTTTATTTGACAAATTATACTGAAGGAAAAGTTTTAAAATCGCAAATTCACAAATTATAACGAAGAAATATTCAATTAAATTATATAATTCAATTAGTGATAATTATTTAATATAATTGATTAAACTACAAACTATTAGCACAATCTCAAACTATCAGCTAAGGAAAATCGATTATTTTTGGCTAGCTAAAGAGAAAATTAGTTATTTTGGCTCAATTATAACTACAAACTATCAGCCCAATCTCAAACGATCAGCTCTCTCTTGTAGGCCAATAAGAAACCACTACAAACTCCATTTATAATAATGATTCATTCAAAATACATAATTAATTGAAAAATACTTTGACCAGTTACTTCATTTTCCCGTTAATATTCGTTATTTTGATAAGTAACTTCGTATTCCCGTTAATATTTCAAATTTCTTCCCATTAATTTTTAATATTTTGACCAGTAACTTCATGTTCTTGTTAATATTCATTATTTTGATCAGTAACTCCTTGCTCCCGTTAATATTCATTATTTTGATCAATAAGTTCGTGTTCCCGTTTATATTCCAAATTCATTTCCGTTCATATTCAAAAAATTTATCAGTAACTTAATGTTTCTGTTAATATTCAAAAATTTATCAGTAACTTTGTGTTCCTGTTAATATTCAATATTTTGTCAATAACTTCGTGTTCCCGTCAACATTTATTATTTTGATAAGTAACTTCGTGTTCCCGTTAATATTCAAAATTTGTTCCCTTAATTTTTAAAATTTGGATCATTAACTGAATGTTTTCGATAATATTCACAATTTTGATCATTAACTTTGTGCTCCCGTTAATATTTAATATTTTAATCAATAACTCCGTGTTCCGGTTAATATTCAATATTTTGATCAGTAACTCCGTGTTCCCAGTAATATTCAATATTTTGATCAATAAACTTCATTTCCCGTTAATATTCAATATTTTGACCAGTAACTTCATGTTCCCCTTGATATTTAATGTTTTGATCAGTAACTTCGTGTTCTTGTTGATATTTAATATTTTGTTCAGTAACTTCATGTTCCCGTTAAAATTCAATATTTTGATCAGTAACTTCATGTTATCGCTAATATTCATTATTTTGATCACCAACTTCGTGTTTCCGTTAATATTCCAAATTTGTTCCTGTTAATATTCAATAGTTTGATTAATAACGTCATGTTTCCGTTATTATTCAATATTTTTAGCAGTAACTCCTTGTTCCCGTTAATATTATATATTTTGCTCTGTAATTTAATACTCTCGTTAATATTCAATATTTTGATTACTAACTTCATGTTCTCGTTAATATTCAATATTTTGATTAATAACTTCATGTTCCCGTTAATATTCAATATAGTTTGATCAATAACTTTGTTTTCCCGTTAATATTCAATATTTTGATAAATAACTTCGTGTTCTCGTTAATATTCCAAATTTGTTCTCGTTAATGTTCAAAAAATTTATCAGTAACTTAATGTTTATGTTAATATTCCAAAAAATCATCAGTAACTTTGTGTTCCCGTTAATATTCAAATTTTGTTAACAGTTAGAATAATATATTCATTGTTCTTATCTTTAAAATGCAACAAATATTTTTTCTATTATATTACTATTATTATTATAGATTTTTTATCATAAAATATTTTATTAATGCTTTTTGTTATTTTATAACAAAAATATAATTCTAATAAAATATTTTGGATTACTATATCTTCTTGTATTAAAAAAAATAAAAGATTTTTATATAAATTATAATCTTTATCATAATTATATAATAATAAAAAATTTAATATAACTATATAATAGTCACAATCCTTAAAACAACTATATATTATTATTATAATATATTTATTTCAATCATTTTAATTATTACGAAATTATATTAATTAATTTATTTTCTATTATTTATAAAACAACCATATATGTTTGTAGCAAATATTTATCAAATAAATATAACTATATTCACGGTTTAAAGTAATATGGGTGTTAAGTCTAGAAAAGAGTGGAGGAGATTTAAATTAATAAATATTTATGACTCTTAATATAATACTACTATAAAGAATATTAAAGAATATTTGTGACTCTTAATATAACATATACAATTAAATAAATACTTAAAGAATATTAAGAGACATAAAAAAAAATTTAAATTAATATTTATGATGATTTATTTAATTGATTGTAACTGATTTGTATTTTTGATATTTTATGATTCAATTAATAGATAAGATTAATTTTCGATCTAATGAATTTTGATTACCAATTAAATAATTTTAATAGAGTTTTTTAACATAAAATAATTTTATTGCTAGTGTTTTATATTTTTTAATTAATTATTAATATACAAATTAAACCCTACAGCAAACGACTTCCACCATCTCATTTCTCTTTTCTATCTCTCTCTACATCTTTGTTATCTCTCTCTTCTCTTTCTTCATCTCTCTTTCTACAACAAACCCTAATTCCCTTAATCACAAAATTTGCCTCATTTTTCTCTCCTCATCCATCCTATCGTTCTGCTTCTTCTTCAAACTGTTTTCTACAATTTTGATGTGATGGTTTCTACTTTCGGACAAAGCGGATTTCGACGGTATTTGTTCTTCGTCGTCAACCTTTGTTATTACTCACAAATATTTGATTTTACATAACAGATCTTCTTCTTAGATTTGGTGATTTAGTGATTTAGATTTAGATTTAGTTTTTTTTTGTTATTTCATGTTTAATGGTGCTGGCTCAAGCAAAAAAATGGGAGATTTGCGGCAGTTTGGTAAGAAAAGCTTCACTTTTTATATTTTAGATCTGGGTCTAATTGTTTTAAACTGTTTGGAGATTTTATCTCAAGGACGGTTAAGCATCTGTAAGAGTTTTGGTTTAAATTTCTCTTTTTTTTCTTGCGATGTTGTTTATATGTGTAGGTTTTTTCAAACTTTATTTATATGCGCAGATTTTAGGGTTTTTTACTGTGAAATTATACTTTAGGGTTTCTTCCTCTTCGTGTAAGTATTTTGTTGATTAACGGTGTTTAATGGTGTATATGTATAATGGAATTTGTGGTATGTTCATGTTTGGAAATGATTTGTTTTAGTTTTGTGGCATATTCGAGTTTAAACAGGTAACCTGCAAAGTGTTTGATGAAAGTTCCAAACCAATCACTTTCTTAGCTTTTCTGTTTTAGATTCTCCAAATGAAGTTGTTTTCGTTTCTACTCTGTTATTGTTTTGAACTTCACCAAAATTTTCTGGTTTTGCAGTGGCGAGTCCGGTTTAATCAACTACAAATTATTCATGGAGGCAGGTGATATCGTTCGGTATCTATATTTTAAGTTTTTTTAGACCTCAAACTGTTTTTGAATACGGATTTTAAACCTCGTGGTAGCATTTTAAACCTCCCGTATTTTCTCTTTCTCATTCTTCATATAATGTTGCAATCGAATATCTCTCGTCGGTGACCAATCATGTTTTGATACGTTGGCGGTTTGGACTCAATTATGCTACAGACACGAGGCTGAGCAAGTAACATTCAACTATGCATTGGTTTATTTATAATGAAATAGGTTTCTGATTTTACATACAGCATAATTATGCAGGGCCATGGATGTTGACGATGCTTAGTGAGAATTACAAGTTTATCGGTATTGCGAGGAAAGATGATTCATATAACAGTGAAGATAATCTTTTCATTCCACAGTTGGGGTTCTGTTCTTTTATACTAGATTGTTTGATTTGTTTTGGATATACGGGCTGATTGGTCGTTAATAACTGAAATCTATGTTGTTAATAACTGGTGTATTGCTTGCAATGTGGATCAGGAATATCAGTTGCTCCAATCAAAGCTGGTTTTGTAGCTCGCGTTGGCCGAAGAACTGCAGGGTCATGATTTGGCACTACTCAAATTCTACAACTCTGCTACACCTATTTGTTAGAGTGGGAGAATGTTCTGTCATGTAAGCTGATTCTGGAACACATGCAGGATATCAGTTCAGGTATGACTGATTGGAACGGTATCCATTATTTCACAATAATCATTGAAATATTCTTTCTGTGTTAGCCGCATAATGTGCTTAACATCCTTTCGATACCTACTCTGTTTTTGATGCATCAAGGTTATTATTATTGTTATTAATTACCGTTGTAGATGTGATTTTCTCCGGAGATTGACGAGGTATCGTGCTCCTCCTTTTACTCTTGCGTTCTATGTTTGCGGCAACGTGTCCATCGGCATGCATCACATTGCTCATCGATATCAATCTTGGTAATTGTTATAGATCTTTATTTCTATTTTTTAGATTTATAATGATAGATAAGTTGCAACTTTTCTGTTATATCATCTCCTGTAGGTAACTGCACTTATTCAACAGTCGATTAGATTGGACTCAATTCAAATGCATATACTTTTATATGTTGCTGCTGTTGTTTCATACCCGACTCATTGTGTTGAATATCAAATAACAGTGTGTTCGGACATCGATTGCAGGTGCATAATTCTGGCTACGGGTTGGATTCATGGAGCGGGTGCGTAATTCCGTCGTTCAGTTCCTTAAAGATATGTAGCTCATCAGTCAAATGGAAGGTCCATTTGAAATAGACCAAGTAACCACCCTGTCATGTTATGTATATTATCTTTGCCATGGACATAAACGGTTACCATTGCGGAAGTTGTTATGTTATTTCAGCCAACTATTTTCATTGATGCCACAACTTAATTAAATCAGGTTCGTTATTGATCCAAATCTGATTGTTTATATCAAACAAATGTTATCTTTTAACTTTCACTTATGCTTGCTTACATTTCTGTCAAAATCTGAGCGTTTAGAATGTAGTTATATCAGAGCATAACTCATCTTAATCATGTCACAACAATTGACACAACACTCTTGAATTTTTTGCAGCTAATGGAGAGCGTAGACGAGGATGTTCCATTTGAGAATGTGAAACCTTTCACGGTATTACTGTATTTTAATGTATACAAGCAACACAAACTGTTTATAACGTTACTTACTAACCATCATGCAGGAGTTTGAAATTACTTCTACATACATACCAGAACCAACCACCCCTACAACTGCTGTGAAGAGGATGTCTCCTGCCACTGTCATCGATTCCTTGCTTAAAACACTTGCTGTGAGAAGTCAGTGCACGGGTTTGCCTTTAATTGATAGTTTATGAATAGGGTATTTGAAGACAATTCAAGTTATGTAATATAAGCTGTTTTCCATTTGATCTGTATTATCTGGAACTCATAGACCATGCTGTACCGAAGTTCAACTTATGTAATTTCATAACATTAAGTACCATGGAGATTTGATATATGTTTCATTATTATTATTGCAGAAATACCGGCGAACATACACGGAGAGTTCCATGCTGCAAACGGTAACGAGTCTGTTATAGTTCTTGGAGGTTTATAGATGTCTCAAGAGCCATATAATGGAACTTTCAAAGGTAGCAGTTCGGCATCCGGTTCTCCTTTTGCAAACAAAGATTTAGGTTGAAGCAATGAAATTAAAGTATCAATTGGAAGCAATGAAGATTTTGAACTAAAACCAGCACCAGCAGAGCTGTTAATACTAAAGTTATCATGTTATCCTGTTTCTTCTTTCTGCTTAGCAGTTTCTCTACTAAAGTAACTTTTGGTGTTTTTTTTTTGTGTTGCCTTGGTTGGATTTGTAGAGCAAGGGTTTATGATGTACTGGGATAGGAGTGTTTCTCTGCTGCACTGTGTAATTTGGGTTGATAGCATTTCTTATGCCTGAGTTTAATATAGTTATCTTTGTATATATAGAATATTGCAACCACCTCTAATTTTGTTGTTGAATTTATAGTAGTGTGTTCTATACTCTTTTTCTTATGGGATATCATCATTACAATAATACGTTGATTCTGTTTCTTTTTGCAGTGAAAAAAATGAAAGAGAATCTATAATCATAGCTTTATGCTAAAGGAGATCTATTATAACTTAGAGGGGCATTGGATGCGGCGTAATTCCAATTCACAGTTGAGGGCTCACCGTTGAGTTATTGTCGTGCAGTCTGTCAAGGGCCGCAGTTGAACGGTGCTGCATGGCATGTTCGAGGCCTGAGCGCAGTGGCTCGTCTCTGTGAAGATTCGTGTGCGTGCAGAGCTTCGTCCACTGATTCGGAGTTTCAATGTGAAACTCGAAGCTTTTTGTGACAAGGGTCATGGAGAATTTCGAGTTTCTACGGGATTTCGATCCTGATTTGGTCTCTCCATTTTGAAAATTCCTCTTCCCCTTTTATAATGAAATATTTAGGTTTGGAACAATTGAATTCTCATTGAAGGAGATTATGATTTGTTGTATGTTTAAAATTGAAGATTTGAATTTGATATAGTACTGTTGTGGGAAGATTTGGAGATTGACATTAACTTTAGAAACAAGCTGTATTTCCTCTTGAATTTCCAATCTGGTATCAATTTGATGACTATTTGATTTGGACTTGATTTAGTAATATTTGGATTTTGTACCAATTTTGGAGGCTGGTCTGATTTGATATTTGATATATTGGAGCCTTGACATTCACTTAGATATTTCAAAGTGATTTACCATATTTACTAATTGGGAGTTGTATGCTCTTATTAGATGTTTCTTGCATTTGGGTTTTATATCTCTTTTGTTGATCAGATGTTTCTTGCGATTCGGTTACATTAAAATAATAATTGAAACAAAAATTATCAAATCATATATACAAAAATTTGAATAATTTTTACGGGAAAACAAAATTTTAAATCAATTTTTGTATTTCATAAGATTTAAAGTTAACCAAATTTTCATATGTAACATGATTACTTTTTCAACGAATTTTAATAGTCTCATTAAACAATATTGCCTTCCATTTAAAAATAAAATAAAATAAAATAACTCTATTAATCTTAATAAATTATATCAATTAATTGTTTTAATTTCAGTTTATGATTTCATATCTATGCTACTATAAATATTTTATAATTTAATATAATATGAAAATGGATTTTAACTATTTCATATGACTACTTTTTTTTCTTTCTATTTTAAATACGAAATCTATCTGGTATACCATGGTCTACACCAGTACCCGTGCGTTACAAACACAAGGGTGACACATCAGTACCGTGTAAATGCGATAAAAATTTGTGTGAACAATATAACTTTTGATCTATAAATAAACTATTTTCTATAAATAAATACTACTTTTGATCCTTTTTTTATCAATTAAATAGTTTTTATAAATGGAAAATTCGAGTTCTTCAAAATCTCCATCATCTTAATAAATTTTTTATTTTCAAAAAAACATAAATATAATATACCTAAATTATTTATCTTTTATTTAAGTTAAGAATAAAACTATAATTTATTTTTTATAAACCAACTAAAAAATTGTTTGTTTTTAAATTTAATTTTTTTTTTATATTTTTAGATTTTAAAAAACATTAGCATAAAAAACATTAGTAGATAGGACTCAACAGTTATTCAATTTATTCCAGTTTTACGGGTACCAGACATTTTTCTATACATCTAATTATTATTTTTTTACGGCTATCAGACATTTTTCTATATATTAAAATTATTATTTTTCACGGGTACCTGACGTTTTTCTAAACATTCAATTATTATTTTTTCACGGGTATCGAACATTTTTCTATATATTCAATTATTATTTTTTACGGGTATCAGTTTTTTTCTAAACATTCAATTATTATTTTTTCTATATATTCAATTTTTCTACGCATTCAATTATTATTTTTTTTACAGGTACCATATATTTTTCTATACATTCAATTATTATTTTTTCACAAGTACCAGATATTTTTCTAATAAAAAATTTACATTTAAAACGAATGCGCGTCCCACACAAGAACCCGTGCGTTAACGCACGGGTTTTCACGGGTACCAGACACTTTTCTATACATTCAATTATTATTTTTTTTACAGGTACCATATATTTTTCTATACATTCAATTATTATATTTTCACAAGTACCAGATATTTTTCTAATAAAAAATTTACATTTAAAACGAATGCGCGTCCCACACAAGAACCCGTGCATTAACGCACGGGTTTTCACGGGTACCAGACACTTTTCTATACATTCAATTATTATTTTTTCACGGGTACCAGACATATTTCTATACACTCAATTATTATTTTTTAACGGGTACCAGACATTTTTCTATTAAAAAATATATATCTGAAACAAATGTGCGTCACATACCAGAACCCGTGCACACGCACGGGTTAGTTACTAGTACTACTATAAAGAATATTAAAGAATATTTGTGACTCTTAATATAACATATACAATTAAATAAATACTTAAAGAATATTAAGAGACATAAAAAAAATTTTAAATTAATATTTATGATGATTTATTTAATTGATTGTAACTGATTTGTATTTTTTATATTTTATGATTCAATTAATAGATAATATTAATTTTCGATCTAATGAATTTTGATTACCAATTAAATAATTTTAATAGAGTTTTTTAACATAAAATAATTTTATTGCTAGTGTTTTATATTTTTTAATTAATTATTAATATACAAATTAAAGCCTATAAAAATATTTTTCGAATTACTAAATAACTATATTAATAGTTAAATAATATATACTCATGGTTATTATCTTTAAAATGAAACAAATATTTTTTTCTATTATATTATTATTGTTATATATTTTTTATCATAAAATATTTTATCAATGCTTTTTTTTAATATAATTATTTGTTATTATTGTAAACAATTAACACCTTTGATAAAATTAATAATATGGCTCTATATTTATTGAAAAAATATTTTCTACTGCTATATCTTCTTGTATTCAAAAAAAAAATTATACATTTTTATATAAATTATAATTTTTATTATAATTATATAATAATAAAACATTTAATATAACTATATAATAGTCACAATCCTTAATATAATTATATATTAGTATTATATATTTATATTAATAATTTTTAGTTAATACGATATTATATTAATTTTTTTTAATACAACCATATATATTAGTAGCAAATATTTATCAAATTAATATCACTATATTCACGATTTAAATTAATAGTGGGTGTTAGGTAAGAAAAGAGTGTAGGAGATTTAAATTAACAAATATTTATGACTCTTAATATATCATAAAGAATATTAAAGAATATTTGTAACTCTTAATATAACATATAGAATTAAATAAGTACTTAAAGAATATTAAAAGACATAAACAAAAATGTAGAGTAATATTTATAATAATTAAATTAATTGATTGTAACAAAAATGTAGAGTAATATTACATTCTATATTTTCTTTGTTAGTTTAATTCTTTTGTGAGTAGAGATTAAATTGCACCATAAATTATACATTTTTTTAATCTATGACATTATTGTAATTTAATAGTTATAAATGATCATTTAATAATTAAAATAATTCTTTAAAAAAATATATTATTCAATTTTTGGTCAAAAATAAATTACATTTAATTTGACCCATAAGTTATTTAAAATCATAGTTTAAAATATTATTCTAATTGTTACTTGAATTATAAAATTTTGACCCGGATGCAACATATTTAAATGTGGTTTGAAAAAAAGACATGTGCGTCCTATTTTTTTTTTTCAACTTTCGTATTTTAATTGAAAATGAAAATTTCAAATTGTAGCACATAATTTAATATTTTTATAATTATTTTATTTTATTTTATTTACTTTCATAGAATAAAAAGTATATGGTCTCTCCATTTATTTCTAATTACTAACTGTTTAATGATTGAATTTAACACATATTTATGTAACATTATTGGTGCACTACGTATCATCATCAAGATTTTTTTTTTTTAAATTACTAAGAATTTAGTTTATCATCATCTTCTATTAATAAAAATTTGACATTAAATATCAATAAATTAAAAAATTTAATTCAATAAATAACTTATTTAGAATATTTAAAACACAAATAAAAATCATTAAAACATAAAATCAAACCATTAATTTAAAATAATTATGTATGCTTTTTTTGGTTCTTTCAAAATAATCCCTTTTCAAACATTTTTAATATGATAATCAAAAATTGAGTTTAGTTTTTTTTATCATAAAAAAAATTATGTCATTATGAAATTTTAAAAACATCAATAATATCCTATAAAACACGTACTTATTTTTGAATAATTTATACGGTGTCTAAAATAAATAATATTTAATAACCCTTGTGATCTCAGAGAACCTTTTTTGATCGTGAAGAAAAAACTAATAAATGCAATAAATTAGGAAAAGAGAAAAATAGAATATTTGGGAAATAAATGGGAGATTTGTTAGAAAAGCGCTTATTTTGAAATCAACCGAAAAATGAATTCTTTGCATTAATTTACAAAATGATTTGTGCCAGATTAACACATATTTTGTCATGCTCTATCAAGAGCTTCCTTCTAGGTTCTAACCTAGTTCTTCAAATAGGTTTGTTGAGTAGTCTGTTTGATAAATATTTCACAGCACCATGTGTAATCTCTCCGAGTGAAAATGTATTGTCGACAGTGGCGAAATGGAACCATTGAAACATCATTTCTCCGTATAGTTTAAAAAATATTACACAATATCAAATCAAAATAATAACAATAGAAAATTTCTTACATAATATTCATAACATTTTTAAGTTTCCGACGGTGTTGATGTACTTTCACTCTCTATAGGAAGTATTCCAAAACCATTTTATAATGACAGTTTTGCTATAGCTTCATTCGGAACAACGAAAAACGGTGTTTTTGTTTCGTGCTCAGCAGGCATCTGAGACCCTTTTGAATCAACAGTCGAGAATGGCGCACCGTGGAACATGACAGTAGCTGCTAGCTTCATTGGTTATTGAAGGCTGGAACTGGTATAGCATATGAGTGTCACTAAAATATGAGTTCCTGATCAAAATACTATAGGTAACCGTTAGCGTAATCGGAGAAACCTATATCGAAACGAACCGCCACCTGAAATTGAAAGCATAAACAAAATCAAAATAGTACAAAGAACCGATCAATCTCTCTCATTGCCATCCTTTCTTTTTTATGGCCAAGCAAACTTGTGCTTCATCATCGAACCTGCATAAACCCACGTCAAAAAAGACAACCCGAACGCACCTACAGAAGCTAAGTGCATACACAAAGAAGACAACCCGGACGTACCTGCAGAAGCTAAGTGCATACCCTTACTAAGGGAAACCTCTGCTAATTGAGAGTTTCATCTTCATTGTGATGAAATTCTAATTTCGCATTGAGTTATTTTGAACCCTTCCCTTCAACAATCAAGAAAAAGTTGAGCAAAAATCAGAATCAAACATACTTCAGAAGGAGAAAGGGAAAAAGATAGAACATAAAACATAAATAAGTACCTATAAAATTCACTCGAATTATTGTTGCTCTGCTTTATTGTGTTTCAATCTAAATAAAATTGAATTGTGCATCTGATTGATTCTTCCTGTATTTTATTGTTGCTCTGCTTTATGGTTGATATTCTTCCTGTATTTTATGGTCCAAAATATTCAACCAACGCTAGGCTGATCGCTGCTTTCCATTAAAATCACAAATGTAAACACAATCATCATCATGAATGCCTTTTTCCTATTAGGCAATTTATTTATTGGCATTCCCTGTTCAGGGGAAAACGTCAAAATTTACTATTATAAAACAAAATTTATACACTCAAATTTATGTATTATAGGAGGAAAAAGAAGGAACACAGTATCACAGATTTAGATAACTTACATTCAAAGTTAATGCTTTCTGAGACCTGATGATTGATCGGTGTTTCCCGGTCAAAAAAATCAAAACCGACTGGAAGGTCTCTGGTATCATGATTTAACGCATTGAGATATATTTCTCAGCAACAGCATAAGCCGACTTTGTCATCAGCAAATTTAGATATCGAGAGATATAATAGTGTTATAATTGAATAATTAACTTCAAAATCCGAAAGAGAACCGAAATTGAACAGATCTGCGAGTGTGCAAACAAACCCTAACGCTAATTGAATGAAATAGATGAGAGAAAGATAAAGATTACCCTTTCGTTGGCATCTTTGATGGAAAGGGGAGGTTCTTTGTTCTTTTTGGCGCCGAAGATCGGATCAGAACCGAAGAATTACCTACAAATAACACACAAAATCATCAATTACATAAACTAATTAAAATTGCAAAAAGATGCCGCCGGAAGAGAGAACAGGAAGAACAGAGGAAGAGAGAAAGGAGGGATCGTTTTTGCATTTGAAAAAGAAACAGTTTTGTAAAACTGCTGTAGAAGAAGGTTGAAGGGGAAGATTGAAAGTTATGGTTGTGAATGATGAAGCATTTTCGTAACCGTAAGCGGTTTTAGGGAACGTGAATGAATGGAAGAATAAAAGGGTAGAATATAGACCAATCTGTTAACCTCCATTGAACATGGGGAGATAGTAACCGCTGGAATTTTTAACGTGAATTGAATTGATGAAGAGCATAATTTTGAGGATGCTGATGTGGAATTATGAGGGAACAAATGCTGATGTGGAAGGCCTAAAAATTGAGCAAATGGTAGACTCTTCTTATATGATAGATTTGATGTGGCATAAATTTATAATGATGTAGCAAAATTAAAACTATGTGGCATTAGATGTCGGAGTCTGTTTTAATATATATAATAGATTATATTATTTTGTTGTTCAATTTAGGGTGAAAGAATTCAAGTATTATATTATTTTGTTGTTCGATTTAGGGTGAAAGAATTCAAGTTTTTGTGTGCCACGATCTCACACCAAAGTGGACGGAAAGGATAAAGAAAAATATGATATGTGTAAATGGTAATGTACTAATGTGTATATGATAATGATTGTAATCAATTTGTTTATTTCAAATGGTTAGTGCATTATATTCATATTATATAGGTTTAAATCATATTAAAATTAGTAGATTCCCCTGTTATTTAAGTTGTTTTTTTATTTTCTTATGTTTGAAAATTGTGGTTTTAAAATTTTGTCAACCATGGCCATTTGGTCGAAAATAGAAACCTTTACCACTAAGCCATTTGTTTTCCTTGTTTAATAACTTGCATCAAAATAAATCTTCTTAAGAAATTTATCTTTCCAAGTAGGGACTGCAACTCTTTCTTTCTTGATGGTGCTGTTGTTTCCAAAATAGCATTCTTCTTGTTTTGATGAATCTTTATTCCCTTCGTGTGGACCACAAAGTCCAAAAAATCACCTGCCTGCACAAAAAAGGTACATTTAAAAGGATTCATCTTCAAACCATGTTTCCTCATTTTTTCGAAGGATTGGCGAAGGTGATCCAAATGACTTTCGTTTGATACAGATTTTACCACTATGTCATCAATGTACACATGCATAAAAGTATGGATAAAACCATGAAATATAGAGTTCATTGCTCTTTGGTAAGTTGCCCCAGCATTTTTTAAACCAAAAGGCATAACTGTAACACCATATTTTCCCCATCTATATTTAAATAAAAATCAGAGTAATTAAAATTTCCAATCAACATAAAATAGGATGCTACATATTCAACATCAAAAATTTGCTCAAACATTTAACAAATGGATACATAACACACTTATTCGGATGAACCGACATCACAATCATCATGGTGTTCAACTTCTTTTTATCAATGCAACGGAAACAATTCAAAATGAATCAATCATCATCTTCAACAACTTAAAATCCAACATCGTAACAAATAAAAGAGAGTCTATAATGCTCTCACAATCTTTCAAAAATAGATCATAATATAATAACAAAACAAGCGTTCATCCCCGGTGTTACGTATTAGAGCAAGACCTGACTCAATCTACACAATACTAGGCGCCACTCCATACCTCAAGCAACTCTAATCTTTGTCACATGCGCATTACCCACATAAAGGTAACATTCAAACATAAGGAGTGAGATATCATAACAATATAAACGAAAATATGATAATGAGCAGATAAAGTATGGCATACATAATTATAATATTCATACTTCATGCATCTCATCATTCCACATTGCAGTTTCAACAATCACACCTCACGATCATACAATTACTTCTTATTCATCCACAACATCACAAACTGCAATGAGACCAACTTATTTGACTACATGCATGTGGTACCATAACACATTGCTTTTTCCATATAAGGCCACATCGCCATTTGCCATTTAGGCCACATCGCTATTTGCCATTAAGGCCACATCGCTACAAAATGCATGCAACTCTATCATATGAAAACAACTTATGCAATAACACCACACACATCAACGGAATATGCCAACATAGGCCACCTCTTACACATCGCTTATCCATACATCATTACAACATCATTACATCAAGAAATTCCATCAATTATATCATTATGTTCACAACTTCGCATTATAACAATTTACCGGAAAATAAGTTTTCATAAAATCTCCTCATAATATTCCCAAATTGATTTTATTAGATAAAAAATGTTTTTAGATTTTCG